>NC_042617.1:10034304-10334304 GCF_901001135.1 Rhinatrema bivittatum | reverse complement strand
TTATCCAAATTCCTTTCTTCCTCTAAAAAAGATGTCAACTGTATTGTAACTACTCTCTCTATAAAACTCAGCTATAAAAGAAATAGATGCCACTGGTCTATAGTTGGTACAACAATTTTCATCCATAGGAAAATTGGTTCTTACCTGCTAATTTTCGTTCCTGTAGTACCACAGATCAGTCCAGACCATGGGTTGAGCCTCCTGTCCAGCAGATGGAGACAGACGAAACTGAAAAGGGTATCCTATATCAGGACAGAGCCTACCCTGCATCCCTTCAGTATAACCTTTGTCAAAGCAGATAAGTATAAAGACAACTAGTAGGAGGTCAAGCAAGTAACAAGATAACTAAGACATTTTGTAAAGAAAGGAACAATTGAATCAACTCTGTAAATCATCGCTCTCTTATAACTACCCATGGTCATCTTAATAGATGCTTCTGGTGCCTTCAAGTATAATGGAAAAAGAAGATATCCAAATTACATGTAAGGAAGAAAAAGACTTCGACCGGATGGACCGAAAAGACATGGGAGGGCGTCTGGACTGATCCGTGGTACTACAGGAACGAAAATTAGCAGGTAAGAACCAAATTTTCCTTTCCCTGTACATACCTGGATCAGTCTAGACCGTGGGATGTACCAAAGCTTCCCTAGATAGGGTAGGACTGAGACAGCCCCACTCGAAGAGACTGCCGTCTGAAGGATCCAAACACTGGCGCCCGAACATCAAGACGGTGATGGCGAGCAAAAGCATTCAGGAATTTCCACGTAGTTGCCCTGCATATTTCCTGCGGAGAAACCGATTGAATCTCCGCCCAAAACGTAGCCGGAGAAGGCAAGGAATGAGCCTTAAGGCCCTCCAGGAGCGGTCAGCCTTGACGGATATAGGCCGATGCAACCGCCTCCTTCAACCACGAGCAATCGTAGCCATAGTGGCCTGATTGCCCATATCTGGGCCACTCCAGAGAACAAAAAGATGATCCGAAGCATTTGTAACCTGAAGATAACGCATCAAGTCGCTGAAGATCCCCCCCCCCTCCCCCGCCGTACCTGCTACATCCTTAGGAGAAAAACACGGGGAAACTCCACCGATTAATTGACATGAAAAAAGGAAACAACTCTCGGCAAGAAGGAAGAGACCGTCTGTAGGGAGACCCCTGAACCCTAGAAAGGGTTCCCTGCAAGACAACACTTGAATCTCTGACACCCTTTTGGCGGAGCAACTGAAAAACAGGAACACAGTCTTGAGCATCAAAACCTTAAGAGCAGACCGGCGGAGAGGTTCGAAAGGTGCCTCGTAGAGAGCCCGAAGAACGAAGTTAAAAATTCCATGATGGACAAGTAGCCCGGCAGGCGGATTCAAATGCTTAACACCCTAGATGGAGCGAACGACATCTGGGTAAGCCGCCATCGCGTAACCATCAACACTGCCTAAAAAGGGAGCAGAGAGCAGACACTCGCACACGCAACGAGCTGAAAAACAAACCTTGAGATAGGCCCTGCTGGAGGAAGGAAGGACCTGGTATACCTGCGCTTTATAAGCCGGGACGCCTGATTCCGCAATCGGAAAACTTTCCAAAACCGGACATAGGCGAGAAAGGTAGAAGGCGTACAAGCCTGCATCAGAGTGGAGCTTCCTCTTTATATCCCTTCTCCCTTAATCTCCGCCTTGCAAAAGTCAGGCCGCCAGATGGAAGCGAGCCACCTGATTGAAAAATACGGCACCCTGTCGGAGAAGGCGTGGAAGATGGCAGAGGCTGAGAGGACCGCCCTTCGCGAGGTTTACCAGATCCGTGAACCACGGTCTGTGGGGCCACTTGGGAGCCGCGAGAATGCCTGGCCCCCGTGGAAGTTCTATTCGTCTGAGTACTTTTCCCACTAGAAGTCAAGGAGGAAAACACGTACAGGAGAACATCTTGGGGCCAGGGACAGACCAGGGCATCCACCCCTTCCGAACAGTGCTCCCTCCAGCGACTAAATAACCTGGAGGCTTTGGTATTGCTCAAAGTAGCCATCAGGTCCAGGTAAGGAGGACCCACCTGCGGACAATCAGATTCCTCGCTCCATCTGACAAGTCCCACTCACCAGGATCCAGACGCTGGTGACTCAGGGAACCGGCTTGCACATTCTCCATGTCCACTATATGGGAGGCTGCCAAGCGCTCCAGGAGTCGCTCCTCCTGAATGAAGAGCTAGCCGGCTTCCAGGGCACCAAACGACTCCTGGTGCCCTCCTGTGGATTGACAGAGGCAACCGTAGTAGAGTTGTCCAAAAGCACGCGTACCGCTATGCGACGGCTCAGAGGAAGGAAGACAGAGCCTGGCAGACCACCCAGGCCTCCAGCTGATTGATGTGCCAGTGGGACTGATCCGGAGTCCAGTAACCTTACGTAGCTTGGGACTGACACACCGCTCCCCAACCGGAAAGACTGGCATCCGTCGTCACTACAAGCCCCTGAGGAGTCTGCAAGGACATTCCCTTCCAAAGGTACCACTGTATGTTGGCGATGGTAGAGTTGGATAACTGAGAAATCGTCAGGAACTATTCAGACACCGGCTTCCAGTGGGATAGCAAAGCTCTCGATAATGGTCGCATAAGCACAAAAAATCCAAGGGACCATGTTTATCATGGACACCAGGAAACCCAGGACCGGAAGGTAGACCCATGTCTTGGGGAGCAGGAGCAAGAGAAAGTTGTGCACTTGCTCCATGAGTCCGAGCGCTCAAACGTCCAGTAGGAACACCTTGCCGACTCAGGTATCGAAGCGCGCTCCCAGAAATTCCAAAACCTGGAAGGGCTAGAGATTGCACTTGGAAAAAACTGACTATCTACCTTAAAGAGGTGAGGAGAGTCAGGACCCTGTTGACCGCTGTCCTGTAGAGAGCTTCAGATTTGGCACGAACAAGTCAATCATCCAGAGGAGGATGGACTAGGACTCCTTCCCAGCGAAGAGCAGCCGCCACGACCACCATAGCCTTGGTAAATGTGCACGGCGGCGAGGCCAAACGGAAGCGCTTGGAACTAGGAGAGCTGTCCCAGGACGTTGAAGCGGAGATACTTCTGATGATTGCATTATGTTGGTATGTGTAGGTAAGCTTCCGTCAAGTCAAGCGTGGCCAGAAATTCGCCTGAATGAACCGCAGCTATCAGTCCTCAGGGTTTCCGTGCCATTACTGCCTCCAGGCGTCCAGCCTGCTCCACCTCTGTAGACGGGAGGTCCTGGTGCTGGGTGTTGAACCCAACTAGGGCTTGCCTCCTGCATGAGACTGTCGCAGATAGTCGCCCAGACCCTAATGCCAGGACTTCAAGAGGGCGTCAGAGGAATCGCTTACAGGGTCATCGTCTTCATAAGTGGAATGGAGGAGAGCTTGGAGACCGCGGAAAGGGAAATGTCCACCTTGAAAAGTTAAAGCATCTCTGGGCAACAACCAGGGAGAGGACAGAGCATGCCCATAGCCTCACCCATGCGGAGTCCCATCTCAGGAGACTTACAGTCCCGGGGGAGCAGCTGACTGTGCATAGCGTGGGAAGTGAACATATGTGTAGAAGCCCCAAGTCCCACCAGGACCGGGTCCACGTTAGCTGCGAGAGAAGACGTAATAGAAGCCTCTGGTGACACTCCAATGTCCAGCCCTTCCAACAGAAAAAGAATGAGCTGAATTAGCTCTTCCCTTTGTAACAATGGAGAACACGCGGGCCATCCCCCTTTTAGGGGAGGTCCTGGTAGCAAAAACAGAGTCCGGATCAGGGTACAGCCGGTTAGTGGAGGGAGGGGGTGGGGGTCTGGGGCTCCCAGTACCACCCTGACTCCAGCGGAAGCATGGCCACCAGGAACAGCAGGGAGCTGTGTAGCAGATACCCGAGGGAGATGAGTTGGGAGGGGGAAACAGGAGAGGGAGCATCCTCATCCTGCAGGCTTGCTAAATAGGAAGTATATTAAAGTCTCAAATTCCACTGGGAAATGAGATATAGAAATCCCGAGGAGGGGGAGGGGGGAAGGTTAGAGCACCCCCTCTGGAGAAAGAACGGCTTAGAGTCTGTGGGAAAACTTTAAAAATGGACTCACTTTATTCGTCCTGTCCTGAATGTAAAGAGAAAAATTCCTCCCCCAAAAATGGCCGCCACTCCCGCGGTCTTTCGGGCAGGAAACGGCCTAGCCACGCGCTGGAAAAAAACCGACCCCAGGGCGTATGACTCGGCGCCCCCGCGGAGGGAGCCGTTCCAAGCAGCCGGGGACCAAAGCAGAGCCCATCACGGGAGAGCCACAAACAGGCTCCCCATGGGCTAGGCAGCCAAAGAAAAGCGTGGCAGATCAAGGGGAGCCGCCGTGGAGGGGTCAACTGGGCCGGTCTGCAGGAGGAAGCACATGCAGGTGAAGGAACCTGTACGTAACCCCGAAGAAGAGGTGCAGGGAAAGAAAGACCCACTTCGGAGGGCAAAGTAAACGTTGCTCTTTTCTTTTCTTTTTTTGAACAGTTGCAGGGGGATTAGTCTTCCCTGCCGAGGGAGCAGAGATGGCTCAGGGTCAGAAAGACGGCTGGTAGTTTCAGAGCAATTGCAGGGGAAAGAATCTTCCCTGCTGTGAGACCCAAGACATCAGCTGCTCTGGGTCAGCCTAATGGCTGCTAGTCTTTGAGCACTTACATGGGAATGAATCTTCCCTGCTAGGGAGATATCAGCTGTTCAAGGTTAGAGTACTGTTATATTTTTGAGCAGGTACAGAGAGTCCGGCTCCTCTCCCTCCAGCAGCCCCGAAACGGGAGCTGCACTATTTCTCAAAATGGCCGCCGTTCCTGCGGGTTACCGAGTCGGGAATGGCCTGGCCTTGCGTCAAAAAGTCCTCCCCCGGGTCGCTGACTTGAACGCTGCTGTGGAGGGGCCCTCCCCACCTGGCAGGCACCCGGGGCAAAGCCCATCGCGGGAGAGCCGTGTGACAGGCAAGTGCCAAGAAAGAAGAAAAAGGACCCCACAGAGTAATGGCAAGCTAAGAAGGAAAGAGAACCGCAGGGTGAGTTGCCTGCATCTGCTGGAGACAGACAAATAGTGAAGGGCTGCAGGGTAGGCTCTGTCCTGATATAGGATACCCTTTTCAGTTTTGGTCTGTCTCCATCTGCTGGACAGGAGGATCAACCCACGGTCTGGACTGATCCAGGTACGTACACTTTAATATAAGTGTAATAATCATATTGCTCATATAGTTGACACATGACCTTCTTCCAATGAGGCATTAACTATCTGCAATATATATTTTAAACCTACATCTGGTAATGACTACCAGACCTACTGAACAAGAGGCCAATAAACAAAACACAGTCGTACCTGTGTAAGAAGTTGCTTAAACTCCATCATACACAGTCACAAATGATGATAAAGTACCAGATACCTGGCACTTTCATCCTGGTCAAATATCACATCCTCATCTAACTCCAAAGAAGATTGGCTGATCGTGCCCAACTCCTCCTCAAATCATCAAACTTCCTAATATAACCAGCAATAAAATCCTCACTAATGGGTATTCTGCTATCCACACATGTATTTGTAACAATATTTTTACCACATAAAATAATATTTTTGGATTACCAGCACCTTCTAAAATCAGCCTAGAAAATGTATCATTCTTAGCCTTAACTACTGCCTTACCAGAAAAAAATTAGCCAAATTTTGTCATGCTTCCTCCAAATTCTCTCCATCCAACCCACCTCCGTTTTTAAACCATGTAATTCCTTGCTAAACCACTTTTTTCCCGATGCATATTCTGAAATTTTCATGGAGCAAGTTCATCTAATATCCTAACAACCCCTATATTTATTTCGCTTTATATTCCGCTTTTCAGCACGCCAAAGCGGATTACAGTCAACTACTATGGGCATCTCCCAATCACCTGACAATGCCTCAAGAGACCCAACCCCCGCTCGCTCCTACGTTTAAAATCCTGTGGCCCGCCCGCTGCTTAGCCGGGCGGCAGGCACTGCTTTGGGAAGACTTGTAAAGCGGTGTCTTGTCAATAAAGTTATTGCCATCCCCTCAGTGATAGAAAAAGATACGGAGAAGGGGCGCGGACTGAAAGAGCGGCCAAACTCTGAGGGGAGGGGGAGAGAAATTTACATTTCTGAACAAAAACCATAGGGGACCGAGCTTGTCTTCTTCTTTTAAAGCCCTGAGAGGCGATCTAGACGGCCAGGCCTCGCCGGCCTGCGACGTCATCCTCCGTTGCCATGGCAGCCCTGCTCCGTCACTGCCTTTGCACGGAGGGCGCGAAAGGAGCCTTTCCCCCGGCTTCCAGAAGGGAGAACCCAATCCTCCCCCCCATCCGTCCAGCGGGGCGGCGGAAGGTGCGGCCCTGGCGTCAGGGAGCGTTACGGGGGGCCGGGAATCCCCGGCTCTCACCTCCGCGCTGTTTTCCAGCAGCAGCCACTCGCGGTTCATCCCGAGGCGGCGCAGACACCAGCACCTGCCGCCCGCCGCCATCCTGGCCGCTCCGGGGTTTTCACTTCCACCTCAGACCGCGGCTCCGGCCCTCTTCCACCGCCGCTGCCGCCATGGTTTAACTCCCAGCCCAAAGCAATCGCTCGCGAAGCTGCCGGTCCCTGCAGAGCCCTCTAGCTGCCAGGCATGAACAATCCATCGCAGACCCGCGCGCTGAACCCCGCCCCCCCCAGCTCCTGACGCGGGGCGCCTCAGCCTTTCCCGCCTCCTTAAAATTCAATGGGCACCAGTGATGCAATCTGTTCAGGAAGAAATGAAAGATTGGCGCCAAACACGGGCTTCCAGCTTATCCTACTGAAAAGCAAGAGGATAAGGTCATGCTTCATAGGATAGAGTCACAAATGCATGCCTTTCATGTCCTTGCACGGAGACATAAGTAAATAAACAAAACAAATTAAATAAAGTGACTATACATTTTATGAAACTAACAATACATTGCCTGACAATGTTTAATAAGGAGATTCTTAGAGTAGTTATTTGTTCTTTCTTCTTTTATTAGGATTTTAGCATTTATTGTGTATTTTACATTATTAATGTTTTATTCTCATTGATTTTTATAAAATTTTATTAGGTTTTATTTTTTGAGTAATTTGATGTATTTTATTATCTGGTTATTAATATTTATTATGTTATGTCATTGTATAAACCATTGTGATGGTCCCACAACTACAGTATATAAAAGTTGTTAAATAAATAAATACTTATGGGCGGAGGAATAGCCTAGTGCAGTGATGGCCAACCTTTTGAGCTCAGTGTGTCAAAAATTCATAAAAAAAAAACCGAGCATAACTCGGGTGGTGTGTCACTTCTAGAAAAATCCATAATTTTGTGATATTTGTAGCTCTAATTAATGACAAAGTTATACTTTTAATATGTACTGTATTTATTAATAAAGCAAAAACAAATAATTCTTTACCTTACCTGCTTAGTGACTTTTTTGTTGCTGAATTTCATTGGCTAAATCTTCAATTAAAATTAATAAGGATTTTAAAAAGCCCCTGCTGTCCCCTTCTGTGGGAGCTCTTGATTTCCAGTCACTCTGATATTGTCGAGATTAGGAGGTTATCCTCTCTCTCACACATACTCACATATCCATTCTCTCTCACATATACACATTCATGCTCTTATATCGACCATACCTCTCGCTCTCACAGACATTGACACACTCTCAGGCTCTAAGACACTCTCCCTCCACACACACACCCCCACAGACTCTTACTCCCTTGGATTTTCTCATACACACTCATGCTCTCACACTCACATACACACACACACACACACTGACCCCCAGGCAGGCTCCCATTCATTTTCACACCACTCCCTCCCCATCCCCCAGGCAAGCTCCCAGTCATTCTCTCACACACACACACACACCCCCAGGCAGAGTCCCATTCATATACATAAACACACTAAAGGCAGACCCCCTTCTCTTTTGCCAGCAACCTCAGAACCTCTCTCATTCCTCTACTGTCACTGCTGCCACATGGCTATTGGGGAGGTGCCGATTGCTGCTACTGACACTGAAGCCCATTCTGCTGCCTCCTCTGTGCAGGCCCCGTGGGCTTCCACTTTCTCCATGCTGATCTCGTACATTGTGAGATCCGCATAGAGAAAGTGCTATTCTTGCACATTCCCAAAGATTACATTTGCCAATCACTAAAAAGTAATTTTTTTTTTTTATCTTTGCTGTCTGATCTTAATTTTCTAATTGGTTGGTCAAAGGCTTTTTTTTCCCACCTTCCCTTTCTTATTTTTTTTGCCAATTCCTTTCATATTGTCTTTTCTCTGTTTCTTTTATCTCCATCTTCTTCCCTCAAACACACAGTCAGGTTCTCATTCTCACATGCATTTCTCTCACACACACACAGGCTCTCACTGTCACATGCTCTCTCTCATACAACCATTCATACAGTCTCTCACTGGCACATGCTGTCTGACTCTCACGCACACAGGCTCTATCTCACTCCCACATGCTGTCTTGCTCAAGCACATGCTGTCTCTGCAAACATTCAGGTCCTCACTCTCATACACACACACACCCTCTACAGACCCTCAGCCTCTCTCTCACCTCTGGGCCTCTTCTTCGCGGATCGCCGCAAGATGGGCTCTGCAGCGGCCCTGATCTTCTCAGGCCGCGGCGGCCCTGCTACCGGGCCTCTTCCTCTTCTCAGGCCGCTGCGACTTGGGATTCGCGGCGGCCCGTAAGCGCTGCTCCTCTTCTGCACGCGCTGATGCTCCTCCTTCCTGCGCACGCGGCTCCGGCGACGTTTACTTCCAGGGCCGCACAGGCAGGAAGGAGAAGGAGCATCAGCGCGTTTAAACGCGATCTTTTTCTTCGGGCCGTGGTGACGTGAGCCTCACCACAGCCCTGCCCATCTGCCTGTCGCTGCGCTGCATGAGCCTCCCTGCACCCCGGGGGCATTGGGGGGGGGGGGGTGATACTAAAAAAACTAATTTTAAAGGGTCTGGCTGTGTTTTTGGGTTATCGGCTTGGCGCACCCGATAAAAAAAAAAAAAATTTCCCGATAGTCCACGAAACGCTGCGCGTGTCAGCAAAAACGTCTTGGCGTGTCATAGGTTAGCCATCACTGGCCTAGTGGTTAGAGAGTGGGCTACGAACCAGGAGACCAAGGTTAGAGTCCCGCTGTCGCTCCTTGTGACCTTGGGCAAGTCACTTTACCCTCCATTGCCTCAGGTACAAAACTTAGATTGTAAGCCCCCTGGGGACAGGCAAATACTTACAGTACCTGAATGTAAACCGATGTGATATCTCAGATCGAATGTCGGTATACAAAAATAATAAAAATGGGAACCAAGATGACCGACCTGTAGTACGCCACGGAGGAGGCTCTCTGCACAAACTTCGTGCCTTTGGTGATTTCCTTGATTCTTTAGTGCCTGAGGGATGCCGCACACTAAGCGTAAAGCGAAACTTAAAAACATCGCACCTGAGAAAGAAGATAGCATTCAACAGGCAAAAATAAAGAGCTTCTTGGCATTGACTCCCAAACCTCCGGAAGCGAGGGCCGCTGAGGGAGAGACCCTGGAGCTCGGGTCTTTTCCAATGGCTGAGACGATTTTGCTGAGCCCAGGGGCCCCGACGACACCATCCCCGCCCCAAGGACAGAGAGGAACGAGTGGAGAAAATCTGCCAAGTCCCGTAGAGGAGGGAAGGAGAGGGACGGCGCCCTCCGATCCGGGCGGGGAAAGAGCGTCTGATAGAGGTGAGAGAACTCCCGTCGGAGAATTAATTCTCTCACCTAGGACCCCATTAAGGTTCCACTGGAATTTAACAACGAAGTTAACACACAGACAGAAGAGTTGAATATTATTCCTGGAACTGTTTTTGCTATTAGGAAGCCACCAGTTGTGACTCTAGAAACCGTCTGGAATGTGCTAACATCTATAGAGTCCGCGATTTCATCTTTAACTAAGGCATTTCTAGAAATGAATAAAAAAGGAGTGAATACTGAGAGGATTGTTCTTCAACATCAAGAAAAGATTGAGAAAGTTGAAATGAAGGTAACATCTATGGAGAAAATTCAAATTAATTTAATCAAGTCTGAAAATTTGATGGGAAAAAAAGTGAGAGAGTTGAAAATTCTCTTAGATTTTTAAATCTAAGAATAGTAAACTTTCCTGTTTTGAAAAAAATATCACCAGCTGAATCGTTTAAAGCTTACTTGATTGAAATTCTTAAAATTCCAAAGGATCTGATGCCAGTAATCACTAAAGCTTTTTTCATCTCATGAAAACCTTTAAATACCAGAGACATAGATGCAAGGGAACAACAATCTATGAACATTACTGAAATTTTTGAATTACCTTCTCAAATAGAGATTAAAATAAGAGGGGCTATTCTGATATCTTTTGCGTTTGAACACGATAGAAATATGGTATTGAAATTCTTTTTTAGAAATAGGATGATCAAGTATTACGGACAGAATATTTGGATCTTTCCTGATATTGTACGATCCACCCAAGAGCGAAGGAAAACCTTTTTGCAAATGAGAATGGAAGTGATAAATCGGGGTGCAACTATGGTTCAGAAATACTGGTGTAGATGTGTATTGAAGTATCAGGAAGAGACATATATTTCTAGAGCCGGAACAGCTAAGGGGCTTTCTAGATGGGAAAACTGGAAGTGTGTAAAAGGATAATGGGATGGTCGTGTCTTACAGTGAAGTTAATTTCTTATGATGGTTGTAATGTTGATGAGCTCCACATTTTCCTTAAAATCTTGGTTCCCAGTTTACCTTAGATAAGAGAGATTTATGTTATGTATGTTTATAACACAATTTGCCCTTTGTTTGATGTATTACCTCTGAAAATAAGATGTATAAACTCTCTGTTCCTTAAATAAGTTGATATTGCATTATATCTGAAAATGCAAAATTAAAAATAATAAATAATCTGAGCCTTCCTCAGGTCCAAACAGAAAGCTTTGTTTTCGCACATGAAGTGAACTAACACAGCAACCACACTTTTTTTTCCTTATGCTTATCACATTTAATATACCAAGTATTTATACAATCCTAGTAGTTTACAGAACAAACCCCCCCCCCCCCAATAATTCTGAACTTCCAAGATCCTGAGTAATCATTGGCTTGGCATTGATGGGACCATGGTTGGTTAAGTTCTAAGCTATCTGTTTTTGCAGTAATTGAATGGTGTTGTATGAACTGCATTAATATTTGGGGAGTTTTCTGGTATATACAGGAGGGGGTGGGAGACATGGAATGAAAGCATAGGAGAGAGGAAAATGGAGGAAAGGTGAGAGCTGAAATATGAGTAAAGATATGGTATGAGAAGCGATGGCAATGAAGAAAAGAAAAACTGTGAAGAGAAATGGGTGAGGAGGGCAGGAGTTGGTTCTGGGATGGAGGGCAGAAAGGATCAGGCATTGGGTGGAAGGGAAAGAAAGAGCTGAGAATGGGGTCAGAGATGGAGCTGAGAGAAGACCCTGGATTTGGTGCTAGTGTGGGAGGAATCCACAGAGATAATGGAGAAGAGAGCTTAAGAAAAAGGAAAGAAGGAATAAGGAAAGGAGAGCATATAGGAAACAACAAAAGCAGAAAGAAAATAGTATGAAAATATATTTTATTGGGTATTTAGCTCATTCCTTTTCGGGTACAGTAGGTATTTCCCTATTCCCAGAGGGCTCACATTCTAAGGGGCCGTTGCAATAAATGTGCGTAGAAAGCGGGCACTGAACAATCAGCGCCTGCTTTCTTAATTTGCCCCCCTTGGGGGCACCATGCAATATTTAAATTAGGGGGTTGCCTTAGCAAGGAGGCGCTAGGGTAGCTTGTGCGCCCTTGGTGCCTCCTTGCTACGAGAACCCGATCACTTTTACTAACTCGCCATTTGTCGATTTTCCTAACTCAGTCGTTCGCCGGTTAGGTTTTTGTTGGGTTTTTTTTAGAGGTTTCTTTAAAATTTTCCTCCTACTTAATATCGCAACGATATTAAGTAGGAGGAAGTACAGAAAAACAGTTTTTTCTGCTTTTCTGTCCTTGTTTTAAATGCGCTCCGCATTAATAGCTGATTGATAAATGTGCGTCTGAGACATGCTTTTTTTTTTTTTTTTTGCATCAGAGTGAATGCCTAATAGCCTCATCCACATGCATTTAAACGTGATGAGCGCTATTAGATTCACTCCTCGTTGGACGTGCATTGAATAGGCTCTAATCCCCTTATTGCGGATGATTAGTGCCTATTCAACCCGCATCCGAGTGCGGGTTATACAGTGCGCTCAGCTGAGTGCACTGTATTGCATCGGCCCCTAAATTTGTTCTTGAGGCAATGGAAAGCGAAGTGACGTGCCCAAGGTCACAAGGAGCATCTGCGAGATTGGAATCCTGAAGCAGAAAAATAGAGGACATCAGAAAAAAAATGAGGAAGTAGAGACAAAAGTAAGATATGACAAAGAATAAGCAGACATACAGGCTGGAGAATTATTTTAATTTTGGCGTGTACTTCCTGCTTTTTTCCCCCCTGTACTAGTCAGATAACGGACTGGTAGGGAACCCTCTGTTATCTGTCCTCATTTATCCTTGGTTGATACCAATGTAGATGGGTAACAAATGGGGGAGAGGGGGCAAAGAGTGCAGGCAGTTTTGTAACATAGTAAATAGCAGTAGATAAAGACCCATACGGTCCACCCATCAATTATTGCTGAGCAGTAACTGCTGCTCTGGGCAAGTTACCCCCCCATTCATTCTAAGGGTAATAACTGCAAGTTCCAAAATGCTACATCTAAAGTAGCCCCTTTTCTTCTAGCCATTGTACTGTAAATCTACCGCTTCAAGTCTCCCTTTAGCAGCGCTGTGGCCGCAATGTGAGGAGGAGAAGTATCTAAGACGCCCAGTTAAGATAACATCGGAGAAACCTGCCCCATTCACTTTCTGCTAGCACAGAGCCCCCTCCTCCGCGCTCCCGTGGCCTCGCCCATTACCACCGAGCCAGACCGGAAGCCGCGCCTTCAGGTCCCTTTTCTTCCGTCTCACGCCGGAAGTCTCGCCCTGCGTCCGCTGACGCAGCTTAGCCCTACCGTGCCAGACCGGAAGTCAGTGCTCGGACTCCGCCTTTCGGCGCCCTCTGAGCCCGCTCGCTGCCAGCCAGAAGATGGCGGCTTGGCTCGGGCCGCGGACTCTCTTGCGGGGCCGAGGCTGGCCTCGGCTCGGGGTCCGTCGCTTGCTCTCCGCCCAGGTTCGCGAAGCCTTCCTGGACTTCTTCCAGGGCCGCGGCGGGCACCTGCGCCTGCCCTCTGCCCCCGTGAGGCCGCGCGGAGACCCCACTTTGCTCTTCGTCAACGCCGGCATGAACCAGGTGCCGACCCGCGGGGAAGCGACCCGTAGGGGAGGGGCCGGGGATAGGGAGGACGAAGAGGTGGGACCGCGGGGGCCGGACAGGAGAGGAAGAGGAGGGGCCACAGGGCTGGAGATAGACCTTGGACATGGAGGGGGGCGGGGTAAGATCAGGAGGGAGGGGGGATGCAGAGGTTGGGGGTGGGTGCATGGGACGTAGGTAGGGATATAAGGAGCGGAGGCTGGATGGTTAAAAACCCCAGTTGGTAATTTCAAAGTGTTGCTTTCGTTTTTAAAGGCTGTGTTTAAAATTGGGTGTACGCCATACGTGATTCAGTTTCTTAGAGTACATTTTTTTAGTTATACGTTTGTAACTAGGATAAAATGAGGCTGGAATGACGACTGACCTTTTACTTTCTTAGAGGTTGATGTAATAAAATCCGTGCTAAAATCAGAGTTAAATTTTAGTGCAGTTTTACTTAAGGTGTGGATTAAAAACACCGATCCCTGTGGGATGTGGTAAACTAATAGGATGCAAATCAAACAGGAGTTCCCTGTACGTACCAGGATCAGTCCAGGACACCTGGGTTGTGACTCCGCACCAGTAGATGGAGCCAGAGCAAGATCTGTCGGACTCAGCCACATATGGCAATGTGCCTGCCACAGCCCCTCAGTCTTACTCAGTTTCCAGTAGATGGTGCAGGTGCAGTCACAGCCTCTGCCTGCCCTGGGTTTCTGTTAGTCAGGGTTGATTTTATTGATGTTTATTGATTTTTATTGTTAGTGCTGTTTAATTTAAGGTTCAGGGAATTTAATTTAAAAGTTCTGAAGGAAGTCCCGTCCGCCCTGCCTCCCAGGGGGGTTGGAAGGTTCTGGTTGAGGCCCCTGGTTGAGGCCGCTGCTAGGGTCGAGGACCCGGCTGGGCTAGTAGCAGCGTCGGGGGTGACACCGGGGAGCCTGGTTCACTCACCCCTGCTGGAGTAGGACCCCAGGACCGAGGACAGCGGCAAGTTTTTGGAAAAAAAAAAAAAGTTTTTATTTTCCTGCCGGCTCTCCGTTTCTTCGCTTCTCCATCTCGGGGTCTTGCGGGGGGAGCCGCTTGACGGGGGATTAAATTTAATTTTAGCTTTAATTTAAATTTAATTGTTGCCGCGACCGCTCCGGATGCCGCGGGGGTCGGTTTGCCGGGCATGTGGCTCAGCACGCGTGCGTCTCTCGAGGGAGGAGATTTGTTCTTCCTGCGTCCCGGGCGGAGAGGGACCGTCCGGGGCAAGTCGGGTGGGCCGATCCCGATCGGCGCGATTGCCGCCGCGTGTTGGCACAGTGGCTGAGAGGCCGGCTGACCCCTTCCCGCTTAGCGTGGGAGTGGCGGCCATTTTGGGAACAGCCCGCGAAATCACGCGGGAGGCTGCTGGGGATAACTGCATGCCTCCCGCGCTTTCGCCACAGAAAAGGCCTTCGGGGGGGGATGCCCCGGGGGGGGGCTGAGTCCCCTGTGGAGGCCAGCGCAGGCGAAGATTCTTCGGACTCCGGCTCCTCGTTTTCGTCAGATTTTGCGCTGTTGCTGCGCAAAGTTCTCAAATATAAGGGCCGCAGGCGCAGAGCGGAGAAAGTTTTTCCCGCGGGGGGAGCTGGCAAATCAGGATCTAAGAAGAGGAAAGCCAGGGATGCCCCAGGCATCTCCCCAGCGCCACCTAGAGGGAAGCGGCCACCACGAGGTGTCCCTGAGGATACGGACACCGAGTCCACCTCTCAGGAAGAGGCGGATCCACCCGAAGAGCCCCCGGGGGGGGCCGAGGGGGCTACAGGGGACGGTTCCGCCCAGCCCGGTGCGGGCAAAGGAACGCAAGCCGTTGAGGGGGATGACCCTAAGGTGGTCCGTCTTTTTCGGAGGGATGAGCTGTCCCCGCTTATTCCGGCTATCCTCCAGGAGCTAGGAGTGGAGGCCCCTCCGGTAGTCTCCCGACCGGGAGCCAACATGGATCCAGTACTCCTAGGTCTCACTGGACCAGCAGTGGCCTTCCCATTCCATTTTTCGGCGTCGGATATCTTGTTTCGCGAATGGGATACACCGGAGTTAGGTCTGAAGGTGAGCAAGGCCATGGATAAACTCTACCCGCTGCCAGAGGACGCGCTGGAGCTCCTACGGCTTCCGAAGGTGGACGCGGTGGTGTCGGCAATGACGAAGCGGTCGACGATCCCGGTCACGGGAGCCACGGTCCTCAGAGACATACAGGACAGGAAACTGGAGGTACAACTTAAGAAGATTTTTGAAGTTTCAGCTTTGGGGGTCCGGGCCGCCATCTGTAGTAACTTCGCCATGCGGGCTAGTCTGCGCTGGGCCCAGGTCCTCCAGGCAAATGCTGATCTCTCGGAGGAGGAGGCCACGCAGGCAGATCGACTGGAGGCGGCAATAGCATATGGGGCAGATGCTCTCCACGACCTCCTGCGTACTTCAGCTAGATCCATGGTCTTGGCCGTCTCGGCGCGCCGCCTTCTTTGGCTTCGCAATTGGGCAGCGGATGGATCCTCCAAGGCTCACCTCAGGGCGCTGCCGTTCAAAGGAAAGTTGTTGTTTGGCAAGGAGTTGGATGATTTGATGCTTTCCCTGGGTGAGAACAGGGCTTTCAAGCTGCCTGAGGACAGGTCCAGAACTCAGTCCTCTTTCCCTAGTAGGTCCCGCTTTCGAGGAAACAGACGGTCGCATCCCCAGAGGTCTGCCGGTCCTTCTTACCGGCCGTCTTCCTCCCGGGCCTCCCAGTGGCCACAGTCCTTTCGTGGGAAACGATTCGGTAGACAAGGGGGAACCCCGTCGGGTGCGGGTCCCAAGGCTTCTCAATGAGATGCGGTTGGCCCATCCCTTGCGTCAACCCCAGGCCATCGTTCCAAACGTAGGGGCGAGGTTGACGTTGTTTTTCGAGGAATGGGCCAAAATAACGTCGGATCAGTGGGTCCTCAGCGTGATAAGGCACGGCTACGAGTTAGATTTTGCACGAACTCCGGCAGACAAGTTCCTGGTGTCGCCCTGCAAGTGTCCAAAGAAAGGGGCGGCAGTACGAGGAACCCTCCGGCGCATGAAAAGCTTGGGAGCAATTTCCCCCGTACCTCCCAGTCAGCAAGGCAAGGGCCGTTACTCCATTTACTTCATCGTGCCAAAGAAGGACGGCACGTCAAGGCCCATTTTGGATCTGAAAGGGGTAAACAGATGCCTTCGCATTCCACACTTCAAAATGGAGACGATTCGGTCGGTGATTGCCTCGGTTCGTCCAGGCGAATTCCTGGCCTCCCTGGATCTCAAGGAAGCGTACCTCCACGTAGGCATCCAGCCGTCTTTTCAATGGTTCCTCAGGTTTTGCATCCTGGGCAGGCATTATCAATTCCGTGCTCTCCCTTTCGGACTTGCCACGGCCCCTCGCACGTTCACGAAGGTGATGGTCGTCGTGGCGGCTCAGCTTCGATGGGAGGGATTCTTGGTACACCCCTACTTGGACGATTGGTTGATTCGGGCCAAGTCCGAGAGTCGGTGTCGTCAGGCGGTTGCCAGGGTCCTCCATCTTTTGCAGTCCCTGGGCTGGGTCGTCAACTTCAACAAGAGTCAGCTCGTTCCCACCCAGTCCTTGGAGTACCTGGGAGCCCTATTCGAAACAGGGCAAGGTTTTTCTGTCCGGGGAACGTGCACGCAAGCTTCAGAGTCAAGTGAGACGGTTGCTATCTCTTCGACTGCCGCTGGTTTGCGATTACCTGACGGTTCTGGGTTCTATGGCGTCAATGCTCGCTTTGGTCCCCTGGGCTTTTGCTCATCTACAGCCATTACAATCAGTGTTGCTTTCCTGCTGGAAGCCGGTGTCAGACGAGTTCCACCTGGACCTTCCGCTCACGGCCCAGGCGAGGGCCAGTCTTCACTGGTGGCTAGAATCGGACCATCTGAATTGTGGCGTGTCCCTGCTAGTTCCCGACTGGACAGTGGTGACCACGGATGCCAGCCTCTCCGGTTGGGGAGCAGTCTGCCTAGGCAAGTCAGTACAGGGCCAGTGGTCCTCGGCTCAATTGCAGTGGTCCATCAACCGCCTAGAGACCAGAGCGGCACGTCTGGCACTGCAGTCCTTTCTGCCGCTGGTACGGGGAAAGGCGGTCCGGGTGTTGTCCGACAATGCGACCACCGTGGCCTACATCTATCGCCAAGGCGGGACAAGGAGTCCACTGGTGGCGGAGGAGGCGCAGCTCTTGATAGGCTGGGCAGAGCAACATCTCAGCAACATCGCAGCATCTCACATTGCCGGAGTCGACAATGTTCAGGCGGACTTCCTCAGCCGTCATCACCTGGATCTCGGGGAATGGGAACTGGCGGAGGACGCTTTTCTCCTCGTTTGCAAAAAGTGGGGAATGCCCCACATGGACCTGATGGCCACGTGGCAAAACACGAAGGCTCCGCGGTTTTTCAGCCGACGTCGAGAGAGAGGGGCCAAGGGCGTCGACGCGTTGGTTCTGCCCTGGCCGGTGGATGTGTTGCTGTATGTGTTTCCTCCGAGGCCGATGATAGGCAAGATCCTTCGGCGCATAGAGTTACACCCGTCCAACGTAATCATGGTGGCACTGGAGTGGCCGCGCCGCCTGTGGTTCGCAGATCTCATTCAGTTGTCGGTGGATGCTCCCCTTCGCTTTCAGGGGTTCGCGGGGCTCCTTCGTCAGGGCCCCGTTTGTTTGGAGGATGCGGATCACTTTTGTCTCGTGGCATGGCTTTTGAGAGGAATCGGTTGAAGAAAAAAGGTTATTCGGATGCGGTGGTAGCCACGCTGTTGAGGTCCAGGAAGCAGTCTACGTCCTTGGCTTATATCCGAGTCTGGGTAGTTTTTGAGGAATGGTGTGTGGAGCGCGGGGTGGATCCTATCTCTGCCTCCGTCTCCGATATCCTGGCTTTTCTACAGGCTGGTCTTGCCAAAGGTCTTTCGTGTAGTTCCCTTCGAGTCCAAGTGGCGGCGCTTGGTTGTCTGCAGGGTAAGGTCCGAGGATCCTCCCTGGCCCTACACCCGGATATCTCCCGCTTTCTTCGGGGGGCTAAGCATCTCCGTTCTCCTTTGCATCATCCTTGCCTGTCCTGGAACCTCAATTGGGTTCTCTCCACCTTATGCTTGGCTCCGTTTGAGCCCTTGAAGCGGTCGACTCTTAAAGATCTCACGTTGAAGACCGTATTCCTTGTCGCGATTACCTCGGCACGGCGGGTTTCGGAGTTGCAGGCGCTGTCCTGTAGGGAGCCATTCTTGCGCATCTCCGACTCAGGAGTCTCCTTGCGGACAGTCCCTTCCTTTTTGCCAAAAGTCGTGTTGGCGTTTCACTTAAACCAGTCAATTGAGCTCCCCGCTTTTGCGGTCGGGGAGTCCTCGGAGCCGAAAATGAAGGAATTACGGAAGCTGGATGTGCGAAGGACCCTCCTTCGCTATCTGGAGGTCACTAATCCTTTCCGGGTGACAGATCATCTATTTGTTCTGTTCTCCGGTCCAAAAAGAGGTGCCGCAGCGTCCCGGACGACGATCACCCGTTGGCTCGAGGAGGCCATTGGTTCAGCGTACCTAGTGCGGGGTAAGCCTGTTCCCATGGGTCTCAGGGCTCACTCGACACGGTCTCATGCTGCGTCTTGGGCGGAATCTTCTCAGGTGTCACCTCAAGAGATTTGCAGGGCGGCTACTTGGAAGTCATTGCATACCTTCATTAGATATTACCGGTTGGATGTTCAGGCTACCGATTCCGGGGGTTTTGGAGAGAGGGTACTCCAAGCGGGACTCTCTGCTTCCCACCCTCGATAAGTTGGCTCTGGTACATCCCAGGTGTCCTGGACTGATCCTGGTACGTACAGGGAAAGGAAAATTAGTTTCTTACCTGATAATTTTCGTTCCTGTAGTACCAAGGATCAGTCCAGGATCCCGCCCGAGTTGCTGATCTGAAGTAACGGAGAGTCCGCTCGTTGTTTGATTACCTAATCTGATTACTTGTTTTGCTCCCTCGGTTGGGGGAGTTCTGTTCCAGTTGGGGTTTTGAATTGCTCCCCGTTAAAGTTAGGTTATCTAGCTAGTTTCCTTGTTCTTGTTCTCTACTTTGAGATTATGTAAGACTGAGGGGCTGTGACAGGAGAGTGACCATATATGGCTAAGCCCGACAGGTCTTGCTCTGTCTCCATCTACTGGTGCGGAGTCACAACCCAGGTGTCCTGGACTGATCCGTGGTGCTACAGGAATGAAAATTATCAGGTAAGAAACTAATTTTCCTTTAAAAATGCACGCTAAAATGTGAGTTAAACTGAAAAATCTTCCAAATGAAGGAAAGCGCTTTAAAACAAGAGTAAGGAAGTAAGCTCTTGAAGTTGGAAGGATTATAACCAAAATGACCTTACATGTAAGGTTGGCACTGGGCAACCCGACTTGGGTACATTCTCGCATGCAAGGCCATTTGGGCAAGGCATGCCAAGTGAAATCAAAGGGTAAGCTCTGTAGAGAAGACACCTACAGCCAAACAGTATGCACTTTGGTGCTGTGAATCACTAATGAATGTAGTTACCTGTCCCAGAGAGCTTCTCCTTTGATTTCACTTGGCATCCTTGCTGCAGCTATAGAAAACTTGAACAAACTGCTCTTTCTTCAGTATCTTCAAGTATCTGGAGGACATTTATTATGCTCAGCTGGCCTTTGCCTTCTGCTTCTCTTTTTGCAAGAAGGGCAGACAGAGGCAGAGAGATAGCCATGAGGTTTTCTGGCCAACCCAGCGAGGACCTTTGGAGATTCCATCAGTTTGTTTGGTCCAGCTGTCTGAGTAGTGAGAGAGGTTGTTCTCAGTAGCTGGTCCTGTCCTATGGAACTCTTTAACTCTCTCTTTGTGGACTACAGAGTACACAAAGATCTTTATGAAGCTATTTAAAACATTTCTGTTCCATCAGGCACTTGACAATTTGAAGTGGCCGTAGATCCTAGCTGATCATGAGCAGGAAAGACAATTGTATTTTTTTATGGTTTGTTTTTGTTGTTAAATGTTCTGTTTGTTTTTAAATTATGAATAGAACTTATGTAAGCTACCTAGAGCTTTGTGATAAGTGGCCTGTATATTTAGGAAATTAAATAAATAAGCTTACCCTTTGATTTCACTTGGTACACCTTGCATGAAAAATTGGCTCAGGGCATCCCAAATTGGGCACAATCTTGCATGCAAGGCCATTTTGGACACACTCATTCCAACTTCAAGCACTTACCTTTTAAAGCTCTTTAACATAAGTGTGAATTTTCAGGCATTTTCATTGGCCTGAGATGGAGTAAACGTTAACTTACATTTCTAGTGGCCATGATATTCTATTGCTGTGCCCATGTAGTAGTGTCTAGCTGTTTCTACCACACTGGACACAGCAATAGAATCATTTTGACCACTAGAAATGTTTTATTCCATCTGAGACCAAAGAATGAGTTACATTTCCATTATAAGCTTTTTGTAGTTTTCACCTACAGCTGAACAAAACATAACTCTCTGGAGCAGGCCCCTTCAGCTGAATAGTATGCTCTTTGGTGTTGTGCATCCTGATTTTGGCATACTGTTTAGCTGTAAGTGCCCGCACAAGAGAGCTTACACATTGTTCAGCGTAGGTGTCCGTCCCAGAAAACGTACATTGGAAATTTAAGTCCTTTCTGGGTCTGAGGTGGAGTACCACACTGGGCACAATTTTTATTTTACTTGCCATTCCTTGTCAAAATGGCCTTGGATGAGAGAATGTGCCCACAAATTGGAATGCACAGCATCAATCTCACGTGAGGTGCCATTTTGGCAAGGAATAGTAAGAAAAAGTGTAAGCTCTCTGAAGCTGGCACCTTCAGCTGAATAGTATGCAGTTTGGCGCTGTGCATCTGACTTTGGCGTCCTGTTCAACTGTAGGTGCCTCTCTCAGAAAGCTGATGCTTTGATTTTACTTGTCATACCTTTCCAAAATGGCCTTGGATGCAAGAATTTTCTCTCTGGAGTGGGCACTTACAGCTAGCTGAATTTCCCTGGGGTGGGAATCTACAGTTAAACAGTTCACTAAAGTCGGGATGCACCACACTGGTGTACTGTTCAGCTGTTAAGTGCTTGCCATGAACGCTTGCACTAGAAATTAAGCTCCTGGGTCTGAGGTGGAATAAACTCATATTTCTGGTGGCCAAAGTTATTCTATTGCTGTAACCAGTCTGGCAGAAGCAGCTGGAAGCTACCATACTGGGCACAGCAGTAATATAACCTGGTCCCCAGAAATGTGAGTTAAGTTTTACTCCTGCTCTGACCCAGGTGTTAAATTTCCAATGTTAAGAAAATAACTAATACCTTTTACCTGGGATTTGCAAGCATCTGCACTAATTTTAGTGCTGGTTTTTACTCTAGTTTAGCATTAATTTTTGGGAGTTGAAACTCCTGTTAAATACCCACGTTAACTTACCACAAAAAATGTGTGCTAAAACAGGAGTAAAAACCTGCACTAACGTTATTGGCCTCTAGATAATTGTAGCTAGTTGCACTTTAAGAGCAATGTCCAGTAACATTCATTTAGAAAATCCCATTATTTTCCGGTTGTGGGCTGGATCTGCTTCTCTCTAGTTTAAACCCATCTTCCTGGGCACGGTGGACCCTCGGAGTGAAATGGCGCAGTACCGCAGGGTGGTGAACAGCCAGAAGTGTGTGCGTGCAGGTGGGAAGCACAACGACCTGGAGGATGTGGGCAGAGATGTCTACCATCATACCTTCTTTGAGATGCTGGGGAACTGGTCGTTTGGGGATTACTTTAAGGTATTTATTTATTTTATTTAAAAACCACTTGTATTCCACAACTTACTAGTATCTGTTCAGTGCGGATTACAAGGTACATTCATAAAAGCAAAACAATGCAGTATATAAACAGACAGACTAAAAACAAATACTAACACATTTCAGCCTCGTCCAAATTCCTGTGCAAAATATAAGGTAAAGTCGCCCACTTGTGCCTGACTCTCTAAAGAGCTATCTGCATCTCTCGTGCAATTCCAATTGCTTTAATCTGTTCCTGTGACCCCCCCTGAGGCATTAAGATAGGGAACCAGAAGCTGATGAAGTGCCCTGTGTGTCACTCTGCATTACTTGGGCCTTCATCATGTTCTTTTTTTCTGTTTATTATCTATTATCTATTAATCAATTTTACTTAGGGAATAGCCACTTCTATTAATTGCATCAGTAGCAAGGGATCTTCTTAGTGTTTGGGTAATTGCCAGGTTCTTGTGGCCTGGTTTGGCCTCTGTTGGAAACAAGATGCTGGGCTTGATGAGCCCTTGGTCTGACCCAGCATGGCAATTTCTTATGTTCTTTTGTTCTTATCTCCTGCTAGGTCTTCTCACCCCACTCCTATCTTATCCAGCTCTCATCAGGAACCCATTATGTACACATTTTCTTCTTGTTGCTTCTCATAGAAACAGAAATGACAGCAGAAGAAGACCAAACGGCCCATCCAGTCTGCCCAGCAAGCTTTCACACTTGTTTTTTTTCTCATACTTATCTGTTACTCTTGGCCCTTAGTAACCTTTTGGTTCCAATTCCCTTCCATCCCCGCCATTAATGTAGAGAGCAGTGCCGGAACTGCATCTAAGTGAAGTATGTAGCTTGATTGGTTAGGGGTAGTAACTGCCTCATTAAGCAAGCTACTCCCACACTTATTTGTTTACCCAGCCTGTGCAATTCAGTCATTGTTGGTTGTTGTCTGAATATAAATCCACTTTTCTTCATTCCCCCTGCCATTGAAGCAGAGAGCCACGCTGGATATGCATTGAAAGTGAAGTATCAGGCTTAATTGATTCAGGGTAGTAACTGCCGTAACAAGCAAGTTACTCCCCGCTTTTTTGTGAATGCAAATCCTTTTTTCCACATTTCCTCTTGCCGTTGAAGCATAGAGTAATGTTGGAGTCGCATTAACCGTGTATATGTTTATTGAATAAGGGTATTATCTCCAGGTAGTAGCCGTCATTCCCGCAAGCCACCCTCTCTTCATTCTCATCTGGTTTTTGTCATGGTGTTATCTACATGCTAAAACTTTTACCTATGCTTTCTCTTGTATCCTTATTTATACATGGACGAAGTACTATAGCATCTACCTGTGGCTAACAGCTGATGGCTGAGCTACTTCAAGGGTAGTTCCTCAGGCTGCCCATTAATTGTCACTAAATGCAGCAATTCTTTCTTTCATTCTGTGCCACTGTGAGAACAGGAGAAGAAGAGAGACCTAGTGGTTAGAGCCCTGGTCTGAGAACCAGAGAAATCAGGGTTAAAATTCCGCTTCCCCCACTAACACTTCCTGTGACCTTGGGCAGGATGCTTGATCTCCCACTGATTTGTAAGCTGTTTTGGAGCTGAATACTAATAATGCTGTAAGTCACCTTGAGCATTCATGTCTGGATCATTGGTTGATCTGAGCAAAGTCAGCCTAGGAAAGAGAATCAGTGATGTAGTTACTGCAGGCCCTGGGCTGGGTTTTCCATTTCGACAAGAGCAACTTATTATTCTCTCAGTCCCTGGAGAATCTTGGGACTCAGATAGACACCAAGGAAAGCTGACATAAGGATCTAGAAATTGCAGAACCAGGTGCATGGTTTGAGGATTCAGAGATCCATGGTGTGGCTTTAGCTTTAAGGTATTTGGTTCCATGGTGGCTGCTTTGGATTAAGTTCTATAGGCAAAGTCTCACATTAAATCCTTGCAGACGGCCTTACTTTGAAAGTGGTCTTTTCAGACCCAGGTGCGTTCCA
The DNA here is from genome assembly GCF_901001135.1 of Rhinatrema bivittatum. NCBI lineage: Eukaryota > Metazoa > Chordata > Amphibia > Gymnophiona > Rhinatrematidae > Rhinatrema > Rhinatrema bivittatum. The sequence continues at coordinate 10,310,245 of NC_042617.1, read as the reverse complement.
TAAGGCTCCCTCTGATGATGTAAGCCATGGAAAAGTTTGCTTGGTGACTGTTACGAAAGAACATGGGAGTGGCTCTCAAATTTTGAGTCTCCCATTTGGATAAAGATGACCTCAGTGTGAGTTTCTGGGGCGTTCACTGTGAGGTGGCACAAAGCACTTGGAATCTGAAAGAAACTAAGTGATCAATCAGTTGTTTGGCAATCAGAGTGATGAGGAAGGCACACCTTCTGTTTGCTCCCATTCTTCAGGGTCAGGCAGTCAGGATCTTCTTGGCCAATACTACGTCAGTGACGTGTTTTCCCGGGGAGGGTCAGGTGTTGGCATGTGGCGGAAGAGGCGATTTTCTGTTAGACTAGATAGCGAAATATGTAAAAGGGTTCTCTGCTGTTCAAATATCAGTAGAGAACATACAAGCAGGGCTTCCTCGGTCACAACAGGAGTCTGTCCCAGGAGGCCCTCTCCCAGGTTATGCTCAAATGGGGAGAACCAGGGGTGGACTTGATGGTGGTCAGCAGCAATGCATTGGTGCAAAGAATTTTTAGCTGAAGAAAGGATCATTTGGTTTGGATGCCTTGATTCAAGACTGGCTGGTTCAGGGTCTTCATTAGGCGTGGATGTGCGGTCTTTTAGAAGATTCCCAAGCATTGGGGCTAGTGTTATTGGTAGCCCCTGACTGGCCAAGGTGCCCCTGGTTTGTAGATCCAGTGAGGATACTGGTTGGGATATGTTGTTGTTGACTTGGGACCAGGAATCTGTTTAGGTGCCAGTGGTTCATGAGGATCCATCTTGGATTTCTCTTATGGCTTGACCCTTGAGAGGGCTTGTCTGACAGAGAAGGGATATTAGAAGGTTATAAATACCTTTTTGTGGTACAAGAAAGTTTTCGCATCTCAGGGCATATGTTCCTCGTTTGTTTGATCTCTGACTTTGACTTTTTTGTATTTTACATTTTATCTTGAGTTTTAATGTACCCCGCTCTGAACTATGGAAGGGTAGGTAACATATTTGAATTGTTGTTGGTTTGATGCTCAGTTAGGAAGATCTCGGTGCCGGCTGTGTTAGAGTTTCTGTATGATGGATTGGAGAAGGGTTGGCTCTTAACTCCCTAAAGGTGCAGGTAGCAGCTTTGCCTGCCTCTATCTTCTCATCTAGATGTTTCTCCTTTCCTTCAGGGAGTGAAGTCCGGAATCTACCTGGAATCTGAATTTAGTATTAACATACCTGGTTGCTCATTGTATTTGAGTCTCAGAGAGGTGACTCTTAAAGCCGTGTCTATTTCACCAGACACATTTTAGAGCTGCAGGTTTGGAGTGTAGGTAGCCCTTTTTTGGGTTTTTCAGGCAAGGTAGTGAAAATTGGCATGGTTGTTTCGTTCCTCCCTAAGGTGATTTCACCCTTTTCATCTTAACTGTATGTTATGCCTCTTACTTTCAAAGGGAGTCAGGAAGAGAAGAATATGCTTAACTGCATCACTTATTTATTTAATTTATATAAATGTTAGGAGAGTTTTTGTATGATATTTATAGGTAGCTAAGTTTCAGAACCTTTGAGCTTCACTTTGTTCTGTTTAGTGGTTCTGGGAAGAGCAGCGTGGCTTTGGTCACTCGAATGGCTAAGGGAGTGATAGAGGTGGCTTTCCATATCCAAGAGATTGCCACTTCCCAAGAAATTGAGGGCATAACTTACTAGAGTGCCGGCAGTTTCGGGGGCAGAGCTTAATATGGAGATTTGCAGTGCGGTGACCTAGTCTTCCTTGCATACTTCTTTGAAGCACTATCATCTTGACCTTCGAGCCAGACTCTCGCCAGACTCTAGGGGCTGGGGGCTATAATCCCTGTTCCCATGGAGGAACAGGGCGCCGGCCAGTATTCTATTTACTTCGTGGTTCCAAAAAAGGACAACTCCTTCTGCCCCATCTTGGACCTCAAGAGAGTCAACCGAGCCCTCAAAGTGCCCCATTTACGGATGGAAACCCTGAGGGCAGTCAATAGTGGCTGTTCATCCCGGAAAATTTCTGGCCTCTCTCGACTTGACGGAGGCCTACCTGCACATTCCGATCCATGCCGAACATCAGAGGTATCTCCGTTTCCACATCTTGGGACAACATTTTCAGTTCCGGGCTCTCCCCTTCGGTCTGGCCACGCCACCACGCACATTCACCAAGGTCATGTGGTGATGGCAGCCACCCTCTGGCAGGTCGGTGTCCTAGTCCACCCTTACCTGGACGATTTGGCTAGTGCGAGTCAAGTCAGAGACCTTATGCAAGTTGGCAGTGGACCGTGTCCTTGCTCTTTTCTCGTCCCTGGGATGGATAGTCAATTTTTCCAAGAGCAATCTCCGACCTTCCCAGGTCCTGGAATTCCTAGGGGCTCGGTTCGATGCTCGGCAAGGTGTTCCCGTCGGACTCTTGAGCGTTCAAACTGATGGATCAAGTCCGAAACTTCCTTTCCATGCCTCTCCCCATGGCGTGAGACTACCTACAGGTCCTGGGAACCATGGCTTCTACGATCGACTTGGTTCCCTGGGCTTTTGCGCATATGCGTCCTTTACAGAAAGCTTTGCTATCCCACTGGAAACCGGTGTTGGAACAGTTTCAGACGCAGCTTCCTCTCTCCCACTCTACCATCAGCGACATACATTGGTGGCTATCACTCACGCACCTTCTGAGCAGGATATCCTTTCAGACTCTGCAATGGATTGTAGTCACGGCGAATGCCAGCCTCTTCGGTTGGGAGGCAGTCTGCCAGACACAGGCCAAGTAGGGGTACTGGTCCCCTGCCCAATCCCGCTGGCACATCAATCACCTAGAGGCTCAAGTGGTTCGTCTGGCTCTTCAAGCGTTTCTCCCCTTGCATCGCCGCAGAGCAGTTCGGGTACTCTCAGACAACTCTACCACGGTGGCGTACATCAATCGCCAGGGGGGCACCAGGAGTTGCCTGGTGGCCCTCGAGGCCAGCCAGCTCTTCGTGTGGGCGGAGCGCCATCTGCAGTGCTTAGCAGCGTCTCACATTGTGGGCAAGGAGAATGTTCAAGCAGATTTTTTGAGTCCCCAGTGGCTCGATCCCGGCGAGTGGGAGTTGTCTGATGAAGCAATGGAGCTGATTGTCAACTGGTAGGGTCCTCTTCACCTGGACCTGATGGCAACCTTGGACAATGCCAAAGCTCCCAGGTTCTTCAGCCGCTGGAGGGGAGCACTGTTCGGAAGGAGTAGATGCGCTAGTCCTTCCCTGGCCACGCGACGTCCTTCTGTACGTGGTTCCTCCTTGGCCCCTGGTGGGCAAAGTACTCAGACGGATAGAACTCCACAGGGGTCCGGTCATTCTCGAAGCTCCTGAGTGGCCCCGCAGACCGTGGTTCGCAGACCTCGTAAACCTGTCCCGGGACGGCCTTCTTCGTCTCGGTCATCTTCAGTGCCTTCTACGGCAGGGTCCAGTATTTTTCGATCAGGCGGATCGCTTTTGTCTAGTGGCCTGGCTTTTGAATAGCGGAGACTGAGAAAGAAGGGATATAGGGAGGACGTCATTTCCACTATTCTGCGGGCCCGCAAGACTTCTACTTCCCTTGCCTATGTCCGGGTTTGGAAGGTTTTCGAACTTGTCTGTGCGGAATCGGGTGTCTCGGCTCATTTGGCCCTGGTTTCACTGGTGCTTTCCTTCCTCCAGCGTGGTCTTACCAAGGGTCTCTCCTTCGGTTTGCTCCGGGTACAGGTTTCTGCCCTTGGCTCCCTTTTGGGTAATCTGGACGGTTATGCGGTTGTGTCTCATCCCGATATTGTCCGTTTTCTCAAGGGTGTTAAACATTTGAGGCCACCGCTACGTTCCACTTGCCCTTCGTGGAGCCTTAATTTGGTCCTCCGGGCTCTCTGCCTAGCTCCCTTCGAGCTCCTCCGCCGCTCTACTCTCAAGGTTTTAACACTTAAGGCGGTGTTTTTAGTCTTTATTTGCTCCGCCAGATGGGTGTCGGAGATCCAAGCGCTGTCGTGCCGGGAGCCCTTCCTGCGTTTCTCGGACTCAGGAGTCTCCCGTAAGACTGTTCCGTCTTTCTTGCCGAAGGTTGTTTCGTCCTTTCATGTCAATCAGTCGGTGGAGCTTCCTGCGTTCTCTCCTGCGGAGATCGCCGGTACGGCTGGGGATAATCTACACCGGCTGGATGTCAGACGCGCCCTCATGGGTTATCTTCAGGTCACCAATGATTTTCGGGTCTTGGATCATCTATTTGTCTGGTGGAGTGGGCCCAACCGGGGCAAACAGGCCTCTAAGACTACGATCACTCGCTGGTTGAAGGAGGCCATCACGTCAGCCTATATCTGTCAGGGCCGAGCGGTCTCAGAGGGTCTGAGGGCTCATTCCTTGCGTTCTCAAGCTACTTCTTGGGCGAAGAGTCAATCAGTCTCTCCGCAGGAGATATGCAGGGCAGCTACGTGGAAATATCTGCATACTTTTGCTCGGCATTACCGCCTTGATGTTCAGGCGCCAATTTTTGGTTCCTTTGGTCAGCAGGTGCTTTGAGCGGGACTATCGCGTTCCCACCCTGTTTAGGGAAGCTCTGGTGCATCCCATGGTCTGGACTGATTCTGATAAGTACAGGGAAAGGAAAATTAGTTCTTACCTGTTAATTTTAGTTCCTGTAGTACCACGGATCAGTCCAGACGTCCTTCCCTGTTCTTCCTTCTGGCCGCTCGAAGCTTCCTTCCTCCTTTTTGCAGGATTCAGATTGATTATAATTAGAGGCACCGGAAGCATCTTTTTGATGACCACGGACTTTTCTGCAAGAGCGATTATCTACAGAGTCCATCTAATGTTTGCACGTGTCCATGTTTTCGAGTTCTCTTGTTGTTTGCTAGAGTTCTCTTGTTACTTGCTTGATTCTTTTCTGTTTATCTTTATTCTGTCTGCTTTGACAATGGTTATACTGAAGGGCTGCAGGGTAGGCTCTGTCCTGATATAGGATACCCTTTCAGTTTTAGTCTGTCTCCATCTGCTGGACAGGAGGCTCAACCCATGGTTTGGACTGATCTGTGGTACTACAGGAACGAAAATGAACAGGTAAGAAGTAATTTTCCATCCCCCCCGACAAGCGACTTTTTATGCGGTTTGGTACTTGAATAATTAGATTAAATTAGATGTTTATTTTTTAGAACTTTTTTATTTTTCTTATGTTTTTGTTTGTTAAATTAGTTTTCATACCACATTGTTTGAGAATTTGTTACTGTTATGTATGTTCTGTATGTAAATCGTTTTGATTAATTTTATATTGTAAAAGCGGTATATAAACATTTTTAAATAAATAAAATAAATACATGTCTTGTTAAATGCTGGTGCAGCTGAGAGCTGGCCCGACCCTTACTGTTCAGGCAAAATCTCTCCTCTTCAAGCTGCCTTATGCAGGCCCATTCTGGGGTTAGCCGGTGGGGGTGGGAAATGCTATAGCTTTTATCTTTTGGGGCTTGAGAGGGGGCTCTTCAGCTCACCATGACGTTTATCATTTAAGGATTGGGAGGGGGTTCTTGGTGCTGCTAGGTTTATTTTGTTTTGCTTTTTTAAAATCAATATTCAGTGAGCTGGCCAGCAGCAGAGTTACCTGGATAGCTGAATATATTCATTGGGAGACTTGTCCTGCTAAATATTCGGCTAGTGGGCTGGCTTAGTGAATATCGATGCGGGAGTGTCTGCAGAATTGGTGGTGCAGGGTTTCTCTTGCGGCTCTATCGCATTTTGTTCAGTTTTGGGTTAATGATAGACCCCAGACTTCACTGTCATATATAAAAGAATCGGGTAAGCGATGCTATGCAGTGTGCTTAATGGCAGAATTTACTGGAGGGTGGAAACTGGCCAAGTGTTTTTGTATTTGCATGTAAGATGCTCTCTGCCTCGTCAGGTGTGACTGTAAGGATGGGCTCTCTGTGATAATATATAATGTTGAAGGGGTTACTGCTTCCTGCCTGCCTGCTTTCTTTCTCCTCCCAGAGAGCGTTTAAGGGGGGCTGGAGGAGTGTATGTTTATCCAGAAGCTCGTTTCTGATGCTGGGTGTGGATTGATGGCTGTGATGTCCTTTCTCTGCTCTCCTCCCCAGGAGGAAGCCTGCAGCATGGCATGGGAACTTCTCACCCAGGTGTATGGGATCCCCAGAGACCGTCTTTACGTGACATATTTTGGTGGTGATCCAGCGCTGGGACTGGGAACAGATGAAGAAAGCAGAGAGATATGGCTCAGTCTGGGGTAAGTTTGAAGGAGTGACTGGACAGAATTGTGAATATAAAGACTAATAATTTATTGACAAGGAGCAGCAGTGATGTTCATCTTAACATCCTGGGGCACTGACTCAGGCCCAGCTGTTTTACAGACCATATGGGGTGGGGGAAGGGAAGAAACCCAGCTGACCAAAGAGCTCACATAAGGGTCAGAGGAGGTAACCAGTGCACTGTTTTCTCTTCCAGGGTCCCTTCTGGTCATCTGCTGCCATTTGGAGTGAGAGAGAACTTCTGGGAGATGGGGGAGACAGGCCCCTGTGGCCCTTGCACAGAGATTCACTATGATCACGTGGGCGGAAGGAATGCAGCTGCGCTGGTAAACCAGGACAGCCCAGATGTGGTAGAGATTTGGAATCTTGTCTTCATGCAGTACAACAGGTGAATGTGGAATGAGAGGATCGGGACCCTGGCTTTCACGCTGTGTAATGGGGGGCTGGATCTGGAGTCTTGTCTTCTTGCAGTGTAAGAGCTGGTTGCGTTGACCTGTGAGGCGTCCTTGAGACGGCAGCGAATGTATCTCTGAGGCCTGTACTGCGAGATGTGCCCTCTGAGAGTGGAAAGGTGCACCTCTCCCTTCAGGCTGACCTTCTCTTCTCTCCCTGCAACATGTGGAAGCAGAGAAGGAGACGGGTGCCTGCGCCCTCTCCCCCAGCATCATGTGGACACGGGCATGGGCCTGGAGAGACTGCTGACCGTCCTGGAAGGAAAACAGTCCAACTACGACACAGACCTCTTCAGCCCGATTCTAGCTGCTATCCAGCAGGTAGGCACTGACTCGGGGACACCGAAACCAAACCCAGTATAGCCTTTGGCAGTGAGGCCTGCGTGGTGTCCCTTGCTTCCATTCCTCCCTGCTCTCCAGCCCTGATATGGTTTAGTGTGTGTGAGCTGTGCTGAGCCCCACGTGTGGGGCAGGACTAAGGTTGTCAGCAGGCTCCCATTTCAAGCTGACAGGCTGGGCCAGTCCTGTAGATGTACACAGTACTGCGACTTCATTATATTCTTTCCTGAGTCCTACTTTTCTGAGAAACCTAGCACTAGAAGCCCCATACCTTAGCTGGAGATAGTTGTGGGGTGTGTGTGTGTGTGTGTGTGTGTGTGTGCAGTTTTAATCCTCCCTCGGTAAAGACCTGAAGAAAGACAACCGGTGTACTGAATTTTCAGTATGCCCTGCCTGCATGCTGCGTTGTGTGTTTTGCAGGGGAGAAGAAACTGGGGCTCACAAACCTGCTGTGCCAGGCTCCATTCCCAGCTCAGCTATCGTGGAGCGATCGCCCACGTGTATCTGTGCAGTGCTACGTACATCTAGTAACGTCATAGACATGAGTGATCATGCTCCCCTGTTTTGATGCCTTTTCTCCTTATTCTTCCTCTGTGACAGGGCTCCCGAGCCCCACCCTACCAAGGGCTGCTGGGGAAGGCAGACGCAGGACACCTGGACATGGCTTATCGGGTTGTGGCAGATCACGTGCGCACCCTGGCCATCTGTATTGCTGATGGTGTGTACCCAGGCATGTCTGGAGCGGAGTGAGTATGCGGTCTGGACCTGTCAGAACAGAGAAGAATGAAAGTAAAGCTAATCCTGCATTTTGATTGATCCAAATAGGAGCACAGACGAATTAAGATTTTGCATTGCACTTGACCCAGGATACCCTGGGCAGGCTGATCTAGCTTTTAGCAATGCTATGCCATTTGCAGTCTTGGATTTTTCCTGTTATGAAGCAGAATGCACTGGGAAGGGGGTTCTAGAAAGTGAGCACTGGGTTGATTTAATACTGTTCATGCCTGGCAAGATAGCAGTAGTGATGAAGATAAATGCCAGACCCCTGATTCTTTGACATGGGAGAATTATTTCCTTTTTGTCTGCTCAGTTATCAGCATAATAAGTGCTGTAAGCATTGTCTCTTATGGTACACTAGTAGTAAAAGCCCGGCCAAGGATAGCGAAATACTGTGAAGTGTAGGAAGTGCTTAAGTAAGATGAGTGCAGACTGAGCTTGGGTGCACTGTTTGTTAATAGAGCCGGGATTCAGAGAGAGGAGCAGAGCTAGAGAGTACAGTCAGAGAGAGGGGCGGAGCTGAATTTCCATATCTGCTGCTATAGAGTGAATGCAGGGAGAGGGGCGGAGCTGAATTTCCATATCTGCTACTATAGAGTGAATACAGGGAGAGGGGAGGAGCTGAATTTCCATATCTGCTGCTATAGAGTGAATACAGGGAGGGGGCGGAGCTGAATTTCCATATCTGCTACTATAGAGTGAATACAGGGAGAGGGGCGGAGCTGAATTTCCATATCTGCTACTATAGAGTGAATTTCCATATCTGCTGCTATAGAGTGAATACAGGGAGAGGGGCGGAGCTGAATTTCCATATCTGCTGCTATAGAGTGAATACAGGGAGAGGGGCGGAGCTGAATTTTCATATCTGCTGCTATAGAGTGAATACAGGGAGAGGGGCGAAGCTGAATTTCCATTTTCCTAACGTTTAGCAGATGGACTCAGGACCAATGGGTATAGTGTACTCCTGATAGCAGTTGGAGACGGATCAGATTTCAATCTGACGTCAGCCCTAGTACATATACCCCTGCAGGAAGTGCAGCTCTTCAGTATTTTCTGTCTCCATAGCAGTTAGGGACTACTTGCACGCTCTCACAGTGTTAGAGTAAATTCACCGGAGAAAACCCAAAATAAGAAGAAATCTTACCTCTACAGACGAGCCTCACTCTCCTGCGGTGATACCTCCAGTTGAGAATTCCCGAGGTGATTTCCGTGATCCCTCGGAGGTAAGCCTCGGTCCGGTGGCCGACCCTCGGCGGGGACTTAGCCCCTGATTTCAGGTGTGGCTGAGAGGCAGCGGGTGCAAACTGAAGCGCGGCAGTGAAGGTATTGCCCTCTCCCCCCACAGCCGGAGACCGCCCGGAAGATCCAACGGTCCTCCCACGTGGAGACCCCTGTGGTGGTCGCCACATTGTCCGCGTGGTCGCCAGCACCATTTTGATCTGCTCGCCGCTTCGATCCGTGTGCACAACGTCGTACGCTCAAGTACCGTGCGCACAAGATACGCGCGTAACACGCGCTTACTGTGCCGGGCACATAACTGCAATTTATCCTGAGCGCACACCCAATCTACGTGCACATCTTCGACACACTGGAGCGCATAACAGATTTTATGCGCCTATATCCATGGCACCACCGGAAAAGGAGCTCAGGGCCTCTGCCCAGCATGCCACATCAGAGCCGCTCAATATGAAGAGGCCAACGCCCTGTGTATCCAGTGCGAGGAGGCCCATGGGGATCCAGCCTAGGGCCAGCCCTAGCCAGGACCGGGTTCTAGCTCCTCAATAAGTACCCCGGACCTAGCGAACCCCAGCGGGACACCCCCTCAAACGGGACCCCCCAGGGACACAGCGCCTCCTAGCTTAGACACAGCGTCTATCTCCTGGGTGGAATTCTTCAAAGGCCTGCACACCTTCGTTCACATGCAGGCGGAGCCTCCGATAATACGGCCACAGCCTCCACCAGAGGACCCTTATGCCCCGGGCCCCTCTAGGCCCAGAGATGTGAATCCACTGCCCAGAAGTCCCACCTACGGGGACACGGACAACTCGGAGGAGGAATCAGAGCCCCTGGAGGAGGAGGAACTCCCTCCGGGAACAGAGCCTCACCGGACTATGAGGCGCTTCTTCACCAAGGACGAGTTTCCAGACCTGGTCACCTACAGCCTGAAGGAGCTTGCTATCCCGGGCGCAAGTGCCTCGGGGGAACCTAAGACGAATCCCCTGCTAGAGGGACTCCGTCAGACCTCCCGTCATTTCCCTCTGTTACAAGCCGTCCAACAGCTAATTGATCTGGAATGGATTGCCCCAGAGTCTACATTCAAAGGGGGACGGGCTCTGGCAGCCATGTACCCTCTGGACCCAGCGGCCAAAGACCTGACATGCCCAAAAGTGGATGCCATAGTCTGCGCGATCTCGAAGCGCACTATTATCCCAGTGGAGGGAGGTGCAGCGCTCAAAGATGCTCAAGATAGACGTTTGGAATCCATCCTCAAACAGTCCTTTGACGTCACCGCTATGTCCCTACAGATAGCGGCCTGCTGCGCCGTGGTGACCTGTGCCTGCTTATCACAGACAAGGAGCAACACTAGAGGAGTGTCATCAGCCGTGGCAGCCAGGAGGCAACTCTGGCTCCGAAGCTGGTTGGCCGACGCGTTTTCCAAAACGAGACTCACAAGAATGCCCTTCAAGGGATCCCTCCTGTTCGGAAGCGAACTAGAGAAACTGGCTAACAAATCTGGCGAGTCCCCGCTGCTGCGGCTACCAGAGGACAAGAATAAGAGAAACCAGCGACCCTTCCCCCGATCTTCTAGGGGCAGAGGTTCAACCCATACAGAAACACGTATCAAGCGCCTCGCCTACAGGCAGGAACCAGTCCTTTCGGAACAAGCACAACAAAAGGGGAACCAGCTCGGGACCAGGCCCCAGCCGCACCCCACAATGAGAATCAGCTGACCCGTCCAAAGGAAGAAGCCATAGGGGGCATACTTGCCCTATTCTATCAAAGATGGGTCGAGATAACTTCGGACAAGTGGGTCCTAACCATCATTCGAGAGGGGTACTACCTGGATTTCCTCCGAACCCCTCCGGACAAGTTCGTGGAATCCCCCTGCCACGACCCCTCCAAGAGGGTGGAAGTGGAAGCTACACTAACCAGATTACTAGCCCTAGAGGCCATAACCCCAGTGCCTCCACAACAAATAAATACTGGACATTATTCCATTTATTTTATCATCCCCAAGAAAGAGGGAACGTTCAGACCCATCCTTGACCACAGGTCGGTCAACCGTCACCTGAAGATCCCCCGCTTCTGCATGGAAACCCTACGCTCCGTAATAAGGGCGATACAACCGGGAGAGTTTCTCACATCCCTAGATCTGTCGGAAGCCTACCTACACATTTCGATCCATCAAGAACATCAGCGCTTCCTACGTTTTAAAATCCTGGACCGTCACTACCAGTTCCGGGCACTACCCTTTGGGTTAGCCACAGCACCCCGGACGTTCACCAAGATCATAGTGGTGGTGGTGCTAACACTGAGGAAGGAAGGAATCCTTGTGCACCCTTACCTAGACGATTGGCTGATCAGGGCGAAATCCCCAGAGGAAATCACCAGGCAACCAACAGAGTCAAAACTCTACTGGAGAGCCTCGGATGGGTGGTCAACACAAACAAAAGCTGTCTGCAGCCCTCACAGTCTCTAGAATACTTAGGAGTCCGATTCGACACGACAAGGTCATCCTGACACCGACAAGGAGATCCTGACACCGACAAGGAGATCAAAACTGATGAACCAGTTGTAAACCCTGCTGAGCGAACCTCGCCCCACAGCATGGGATTACCTACAAGTCCTCGGTCTCATGGCATCCACACTGGAAGTAGTGCCATGGGCACGAGCTCACATGAGACCCCTAGAGCACTCACTTCTATTGCAATGGAATCCACTATCCCAGAACTACACCGTACGTCTACAGCTCCCGGGCAGAGTTCAGACCCAACTATAATGGTGGCTACAAGATGGCCACCTAAGCCAGGGAACAAGACTATCCTCACCGACCTGGATCCTGCTCACCACAGATGCCAGCCTATGAGGATGGGGAGCACACTGCGAAGAGCTAACCGCCCAAGGGCAGTGAAACACAGAAGAGTCGGGATGGAACATCAATCGCCTAGAAGCTCGGGCAGTCAGACTAGCCTGCCTACGGTTCGGTCACAGACTCCGAGACAAGGCGGTCAGAGTAATGTCGGACAACGCCACAACAGTGGCCTACATCAACCATCAGGGAGGAACCAGAAGCTAACAGGTGTCTCTGGAAATAGACGGGCGGAAGTGAATCTCCAGGAGATCTTGGCCGTCCACATCGCCGGGAAAGACAACATCACGGCGGATTACCTCAGCAGAGAAAGTCTAGACCCAGGGGAATGGAAGCTGTCAACCGCAGCGTTCAACTGATAGTGAACTGTTGGGGAACACCAACCATGGACCTTCTGGCAAACCGGTCCAACGCCCAAGTACCCAGTTTCTTCAGCCGCAGGTGGGAACCTCAGTCCCAGGGAATCGATACCCTGGTACAGACCTGGCCACAGGAAACTCTGTTATACACCTTCCCGCCGTGGCCCCTATTGGGAGCAATCATTCACAAGATAGAACAACACAGGGGACCAGTACTTCTTTTTTTTTTTTATTATTTACGAGGACCAGTACTTCTGGTGGCCCCGCACTGGCCAAGAAGACCGTGGTACTCAGACATGCGAAGACTACTGACAGGGACCCCCTGCCAATGCCTCCACACAGAGACCTGCTCCAACAAGGGCTGATCCTCCACGAGGATTCAGCTCGGTTCTCTCTTACAGTCTGGCCATTGAGAGGGCTCGCCTGAGGAAGAGCGGATACTCGGGGGCTGTAATTGACACCCTACTCCGGGCATACAAGTTCTCCACATCTCTAACATATATAAGGATTTGGAGAATATTCGAAGCCTGGTGCAAAGACCACGACATCAAGCCATGCTCAATTAAAATTCACGTGATCCTGGAATTCTTACAGAATGGGCTACAGAAGGGGCTGTCCCTCAATTTTCATCAAGGTACAGGTGGCCGCATTGTCATGCTACGGCCCCAAGAGCGAGGGCGACAGCATAGCCTCTCACCCGGACTTGTCACGCTTCCTGAAAGGAGTCAAACACATACGCCCACCACTAAAGAGGCTGGTACCTCTTTGGAATCTCAACCTGGTCCTGGATTTCCTAGTAGGAACCTCCTTCAGGCCCCTCCGAGGTCTGTCCCTCCGCCTGTTAACGTTAAAGACAGCATTTCTGCTGGTGGTTTGTTCAGCCCGCCGCATTTCAGAACTACAAGCACTGTCCTGCCGTGAACCATTCCTCAGGCTCACCCCGGGATCCATCCAGCTACGTACGGTCCCTTTGTTCCTTCCCAAAGTAGTGTCACACTTCCACCTTAACGAAACGATCTCACTACCATCGCCGGATGACTTGAAGAATTCGGAAGAAGCTCGGAGTCTACGCCACCTCAACATCGGCAGACTCCTATTCATATATCTGGAAATGTCGGAACCTGTACGAAAATCGGACCACCTTTTCGTCCTTCACAGCGGGAAGAGACAAGGGGAAGTGGCCTTGTGGGCAACCATAGCCTGCAAGGAAATTATCAAGGCGGCCTACGTAGAAGCAGGCAAGCCACCGACTCTACAGGTCAAGGTTCATTCTACCAGAGCCCAGGCAATATCCTGGGCAGAAACCAGAATACTATCACCTGCCGAGATTTGCAGGGCGGCGACATGGTCCTCCATCCACACCTTTTCAAGATTCTACCTCCTGGATGTTCAGGCTCGGGAGGACACTGCATTTGCAAGGGCAGTACTAAGTGGGTCACGGGCAGCCTCCCACCCGATTCGGGAATAGTATTTTATACATCCCATTGGTCCTGAGTCCATCCGCTACACGCTAGGAAATGGAGAAATTACTTACCTGATAATTTTGTTTTCCTTAGTGTAGACAGATGGACTCAGCTTCCCGCCCACGGCTGCCGTTATGCATGGAATTCGAATGATTCAACGGTAAGCCATGTTTTCATTTACTTAGGACACCCACCCTACCAGGTGTCGATGCTTTCCGGTTGAGTACACTGGTGGTCTCCAGCTATAGTCAATTCAACCAGATCAAGTTAATCACGTTATAAAGCTTAACCAAGTTATGAAGTTATCCAAGTTAATCAGTCAGTCACACATATATCCACAATGCTTTTCGAGGAGAATACTGAAGAGCTGCACTTCCTGCAGGGGTATATGTACTAGGGCTGACGTCAGATTGAAATCTGATCCATCTCCAACTGCTAACAGGAGTACACTATACCCATTGGTCCTGAGTCCATCTGTCTACACTAAGGAAAACTACATTATCAGGTTAGTAATTTCTCCAATATTATCATAGCAGTTTTCAAAAGCCATGTACATGTGTAAATGCTTTTTAAAATCAGGCCCTAAATGAGATAAGAGACAAGAGCATGTGAGATGATTTGGCTGTGCATCTCCAGGCACAGGGGATTCCTGTTCATACCCCAGATCAGTCCGGACAACCAGCAGATGGAGGTAGAGAATAAAAACTTTTCAGGCACTGCATCATAACCAGTCCCTCAGTATTTCTCTGTCTCCAGCAGATGATAAGGTGCAAACCTGCAGTCTGGAGGGAAAGAAAAAAGAAAGGGACGAAGGAAAATTCCCAGTAAGACGGCTCCCCGGGGTCCCTTCCTGGGCCATCCCTCGGGTGGAGCAGGGCAAGAGGGGGAGGTTGGTTATTCCCTGTTCTAGCTTGACCCTTGTCGTCAGAGAAGGTGAAAACTAGGGGTCGCGGTCACCCTCAGCGATCAGCCTCCTTCATCTAGAAGCAGGGGTGTATTTGGTTTTATTTCCCCTTCTTGATGGTTTTCATGCTGGTTTGTGAGCTCCGCTTTTTTTTTTTTTTTTTAAAAAGAGCAGGGCAGAGGCAGTGATCAAGCTGTGGGTTTGTTTCACTGCCGGGAGGCAATTAGAGGTGAGCGGGACAAGATTTGTGTCGTCCGACGGAGCCGGGTGCCTCTTCATCATCGGACAGTGCCGCTGACAGTTTTTGCAGCCCGATCGCGGTTGTATGGCGCCGCCTGTTCAGCGCAGGAAAGTTTGCTGTGGCTCTAAGTGAGTGCGTCTCATCATGACCGCGTTTTGTCCCGCGTTTTGTTGGGACCTCCATGGGGCTCGTTGGGGGTATTAGAGCCATGGATGCGTCTGGGCTGGTTCAAGAGGCGCCGGGGTGGGGGTGGGGATCTGAAGAGACAGCGGCCATTTTAGCTCCTCGTGTTAGGAGCCAGACTCTTACAGGGGAGCCTCAGGACTCTCCTTCCGCGCTGTTTCCTGTGGATCAAGGCCCTGTAAATGGGAGGGAGGGGGAGGGGGGCCCTGGAGAATGTAGATCAAGATCAGTTTTCTACTGATTCTGAGGAGTTTTCTACAGATTTTGTCTTGTTTCTCCATAAGACCTATTTGGCCAAGAAGGAGACAGGATCCAAGCAGCTGCTTCCCAGGAAGTCCCGAGTGGCTAAGAGGCCTAGGGAGGAGAAGCAGGTAGGATCAGGAGGGATCCTGTGATTTCTTGGTCTTGGACGGTCCGCTGATGAGGGGGACACGTCAGATGAGGTGGGTGACCCCAGTCAACTGCAGGGAGGTCCGGTGGATCTGGACAAAGACCCTATGACCGCTTTGGTGGATCCAGTGTAGGACTTGGATAATGTCCTGATTGCAGAGGGAGATGATCCTAGAGTGGTCAGGTTGTTCCATAAGGAGGAACTGAGTCTGCTAATTCCTTAGGTGTTGGAGGAGTTGGGGGATTAAGGTTGTACAGGAGGATTCTGACAATGAGGGAATGAATCCGGTCTTGGAGGGCCTACAGGGACCACCTAAGGCCTTTCCTTTACCCAAGAGGGTGAAGAAGGTGGAGGGTGGAGTGGGAGTTTCCAGAAGTAGGCCTGAAGGTAGCCAGAGCTATGGCTAAGCTATATCCCTTGCCGGAACAAACCTTGGAATCATGGAAGATTCCTAAGGTGGATGCAGCCATGTCCACAGTGACCAAAAACACAACCATTCTGGTGGCAGGCTCAGCCACGCTGAAGGATGTCCAGGATTGGAAACTGGAAATTCTGTTAAAAAGAATGTTCCCTGTACGTACCCGGATCAGTCCAGACAGCTGGGTTATGCCTCCCTTCCAGCAGGTGGAGTCAGAACAAACTGAAAAGGCACCCCCTGATAACCTAGTCTGCCATCTGCGATCCCTCAGTATTTCTCTGACTCCAGCAGGTGGAAGACAGCAATAACCTGCGGTCCTGGTCTTACTAAATTAATTTTTATTGATTCAAATGTACTTTCGTGTTATACTTTCAGTGGCCTAATGACTAGATCATCAGCGTAGTGAGTATAAAAAAAAATATATATTTTTTCATTCCTAGGGGTTTGGATTCTCCTATTTACTTGCAATATAAAGTTTTCCTCTCAGTGCAGGCATAGCTGAGCCTTGTGGTCTTTCAGCGTACTTACCTGGCGAGCCAGTGGCAGCCTGGTGAGTAGGGGAGATTTACCGGTGGGCCGGTTCCTCTCCCCTATGTGTCAGAGATGTTTAATTCTTCTGTGTTCAGGGACGTTTCCATTCCACTGCTCATTTAAAAAAAAAAAAAAAAAAAAAAAGTAAACGAGACAGCCTGCTTCCTTCCCGGGCCTCCAGAAGGGGTGGACTCCTACCCAGGCAGTTTATTTTTTCGCGGTGCTATCTGCCATGCCGCGGGGAGTGCAGTGCTCGGCGTGTGGAGAGTCGACAGCCCGACTCTCCCGCGACGGATTGTGTTCGCGTTGCTTGCCGGGGGACGAGGGCCCTTCTGAGCTGCCTCTGCCAGGCAGCAGATCTCTCCCGCAGCCGCGAGGGGTTGCCAAACGGGGGCTGAATGTTCCCTGTCAGTCGGCTCCGTCCCCGCAAAGCGCGGGAACGGCGCCATCTTGAGTATTTCCCCCTCAGAGGATATTCAGGGCTCTGGTGGAGGAGACTTTCCTCCGCCTCCTCGTTTAAGTCCTGTACTGCCCCCCCGATGACGCATGTGAGCCTCTGCCTTCTCCCCCTTCCTCTGCTCCGATGGAGGGGGCCTTAAAGAGGCAGCATCCTTTTTCATCCCAATCTGTGCTGCTCTTGCACAAAGCTTACATGGAGGCAGAGGCTGATATTTTAAAGCAACCTCCGCCATCAAAGAGACCCAGGCCTGACCCTCAGGCGGCACCTTGTGCTCCATTACCTCAGCCAGTGCCTGATGAAGGGACACTGCCAGATCTGTTGGCTGATCCCGCGCCCCAGGACCCCCTTCAGGATCTGGGCGGATGTGGATTCTGCCGCTCCGGTTGAAGGGGGTGATCTGCGGGTGCTTCGCTTGTTTAGGAGAGAAGAGCTGGATCCTCTAATTCCACATGTGCTTACTGAGCTGGATTTACCAGTTCCACAATCAGTGACGGATCGACACCCGGGGGATCCAGTGTTGTCCAGTCTTCACGCTCTTCCTCGATCCTTTCCATTCTACCCAAGTCTCTTGCAGCTCATGACTCGAGAGTGGGATGTTCCGGAAGCCACTCTTCGCATTAGCAGAGCCATGGAGAAGCTCTACCCGCTTCCAGACGAATATTTGGACCTTCTTAAGATTCCAAAAGTAGATTCCGCCGTAGCAGCCATTGCCAAGCACACTACCATTCCTGTGATGGGCGGCACCGCCCTGAAAGATCTGCAAGACAGTAAGCTTGAGATACTTCTTAAAAGAATTTTTGAAGTGTCGGCTCTCGGAGTGAGGGCGGCGGTCTGCAGTAGTTTCATGCAGAGAGCCACCCTTCGATGGATTCAGCAACTGCTTACTGCACAGGAGCTACCCCCGGCTGAGGCGGAACAGGCAGACCACCTGGAAGCAGCCGTCTCTTATACGGTGGATGCTCTGTATGATCTGCTGAGGACCTCCTCCTGAGCAATGTCCTCCGCGGTGGCAGCAAGGAGGTTACTTTGGCTGCGCCATTGGTCTGCGGATTCTTCTTCCAAGTCTCAGTTGGGATCCTTCCCTTTTAAAGGGATGCTTCTATTTGGAGACGATCTGGAGCAGCTTATCAAGGATTTGGGAGAGAACAAAGTTTACAAATTGCCGGAGGACAAACCCAGGTCTATTCGTCCTTTCAATTCCTATAGGGGTTGTTTCCGGGGCCAGCGGCGTTTTTGTTCAGCTAGGGCCCTGCCTTTTCCTTCTCGGCAAGCTCTGTCGATGTTGTGGCTTGGGCACACTCCTTTCGAGGCAGGCGGCCTCCCCGAGATGGTACTTCCCAGGGGTTCTCCAACACCAAGACGGCACAATGAAGGTGCGCCAGCCCATTCCTCCATTCCAGTGATAGGGGGCTGTCTCTCTCTTTTTCAAGAGGAATGGCTCAAGATCACGTCGGATCAATGGGTCTAGACATTGTAAGTTGCGGTTACGCTTTAGATTTTGCTCTCCCTCTGCGGGACCTTTTCCTGGTGTCTCCTTGCGGGTCTCGAGTGAAAAGGCAAGTGGTACTCCAGACCCTGGCTCGCTTGCAGGCCCTGGGAGCGATCATTCCAGTCCCGCTGGGGGAGTGCCGGACAGGCAGATATAAAGGAGGGCTCATTCCGTCCCATCCTGGACTTGAAGAGGGTCAACAGAGCCCTTCGGGTTCCCCGTTTTCGCATGGAAACCTTGAGATCTGTCATTGCGGCCGTACACAAAGGAGAATATTTGGCCTCTTTGGATCTGACAGAGGCTTATCTGCAATCGGTATACAGGAGCATCATCAAAGGTTTCTCCTGTTCATGGTGCTAGGGGAACATTATCAGTTTCAAGCGCTACCGTTCGGTCTGGCGACGGCACCATGCGTATTCAGCAAGGTCATGGTAGTGGTAGCAGCGTCTCTGCAGAAAGAAGGGATTCTGGTTCATCCCTATTTGGACGACTGGCTCATTCGGGCGAAGTCACAGCGCCTCTGCGAGCAGGCAGTTCAGTCGGTGGTACTGCGGCTTCAGTCCCTCGGCTGGGTGGTCAACTTTCCCAAGAGCCAGCTGGTTCCATCGCAAGAGTTGGAATTTCTAGGAGCCCGATTCGACACGGTGGTGGGTAAGGTTTTCCTTCCCGTGCAGAGAATAGCCAAGTTGATGTCTCAGGTTCGGCGGCTGCTGGCTCTCCCATTGCCCATCGTTTGGGACTATTTACAAATTCTTGGTTCTATGGCTTCTACTCTGGAATTGGTCCCATGGGCGTTCGCTCATTTGAGGCCTTTGCAGAGAGTGTTGCTTTCTCGCTGGGATCCCAAGTCCGAGGAGTTTCACCTTCAATTGCCTCTCTGGATCCAGCCAGGAGCAGTCTCCAGTGGTGGCTAGTACCAGAGCACTTAAGAGGATGGATTTGGAGAATCCACAGTGGCTGATTGTGACAGCAGATGCCAGCCTTTCCGGTTGGGGGGCAGTTTGTCAGTCACACTCAGCTCAAGGTCAGTGGTCGGTTCCAGAGTCAAAGTGGTCCATCAATCATTTGGAAACCAGAGCGGTTCGTCTGGCATTGTGCAGCTTCCTTCCCCTGGTCCGCCATCAGTCGGTAAGGATCCTATCCGACAATGCCACCACGGTGGCTTACATCAACCAACAGGGAGGAACACAGAGTCGGCTGGTGGCCGTCAAAGCAGACAAGCTTATGGTATGGGCGGAGCGCAATCTGCGTCTGGCGGCGTCTCACATAGCCGGGATCGACAACGTCCAAGCAGACTTTCTCAGTCGTCAGCAGCTAGACCCCGGGGAATGGGAGCTATCCGAGGAGGTGATGCAAATCTTGATCCGGCAGTGGGGTATTTCCCACCTGGACTTGATGGCGACGCGAACAAACGCGAAAGCGGTACGGTTTTTCAGACGCAAACTGGAGCATGGAGCAGAAGGAGTAGATGCTGTAGTCCTTCCCTGGCCCAGCAGCGTGCTTCTCTATGTGTTCCCTCCTTGGCCTCTGGTGGGCAAAGTGCTCAGATGGATAGAGTCGCACCGGGGACCAGTAGTTCTTGTAGCTCCAGAGTGGCCGCGAAGACCCTGGTTCGCGGTCCTAATCAACTTGGCGGTTGAGGGTCCCTTGCGTCTCGGACACCTTCTGAACCTTCTCCGTCAAGGTCCAGTATTTTTCGATCAGGCGGATCGCTTCTGTCTAGCGGCTTGGCTTATGAGAGGCGCCAGCTGAAAAAAAAAGGGTACCCTGAGTCGGTGATTTCTACTCTGCTTCACGCACGTAAGACTTCCACGTCACTTACTTATGCACGGGTTTGGAAGGTTTTTGATTCCTGGTGTAGCGGTTTTCAGGTTTCCCCGCGAAGGGCCACAGTAGTTCACATTCTCGAGTTCTTACAGGAAGGCCTGAAGAAAGGTTTGGCATACAGTTCTCTTCGTGTTCAGGTAGCGGCCTTGGGCTGCTTGCGTGGCCAGGTGGACGGTACTTCCCTTGCGGGACATCCAGATGTGGCACGTTTTCTGAAAGGAGCCAAACATTTGAATCCTCCAGTACGACAGGTCTGCCCTTCGTGGAGTTTGAACTTGGTTCTGCGGGCACTGTGCAACTTGCCCTTTGAGCCCCTTAAGCGGGCCACATTAAAGGATTTGACACTTAAAGCGGTATTTCTCTTGGCTATTTGTTCGGCGAGACAGATATCAGAGCTTCAGGCGTTGTCGTGCCGGGAGCCGTTCTTGCAGTTTTCGTCCTCGGGAGTTTCGCTTCGGACGGTGCCGTCCTTCCTTCCGAAGGTGGTGTCGGCTTTTCATTTGAATCAGTCAGTTGAGTTACCATCCTTTTCGGATTTGGATCGCGATTCTTCTCAGGCGTTGCGAAAGTTAGATGTTCGGCGGGTCCTTTTCCGATATTAGGAAGTGACTAATATTTTTCGGTTGTCAGACTATCTCTTTGTTCTATGGAGTGGCCCTAAGAACGGGCAGAATGCGTCCAAGACTACTATCGCCCGAAGGTTGAAAGAAGCCATTGTCTCGGCATACATATGTAAGGGCCGTCCGATACCTGATGGTCTTAAGGCTCATTCTATCAGATCTCAGGCGGCGTCTTGGGCGGAGAGTCAAAATGTTTCTCCTCAAGAGATTTGTTGAGCGGAAACTTGGAAATCTCTGCACACTATTGCTAGGCACTATCGCTTGGACGTCCGGGCTCCAGATACGGATTGTTTTGGTAGCGTAGTACTCCAAGCAGGACTTACCGGGTCCCACCCCAGTTAAGGTGGCTTGGGTACATCCCAGCTGTCTGGACTGATCCGGGTACGTACAGGGAAAGGAAAATTGGCTCTTACCTGCTAATTTTCGTTCCTGTAGTACCACGGATCAGACTAGATGCCCGCCCAGATAGTCTGGTAAGTCTGTTGATTTTTTTCTTTCCTTTGCTTCCTACACAGAAGATCTGCAGATGTGAAGATATTGGTTAGGGTGTACGGAATGGAAGAATCTACACTCCTTACAGCTACATAGTTCCGAAAGTTGGGACCATTTGTTATTAGTTTTTGGTCTAGTCATTGGCTGTTAAATTGTTCAGTGGTTAAATTGTGTTTTTCTTTCTGCTTCGATATTGATTATACTGAGGGATCGCAAATGGCACACTAGCGGGCCGATTCAGTAAAGTCCGCGGGAGAGCGGGCGAACGTCCGCTCTCCCGGCGCGCGCACAGGCCACTCGCTTGTGCGCGTGATTCAGAATTTAAATTAGGTCCGCGGTAGAAACTGGCAAAAGGAGGCGCTAGGGACACTAGCGCGTCCCTAGCGCCTCCTTTTGGCCCAGAGCGGCGGTTGTCAGCGGGTTTGACAGCCGACGCTCAATTTTGCTGGCGTCTGTTCTCGAGCCCGCTGACAGCCACGGGCTCAGAAACCGGACGTCGGCAAAATTGAGTGTCAGGTTTTCGACCCGACAACCGCCGGCCGACTTCAAAATTTATTTTTCTTTTTTTTAACCTTTTTTACCCTTTGGGACCTCCGACTTAATATCGCCATGATATTAAGTGAGAGGGTGCACAGAAAAGCAGTTTTTACTGCTTTTCTGTGCACTTTCCCGGTGCTGGCAGAAACTAGCGCCTACCTTTGGGTAGGCGCTAATTTCTGAAAGTAAAATGTGCAGCTTGGCTGCACATTTTACTTTCTGTATCTCGCGGGAATACCTAATAGGGCCATCAACATGCATTTGCACGTTGAGGGCGCTATTAGGTTCCGCGGGTTGGACGCGCTTTTTCCTCCCCTTACTGAATAAGGGGTAAGGGAAAACGCGCGTCCAATGGCAGGTTAACAGTGCGCTCCGACTGTATCGGCCCATAGGTTATCAGGGAGGTGCCTTTTCAGTTTCTCTGACTCCATCTGCTGGAAGGGAGGCATAACCCAGCTGTCTGGACTGATCTGTGGTACTACAGGAACGAAAATTAGCAGGTAAGAACCAATTTTCCTTTGTAAGCCTTCGTGCGGCAGTCTGCGGGAGCTTGATGCAGAGAGCCTGCTTGTGCTGGGTTGAGAAGGCACACGAGAAGGTGTCGGGGCGATGAGGGAGGCCGCTCAGGCTGCCCACTTAGAAGCAGGGGTGGCCTATGTGGTGGATGCCCTGTATGACATGGTCCGGTCACGCCCCCTTCCCTTGTCGCGCCCCCCCCTACCTGTTTCGGCGCCGACTGTGTGCTTCTCAGGGCCGCGAGCAGCGCGGCCCTGAGAAGCACACAGTCTCTATTTCTCTTTGGCGCGAGCGGGATAGGCTCCATTTGCGGCACCACGTGGCTGCTCTTTGAGGCTCTCTACGGCTCAGCGCCCTAGGCGACCGCCGAAGTTCGCCTAAAGGACGCGCCGGGGCCCTGCTTCGAGGTAAGGTACAGGGGAGGCTGTTGGCGACTCATTCGGATGTGGTGCGTTTCCTGAAAGGAGGAAAACATCTGCATCCTTCAGTCTGCAATGTATGTCCGACCTGGAACCTTAATCCAGTTCTTAGAGTTCTGTGTGATCCTCCGTTTGAACCGATTAGGAGGGCGACCTTAAAGGATCTAAGCTTAAAATCTGTTTTCTTGGTGGTTCTCTGAGCTGCAGGCATTGTCGTGTAGAGAGTTTTGGAGGATGGGGTGTCGTTACGTACAGGGGCCTTCCTTTCTGCCTAAAGTAGTTTCCACCTTTCATCTTAACCAAGCGGTCGAACTGCCAGCCTTCCCGAATGTGTCACCGCACGCTTCTATGGCAAGGGAGCTTCACTTCTTGGATGCGCGGCAAATTCTTTTGCAGTATCTTAAGGTGACGAATCCTTTTCGGAGTTCAGATCACCTTTTTGTCCTGTTTAATGGAGCAAAGAAGGGGGAAACAAAGCTTCCAAGGGCGCGATTGCAAGGTGGCTGAAAGAGGCGATAAATACAGTTTATATCTGTAAGGGTCGATCAGCGCCGGAAGGGTTGCGGGCAGGTTCCACTAGGGCGCAGGCAGCCTCGTGGGCAATTGATATCTGCGCAAGAGATTTGTCAGGCAGTGGCGTGGTCTTCACACTTTTACCAAACATGGCTGCTTGGAGGTGCGGGCACGAGAGGAGGCGACCTTTGGGGAAAGCGTGTTGCGCGAGGGTCTTTCGAGTTCCCGCCCAGCATAGAGGGGCTTGGGTACATCCCTCATGAATGGACTGATCTGGGGTACAAACAGGAAAGTAAAATGTGTTCTTACCTGCTAATTGCCGTTCATGTAACACCACAGATCGGATGTTGTTCAGACAGTATCAGAGTTTCCAAAAGTGTATATAAGTTAATATTTTTCTTGTTTTCAGACAAAGGGTCCTAGTTACAAGGGGCTCCAACTTTAAATCTCTGCTCTCAGTTATGTAGCAGTGCCTGAAAAGCTTTTATTCTCTGCCTCCATCTGCTGGTGGGGATGCATAACCCCACTTGTCTGGCATGACCTGTGTTACTACAGGAAAGAAAATGAGCAGGTAAGAACCAGTTTTCCTATCTGAGTAGCTGCCGCTCCCCCTCCCCCCAGGCACTGTGTGGTCCAAATGACTGTCCCGGGCCCAGGCTCTGTGTGATGATGGGTGCATGATGATGCTTTACAATGTTATCCAGGTTGGCAGGCTCCTGCTTATTTGACATTTGTTTCTCGCATTTGATTTGCGTCAGACTGGTGCTGCGTCGTATCCTGCGCAGAGCGGTGAGGTTTGCTGCCGAAGTCCTGCAGGCACCGCCGGGGTTTCTGGCCAGCTTAGTCCCCACCGTGGCAGAAATTCTGGTAAGAGTCTGCAGTGTGCTGGCCACCAACCTGCAGGGAGCCCGGCTACATGGCTCAGAGCTCCTATTGCAGAGACAGCCTTAGAATGGCTGAGGGAACCTGTGAGAGAGATTCCAGTTTCCAACATCCCTGCTATTCTGTGGCAGCTGCGTGCAGGGAGTTGCATGGGAAGGAGAGAGGCGGCGTGTGGTGCTGAAGAAACATGTGCATGCTGAATCCCTGATGAGAGCTGGACGGTGTGTTGTAAGGAGAGGGGCTTCCTGGTTCACAGCTCCCTCACGCTGTCTTGCCACTCTCTCCACAGGGAGGTGCTTACCCAGAGCTGAAGCAGAACGTGGAACAGGTGAGCCACGGTCATACTTGCTGGATCTGCAGCTGCGGCTGATGAGTGGCGTGGCTTCTAACCCCGGCTTAGGCTTGCTGGCACCAAATATGCTTCTGAGACCTCATTTCCTGCGCATGCTATGAGAAAATATCTGGAATGGGTTCGAGTGCTGTCAGTGCAGCTCTGCAGCGAGAGTGACAGCTTGTAACTATGCATGTCACGTGGGGAGGGGGAGTGTGAGCGCACTCTGCGTGTGTGGGTGAGGGGTGTATAAACACAGTGTAGGTGAGTGCAGAGTGTGGGAATAGGGGAGAGGTTTGCTTTTAGTGGGGGTGGAAGGAGTATGGGCAGTACCTGCTATGTGGTGTGAGGGCAGGGAGAGGGAGGAGTGTGTGCACAGTGAGTGGAGGGGGAGGTATATGAGCGCGGCATGGGAGTAGGGGAAGGTTTATAAGTGGAATGTGTGGGGGGGTAGGGAGATGGGAAGGAGTATGAGTACGTTGTGTGGGAGGTGTACGAGTGTACTGGGGGAGGAATGTGAGCGCACTGAGTGGGGAAGGGGAAGGGGTAGGAGCGCAGTGTGTGTGAGTGGGGGGTATTGGGGTGGGGGATGTAGGCAGTGAGGGAATCAGGTATATGGGAGGCACTTGGCAGTGGAGGAGGAGGCATGGATGGGGGATGGCTTGTGGTGACAGGAGCGTGGCAGGAAGGGGAGAGGCCTGTGGCATTGGGGGTATCGGGCAGCAGGTGGTGGGTTGTTTTCGATGAGGGAGGGGACGTGTGTCTGTGGACTCTGCATGCTCTTTGTTGATTCCATGGCCCTCATCACAGTCTCATTAGCCTTGGTGCATGGTGCAGCCTTCCTGTGTTTGAATGAGGTGTGGGGGGGCAGGCGTGGCAGTAAACATTCCTTCCCTGCTTTCTTGCGCAGATTATGAATCTCATTAATGAGAATGAGGCTGCCTTCCTATCATCATTGCAGCATGGCCGCCGAATCATCAACCGCACGTTGCAGCAGGCACCACGTGCCCCGGAGTTCCCAGGTGAGGTTGTGCACAGCGACTGACCAGCGGCAGTTAGCATGGGGGCAAGAGGGCGAGGAGATAGTCCCCCAGCACACCGTCCATGGAAGAACTAGACCTGACTCACAGGAAGAAGGCGATGCCTGGACTCGTACCCTCTCCCCACCAGTGTCTCCGAAATTTCCAGTGGCAGAGCATGCGGGGAACCCTGGTTCAGTGTCCGGGCCTATCTGGTAGCAGCATAACTCTCTGGAACAGGGTAGAGAGCCCCCACCACTGCATCATAGAAACCCTTAAGAGGGTGCATGCAGCTGTCCTCTCTAGCTCTTGACCAAAGATTTCCACTGCACTAGTAAGGCTATGTAGGGAGGGGGTGCGAAAATGGGAGAAGCCTCACGGTAAAAAGAATGGCTTACAAAATTCCCGTGTGCAAGCCCCATGGGAAGGGCAGTGAGCTGCTGTGCTAGCGACTGCAGTCTGATTCCTGAGCCCAGTTCCTGCTGCTCGGACCAGCCAGGGCTGGGGATATGTCAAAGACACTGTTCGCAGCCCCAAAGTTAGGGTGGTCCAGCTGGGTAACAATGGGCTCCGGAGAGAAATGCAGTTGTCCACTCTTAGCCAAAGTATTCTCACTGCAGTGGCTGGGTTAGATGGGAAGAGATCAGTAATGAAGATTCCCAGGTGGCTGGGAGTGAAGTCTGAGGATGATCCTCATCGAGCTAGAAGCCCTGAAGAGCTGGAGGAAACTGCCAGGCCAAAAAATGGAATCTCCTAGCTAAGGAGGTGTGCTGTGGCCATGGTCCATGTCTGTTACCTTGGACACCTGCCTCCTAGTGCCAGAACTGGATCTTTTCTGTCTCGCAAGAGACAGCAGGAGAGGGCGTACCTGCCCAGGGGATAGAGGGGGAAAAGGTGGCAGCACGGCACAGAGGCATCAGGAAGGGGTCTATACACACACAAGAACAGTAGGGGAGGATGTAGAAGACAGATGCAACAAATCTTTGGGTGTAGTTGGGTGTAGAAATATTCCAGGATTTAGGGGTAGGTGAGAGAGAGAGAGCAGATCTGTCAGGATAGGATTAGTGGATCACGGTACAACATAGCAAGAAACTGGAATCCTTCCCGGTGCATCGATTCTGCTGTTTCTCAGGGCAGTGTGAGGGAAGCCTCTAATGAACATGGATTTTGACACGTTTTCTATTATGTAGTGGATGTGGCATGGTCTCTGTACAGAAACCTGGGCTTCCCGTTGGATCTGATCAGGCTGATGCTGGAAGAGAAGGACGTAAGGCTGGATTCAGCAGCACTGGATCAGCTAGCAAAGGAAGAGACTCAGGCAAGTGAGTGGTGGGGCGGGAGGCAAGCATAGGTTAGCGATGGGAGAGAGCGTGAATGAGACTCGTTCGTGGTACGAGAGGTCAGCCTGCATAGCTCCATCTCCTGCTCAGCTTTATAGCCCCTTCCCTGTACAAACCCAGATCAGTCCAGACTCCTGCTGTTTGCCTCCCTTCCAGCAGATGGAGACAGAGAAAGTTTCAAAGCCACTGGCACATAACCTGGCGTAGTACCTGCAGTACTTCAGTATTTCTCTGTCTCCAGCAGATGGAGGAGGTGCAAAACCTGCGTTCTGAATCTTAAATTTAAAAAAAAAAAAAGGCAGAAGACTTTCTTCTTCAAAGGAGTTTCTCTCCCAGGAGGTTGGCAGGTCCTGGTGGGGACCCCGACTTGCTCTTTGGACTACTGAGGTGATAGCTAGTGGTCCAGCTCCCTCACCTCATGGAGCTCTGGGAGAAGCCTTGGCCGTTCTGCAGATAAGAGAAGCCTAAGGGGCCCAGGAGGCCTTTTCCAGTCCACTCTCCGAGGCATTTTCGGCAGAGCAGAGCTTCGGCAGCTGGGCAAAGGCAGGCCTTGGAGAGGTTGCAGTCGTGGAATTTCGTTGAAATTGCCTAATTTGTTCTAAACGAATGCACATCCCTAGTATGGGTAGAATGAGTACCTTTGTACTGAGTGAATGACACTGGCTCTTATTCTGTCCTTCTGCGATGTGTGCACAGCGCCAAGCTGAGAAGCAGCAGGGGGAAGGCAGAGAGGGAGCTTTACAGCTGGACGTTCACTCACTGGCCGAGCTGCAGAGGAGAGCTATTCCTGCCACTGACGATTCTCCGAAATATGCCTACACCCTGGGAAGAGACGGCAGATATGGTAAGAGATTTACGTTATAGTTGTAATGGTTTATCGCTTTTCAGCATGAAAGTAGACTTGTGATATATCCTTTAAGACCCTCGGAGGTGATGCGCTCTCACAGATCCTGAATAACTACATTCTTGTAAAGGACACCTGAGTTGTTGTTGACCCAGGGACTGTGCTAGATTTAGGAACAAGCTACAGCTTCAGATTTGAAGTCTTCATTTTTTTTTTTTTTGATAATGCTGTGGGACCTCTTCACTTCGCATGGTTGAGGGCATCTGCATTGCTTAACTTGGCCCTGCCCTGGAATAAAAGTGCTGCGAGCTGGCCCCATCTCGGTCTCACTGATGTCAGCACAGTGGTCATGACCCTTATTGAGGCGTTGTCATGGCTTCCAAATTAGGCAGGAGGAGACAGAAAGCAGCCCTTCTGCAAACCCAGCCGAGAGAGTAGGAATAATATTAAGCATAGGTTCTGCATTGCTAGGGGGCCTGTTTTAATCTTGCTTCACCCTTTTTCTGCAGCCTGTGTTGGAGCCCTTGTGCTCCAAATCACAACGAGCCCCCCAACCATTTCTCTCTTTAGTAGGTCAGACGTGCTGAGTTGGCATCAGCATGGGACATCCTTGCTGGGTGTTTGGAGGTGAGGGGTTGAGCGATTTAGTTTTTACTGTGACACGAGTGGCAAGTAACTGGTTTCTTTGGGGAAAGAACTAAAAGTGGTCATTGTCGTTTTTCTATGCTTCATTGGAAATAGGGCCCTCTAAACGTTTCCCATGGTGCTGAAACCTGAGGATGCAGCCCAGGTGGCAGGGTTGGATTTGCCCAGTCTGGGCCAGGCTGGAGTAGGCCTTGCATCTGTCTGCAGTTGGCGGCTTCCCTTGCTGCCTCTGCATCCTGATGAGCGAGAGAAGAATTTAGTAGCAAGAGAGACAGGTTAGAGAAAACACTTATTCAGCACAGGTGTGTGTGTTTTTCCCTTCAGTCTTTAGTCCCTGCCAGGCCACCATCCTCACGCTGTACAAAGACCAGACTTTACTGGCAGAGGTCGCTGAAGGGCAGCGCTGTGGTGTTATCTTGGACCAGACCAGCTTCTACGCAGAGCAGGGTGGACAGTGTCACGATCAGGGCTACTTTGTCCTACTCGCCCAGCAGGTGAGCTCCCATCATGTCTTCCTGACCGTGTGCTGCCGTGATGGCTTTATTGGTGAGGAGAGGAAACGTGTCCCAGCAGAACCCTATATCCGCTCTAGGCAGCTGCATCCAGCTCTCTCCCCCTGTCCTCCCCTGCAGTTCTCACCTTTTGCCACTAGAGGGCACTTCTTACACACCTTTCCCTTTTCTGACTATACAGTTTTGTACGGTGTCTGGGGAAGCTCTTCCAGATTTTAGGGGTAGAGGAGAAGTACTTCCAGCAGTACTGAAGCTTGGGGGATGGAGGAATGAGAGTTCCAGAGCCTGCAGAGAGGTACACAATGTTTTCATCCAGGATCCTAGCTAGGGAGTGAAAAGTGACCATTTACCTGCATGAAAGAAATGGGACTGCTCTATGGCATGACTCGAGTTAGCCAGGCATGTTATCCAGCTTATTCTGAATATCCAACTTATCCAACTACCTATGGGAGTGATGCATCAAGCCTCGGTAATACTGTAACACAGGTTAAACAGTGTATATCGTGTGATAGAACGCATGTTTCCGTCCTGTACCCTCCCCTATTAAAATGACCTGATTGCATGCAACTTGTGTACATGATTTCCTGTACGTACCCAGGTCAGTCCAGACTCCTGGGTTTTGCCTCCCTTCCAGCAGATGGAGACAGTTTTACTGACACTGCCATATAACCTAGTGTGCCACCTGCAGTCCCTCATAATTTCTCTGTCTCCAGCAAAGGGTGGTTCCCTGTACGCACCCGGATCAGTCCAGACCATGGGTTATATCTCCATTCCAGCAGATGGAGACAGAAGGAAAACTTGTGAGGCGCTCGGAGTTACCCATGAGCACCCTCTGCATCCCATCAGTATTCTTCTGTCTCCAGCAGATGCAGGCTGTTTGAACCCGCGGTTCCCACTTAAATTTTCAAATCTTTAAGGAAAGTTTGTAGAATAATTTTTGTTTATTCCCTTTCCTCTCATAGTGCTTTTTTTCTTTGAATGGATTAAGTTTAAAAAAAAAATAAATTGTAAGTTTTTAGACTGTCAGGAAAGCGGGAATGGCGGCCATTTTGAATGCTGATGCGTCTGTGTCAGCGCATCCACAGGGCAGCCCTGATGCCGATTTTGTTCGGCCTCCGCCCGTTTTGACTTCCCCCGGGGGACCCCTCAACTTCGGGGACAATTCCAGGACTCAACTCTTAAGTCTTAAGTCTTAAGTTTGCCTGCCTTGCAGCTTGCATGTATTGCTGCCTTGAGAATAAGCTTGTATTCTTTCTAAGGTAGGTTTTTGTTTTCCTTTAAGGTTATTTTTTCCTTCGTTCCTGGCTCTAGGGGTGTAAGCTGGTGGTCCAGCTGTTCCCCCTACCCTAAGGCTGACTGACCTGAGAGGCGCCATTCCTCAGCCCTATTTAAAAAAAAAAAAAAAAGAAACTGAGCCCGGGCCGTTGCAGTGGTCCGGAGAGAAGTTTTTGGCTCTGTTTTTAAATTTTCGGTGCTGCCAGGAGCGCTTTCGGGGGCAGTTGTTTGTTCAGCTGTTTTTCCCTTCCCCCATGCCGCGAGGGATGCGATGTGCCGCCTGCGGGGAGCCTGGGACTCGGCTCTCCCGCAAGGGGATTTGTACCAAATGCCTCCCTGGTGGGGAGGGTTCCTCAAGGGCTGACAGCAGACCAAGCAGTCATTTTTCAGCCCGTCTTCCTTCTGGTGGGTCGGCCCCATTCCCGTCAAGCGCGGGAATGGCGGCCATTTTGAATGCTGATGCGTCTGTGTCAGCGCATCCACAGGGCAGCCCTGATGCCGATTTTGTTCGGCCTCCGCCCGTTTTGACTTCCCCTGGGGGACCCCTCAATTTCGGGGACAATTCCAGGACTCAACTCTTTTGTTCCTTCAGATGGGGCCCATCCCCCCACCTGCTTTTTTGGCTGATTTTATTAATGCATAATGCTTACCTGACCCACATGTTTCAACAAGACAGTGTTCCTTCTGGGCCCTCTCCCCCTAAAGTAAGCAGATTGGAGGGTGCCCAGGATGTTTCGGGGACTCCCTCAGGTTCTACCCGGGCTCGAGTAGTTCCCATTCCCAACTTACTGGACCCGGCTCCGGTTGATCCGGATCAGGATGGTGCTGTGGACCTGGATGGAGCTTTGTCCAGCATGCACACGGAGGGGGATGATCCCAGAGTCTCGCGGCTTTTTAAAAGGGATGAGCTTGAGCTGCTTATTTCCCATGTACTTTCTGAGTTAGATATAGATGCGCCTCAGGACCCCTCAGGCTCGAATACGGGGGCGTCAAAAAGTGGTCCTGTTTTAACGGGACTGCGTCCTCCTGCAAAACCTTTTCCTTCTCATCCCATGCTGCTGCAGCTACTCTCCAAGGAATGGGATTCTCCTGACTTGAGTCTCCGAGTAGGCCAAGCTATGGATAAGCTCTATCCTCTTCCGGAGGAATTCTTAGAACTTCTTAAAGTTCCAAAAGTTGACGCGTCTGTGTCGGCGGTCACTAAGAGGACCACCATCCCGGTGACAGGGTGGACAGCTTTGCACAACTTGCAGGATCGAAAACTGGAAGTATACTTCAAGAGGATTTTTGAGGTGTCAGCATTGGGAGTCAGAGCAGTGGTCTGCAGCTTTCTAATGCAAAGAGCAGGTCTTAGATGGGTACAGCAGTTGCTCGGTACCCAGGAGTTGCCGCTTGGTGAAGCACAGCAAGCAGAACGCCTGGAGGCGGTGATTGCTTATTCGGCGGATGCGCTTTATGATCTCTTGAGGTTCCTGCCAGGTCGATGGTGTCGGCAGTCTCGGCCAGACGTCTCCTTTGGCTCCGCAACTGGTCAGCAGACTCTTCTTCCAAGGCACAGCTGGGCTCTCTCCTCTTTAAGGGTAAATTGTTGTTTGGAGAAGATTTGGAGCAAATTATCAAATCTCTTGGGGAGAATAAAGTACACAAGCTTCCAGAAGACCGTCCGAGAAACTTTCAGACATTCAATTCCTCTAGGGCCCGTTTCAGAGGACAAAGGCATTTTTCACAGTCAAGACCTGTTTCTCAACGTCCTCCGTCCATCAGGTCTCAATCTTGGTCTCATTCCTTTTGTGGTAGCAGATCCCCTCGAGGGGGCTTGCCACAAGGATCCTCTTCCAAGTCAACCCAATGAAGGGTCACCGGCCCACTCCTTGCCGCCCAGAGTAGGAGGATGGGTCAAGATTACGTCAGATCAGTGGGTCCTGGATATTCTAAAGCACAGTCATGTTTTAGAGTTTGCTCAGCCCTTAAGGGACAGGTTCCTATTCTCCCCCTGTGGACCATTGCGGAAACAGCTAATAGTGCGTCAGACACTCAACAGATTACTCGACCTTGGAGCTATTCTCCTAGTGCCGCCGAAGGAGCAAGGCGCAGGCCACTATTCCGTCTACTTCGTGGTTCCCAAAAAGGACAATGCTTTCCCTGTACGTACCTGGATCAGTCCAGACAGTGGGTTATGTCCCCAATCCAGCAGATGGAGTCAGCCAAAGCTTTGAGGGGGCGTCACCAGGAGTGCTACTACCCCCTCTGCAGGAGTTCAGTATCTTCTGACTCCAGCAGATGCGAGTAGTGAATCCGGGTTGCTCCCGATTACCTCAGGCAGTTCTTGTATTTCTTCTCTGATTTGCTTTTCTCTCTGCCTACTTCTTTTTGGATCAAGTTTGTTTAAAAAAAAAAAAAAAAAAAAAGTTTAGAGGGCTCTAATTGGGAGGCGTGGCTTCCCTCGGTGTTTGTCTTGCTCTCTCTTCTTCTTCTCTCCTTGCGAGCGGGGTAGGTAAGTGTTGTTTTGCCTTTACTTTTCTCCTTGCTTGCAGCTGATCTTCGACGGAGGGGCTCGCGGAGGACATTAGGACCGGCCCCTCCGCGTCTTCTCTCCCTTGCCCGCGGCCATTTTCGCGGCTCCTCGTGGGCTGCAGAGGCAGGCAGGGAGAGCGTCGTCGGCGGGTCGCGCGGCCAGGAGGCCCCCCCGCGGTGCCGTTTTTCTTCCTTTCGGGTTGTGCAGGCCGTCCGGGCCCCCTCCCGCAGCGGCGCTCCCGTTATCGGCCCCCCCCGAGGCTTGCCGGGTGGTTTATTCTGCCGGGCCTGTTTTCCTGCTCAGCCCCGATGCCGCGGCCAGAGCGCTGCTCTGCTTGCGGCGAGCTGGGCTCGCGGATCTCGAGGGAGGGCATTTGTGCGAGGTGTCTCCCGGGGGGGAGGGCACCTCGCGGCCCCTCATCGATTTCCCCCGCTTAGCAGGTCTGCCCGGGCGGCGGGGGCCGGCCCCTCCCCCATTCCTGGCGGGAACGGCGGCCATTTTACACTCTGCACCCCCTGAAGGGGAACAGACGGCGCTTGGGACCGGGGATGCGGGGGAGTCCCCGCCACATTTACTCCCCGAATCGGACCCGGAGACAGTCCCACCGGGGGCCCCCCCCTCGGAGCCCCCCTCCGGGAGACAGGGGTTTTCCCCAGAGTTTATACTTTTGCTGCACACGGCATATCTGCAGAGCCTTGAGCCTCCCACGGGGCCTCCTCCACACAAGATACCGCGGCCCTCCCTACCTGCGGGGGCCCCTCTGCCTCCCCCGGCCCCCCCCGCTCCGGCGGGTGTGGGGGCCCCCCTCCCTCCCGCTCGCGCCCGCCTCCCGGGAAGCTCGGGGACTGCGGGCACAGGACCAGGTTCCCCTGGGGTAGGCCGCCCAGGCGGATAGACTGGAAGCGGCGGTTGCTTATGGCGCTGACGCCTCCTATGACCTGTTTCGGGTCCTCGCCCGCTCCATGGCCTCGGTGGTAGCGGCACGGCGCCTTCTATGGCTCCGCAACTGGGCGGCGGACACATCCTCCAAGTCGAGCCTGGGCTCCCTGCCCTTCAGGGGCAAGTTCCTGTTCGGGGAGGATTTGGATCAAATCATCAAGACGCTGGGGGAAAATGCGGTTCATCGCCTGCCGGAGGACAGGTATCGTTCCACCAGGACTTTTCCGTCCTCTCGGACCAGAGCCAGGGCGCAACGGCGCTACCGGAACTACAGACCGGCGGCAACCAGGCCCTCTGCCCCCAGGTCTCAGCCCTGGTCTCGCTCCTTTCGCAGGCGCCGCCCCGCGCGTCCCGCCCCCGCAGCTGGACAACCTCCGCCCAAGTCCTCGCAATGATGTTCAGCTCGCCCACTCCGCCGTCCCCAGGATCGGGGGGCGACTGGCGTTCTTCTACGAGGAGTGGGCGCGAATCACATCGGATCAGTGGGTCTTGGACACCATCGGACAAGGTTACGCGTTGGAGTTTGTACGCGCCCCAAAGGGACGGTTCATATTCTCCCCTTGCGGCTCGGACACCAAGCGACAGGCGGTGCAGTTGACCCTGGACAGACTTTGGGAGATAGGCGCCATTGCGCCCGTGCCCTTCGGAGAGGTGGGCTCGGGCCATTATTCCATCTACTTCGTGGTGCCAAAGAAGGACGGTTCCTACCGGCCCATTCTGGACTTGAAAGAAGTCAACAAATCACTTCGGGTGGTTCGGTTCCGCATGGAAACGCTGCGGTCCGTGATCGCGGCGGTGCATCGGGGGGAATTCCTGGCCTCCTTGGACCTGACGGAGGCCTACCTCCATATCCCCATTCGCCGGGAGCATCATTGACTGCTACGGTTCAAGATCCTGGATCAACATTTCCAGTTTGTGGCTCTCCCGTTCGGGCTGGCAACGGCTCCGCGCACTTTCACCAAGATCATGGTGGTGGTAGCGGCTGCCTTGCGGAAGGAGGGGATCCTAGTTCATCCTTACCTGGACGATTGGCTCATTCGAGCGAAGTCTTTTCGGCATGGACAGGAGGCGGTGGCCAGAGTCATAGAGTTTCTGCAGTCCCTAGGATGGGTGGTGAACTTTTCCAAGAGCTCCCTGGTGCCCTCGCAGCGCTTGGATTTCCTGGGGGCGACCTTCGACACCCGTGTGGGCGCGGTCTTTCTACGCCAGGACAAGGCGCAAGCTCTACGGGAACACATACAACGGTTTTCTGCGTTATCGGTTCCCACCTCCTGGGACTACCTGCAGCTCCTTGGGGTGATGGGTTCCACCATCGACATGGTCCCTTGGGCATTTGCGCACCTCAGGCCTCTACAGAGAGCGCTTCTATCCCGCTGGAAGCCGCTTTCGCAGGACTACCAGGTGCTCCTTCCCCTACCGCTGTTTGCCAGAAACAGTCTGACCTGGTGGATGAATCCGGAGAATTTGGCCCGCGGCGTGTCTCTCGATCTACCAAATTGGGTCGTGGTAACCACCGACGCCAGTCTTGTAGGCTGGGGAGCGGTCTGCGACCGCAGCGCCACGCAAGGAACGTGGTCCTCGGAGGAATCAAAGTGGTCCATCAATCTACTGGAGACCAGAGCGGTCAGATTAGCGCTCCAGCACTTCCTGCCTCTCCTCCAGAACCGGGAGGTCAGGATCTTATCGGACAATGCGACAACGGTGGCCTATATCAACCGGCAGGGCGGCACCCGCAGTCCGCAGGTCGCGCTCGAAACAGAGATGCTGATGCAGTGGGCGGAGCGGCATCTGGCCCGCCTGGCGGCCTCGCACATCGCGGGCGTGGACAACATCCAGGCCGATTACCTCAGCCGTCAGTTTTTGGACCCCGGGGAATGGTCCCTCTCCGACGAGGCGATGCAGCTGCTCGTTCGGCGGTGGGGATCCCCCCACCTCGACCTCATGGCATCCGCACGAAACACCAAGGCTCCCCGGTTCTTCAGCCGCCGGAGAGAGCGGGGAGCGGAGGGCGTGGACGCTCTCGTACTCCCGTGGCCGGCCAACCTGCTCCTTTACGCGTTCCCGCCGTGGCCACTGGTGGGAAGACTACTCCGCCGCGTAGAGGCCCACCAGGGACCGGTGATCTTCGTCGCCCCGGAGTGGCCAAGACGACCTTGGTTTGCGGACCTGATCCAACTGGTGATCGACGGACCCATCCGTCTAGGACATCTCCCCCGCCTCCTTCACCAAGGCCCGGTATTTTTCGACCAGGCAGAACTCTTCTGTCTTGCGGCCTGGCTTTTGAGAGGCGCCGCCTCCGGCGCCGGGGCTACCAGGAGGCGGTAGTCTCAACACTGCTGCGTTCTCGGAAGACTTCGACGTCGGTAGCCTATGTGCGAGTCTGGAAGGTGTTCGAGCTGTGGTGTGCCGGCCTGAACACGAGTCCCGCTGAGGCTTCGGTTCCTCAGATACTTCAGTTCCTGCAAGCAGGGGTGGACAAGGGGCTTGCATACAACTCTCTCCGGGTTCAGGTGGCCGCCCTTGGCTCGCTCCTGCGGGACGGGGGATCCCGGCTACAACACCCGGATATTCTCCGTTTTCTCAAAGGGGTCAAACACATGCGGCCTCCAGTGCGGAATCCTTGTCCTTCCTGGAGTCTCAACCTGGTGCTACGGGCCATGTCTGGACCTCCGTTTGAACCACTGCGGAATGCGACGATCAAGGATCTCACTCTCAAGACGGTGTTTCTGGTGGCTATCTGCTCCGCTCGGCGCATCTCGGAGCTGCAGGCCCTGTCGTGCAGGGAACCCTACCTCCGGTTCTCGGACTCCGGAGTTTCGATTCGCACTGTTCCCTCCTTTCTCCCGAAGGTGGTGTCCGCGTTCCATGTGAATCAGACGGTGGAGCTCCCTTCCTTCTCCTCCTCGGAACCGAGGTCTCTCCGGCTTCTGGACGTCAAGCGCACCCTGCACCTCTATCTGGAGGCTACGAATGATTTCCGGACTTCTGACCATCTCTTCGTCCTCTGGTCCGGCCCTCGGAAGGGAGCTCAGGCCACGAAGACGACCATTGCCAGATGGTTGAAGGCTGGCATTGCCGCTTCCTACATTGGGGTGGGACGGACTCCCCCGCCCGGTATTGTTGCGCATTCTACACGCTCTCAGGCGGCCTCTTGGGCGGAGACCCGCTCGGTCTCCTCTCAAGAAATCTGTAGGGCAGCCACCTGGAAGTCGTTACACACGTTCTCCAGACACTATCGTCTTCACCTCGCTTCCTCGGTCTTTGGACACTTTGGTGAGCAGGTTCTACGAGCGGGTCTCGCAGGACCCCACCCGGTTTAGGGACGCTTGGGTACATCCCACTGTCTGGACTGATCCAGGTACGTACAGGGAAAAGAAAATTATTCCTTACCTGCTAATTTTCGTTCCTGTAGTACCATGGATCAGTCCAGACGCCCACCGCATTTGGGTCCTATTCCTGCTCGACGGGGTTTTTCTCATACGGGACGGTAGTATTTTCTGTCTCTCATGATTGCTCAGTTCTTCCCTGTTTTGTCACAGTTCTGTTTTGGGGTTGACACGCTGACCTTTTGTCCCCCCACCCGTTGGTGGGAAGGGTTCTACGGCTGATTGTTGCCGTTCATTAAACTTGATCCAATATGGGGGTTCTTGTTTTTACTCGGGCTTGGATATTCTCGATACTGAACTCCTGCAGAGGGGGTAGTAGCACTCCTGGTGACGCCCCCTCAAAGCTTTGGCTGACTCCATCTGCTGGATTGGGGACATAACCCACTGTCTGGACTGATCCATGGTACTACAGGAACGAAAATTAGCAGGTAAGGAATAATTTTCTTTTCAGACCCATCTTGGATCTCAAGACTGTAAATCGGGCCCTAAAGATTCCGCATTTTCGGATGGAAACTCTATGTTCAGTAATAGCGGCGGTCCGCAGCGGGGAATTCCTAGCATCCTTAGACCTCACGGAGGCTTATCTCCATATTCCCATCCACAAGGCTCATCAGCATTTTCTCCGGTTCAAGATTCTGGGTCAGCATTATCAGTTTCAGGCCCTGCCCTTCAGTCTGGCAACCGCTCACTGCACCTTCACCAAGGCTCTACGGAAGGAGGGTGTCTTAGTTCATCCCTACCTGGACTACTGAGTCATTCGGGCGAAGTCCCAGGATCTTTGCAAGCAGTCGGTCGACAAGGTGTTTCATCTTTTGAACTCTCTCGTATGGGTGGTCAATTTTGCCAAGAGCAGTCTTACGCCGTCGCAAACACTGAATTTCTTGGGAGCTCTTTTCAACACCAGTGTGGGCAAAGTTTTCTTGCATCAAGACTGGGCGTTCAATCTCATTTCTCAGATTCAATGTTTCCAGACTCTGACACTTCCCGCGTGGG
Source organism: Rhinatrema bivittatum (assembly GCF_901001135.1). Classification (NCBI taxonomy): domain Eukaryota; kingdom Metazoa; phylum Chordata; class Amphibia; order Gymnophiona; family Rhinatrematidae; genus Rhinatrema; species Rhinatrema bivittatum. The sequence continues at coordinate 10,272,302 of NC_042617.1, read as the reverse complement.
ATTATCTTCAAGTACTGGGCTCTATGGCCTCCACCATAGATTTGGTACCCTGGGCTTTTGCGCATTTGCGGCCTTTGCAGAGGGCATTGCTCTCTCACTGGAAGCCGGTGTCTCAGGAGTTCCAAGCTTTCTTACCACTTCCGGAGCAGGCCAAGAACAGCCTGGGCTGGTGGCTCAGACTGGATCATTTGCTCAGCGGTGTGGACTTGGAAGTCCCACAGTGGGTAGTCGTCACTACAGATGCCAGTCTCTCCGGCTGGGGGGCGGTGTGTCAAACTCAGGCGGCACAGGGCCACTGGTCATCGGGACAGGCGAAATGGCCAATCAGTCGCCTAGAGACCCGAGCAGTCCGTCTCGCCCTGAAACAATTTCTCCCTCTGGTGCGCGGAATATCTGTGCGGATTTTCTCAGACAGTGCTACTACAGTGGCATACATCAATCGGCAAGGGGACACGAAGAGTCGACATGTCTCTCGGGAGATGGACAAGCTCATGATATGGGCGGAGCGTCACCTCATGCGTCTGGCGGCTTCTCACATAGCGGGAGTAGACTATGTTCAAGCGGATTTCTTAAATCGGCAGATGTTGGTGTTGCAACCGTCCCTTCCCGACGGCTTCACTCCGCCTACCTTTCTTTTGTTGCACCTCCTCTCACTATGGATGGACGCCTGGCTGCCGCGGCATCTGCCTGCCGTCCTCTCCAGCGTCCCCGGACCGGTTTGGGCGCTGCCTCCCACCATGCTCCGCTGGTACCTTAGGGCGCGCACGCCGCGTGGCCCTCACTCTTATTTCCTACTTGGCGCAAACCTCTGGGGCGTCCCCCTGTGATGACATCACACTGCCCGGATATTTAAAGCCTACAATGTTTGCTAGCCTTTGAGTTAGCAAGGGGAATCTTATGGATGGGATTCGCTCTCCGTACCTAGCTACTCTGCCTCTCCAATTTCCATTGGACTCTTAATGCTAACGGGATACCTGCTCCTCGGGGACCTCACTTGCTTTTCAGGTCGCTATCAGGAAACTGGTACTCGCTCCTCGAGGGCCCATGTTCCCTGACTCGCTGCCTGCTCCTACCTTCTCTTCTGCCTGGAAGGATTCGCTATCTTCAACACCAGTGAGTACTACCATATTCACGTCAGAGCTGTTCCCTGGAACCAGGTACTCGCTCCTTGAGGGCCTGCCTCCGTTCCAGCCCTAGTGCCATCTCCTACGTGGAACCGCTGTGTGAGTACATTACCTTCAAGCCTCTCAGCTATCAGGGATCAGGTACTCGCTCCTCGAGGGCCTGCTCTTCCTATTCTGGGGTTCTCCATACTGGGGCTTTGTGCATATTCCACTGTACTCATTATTCTCAATTCTTTCCACTACAGCACTGCTACAGGAGGAGTCGCTGTTCCAGCGCCTGAGGGACACTAGCCCAGCCGGGCTACTTCTACTGCTGCCTACTGCCACCTCTGGTGGCTTCATCACATTGTCTAATAAAAGATCAAACGCTGTGTTTGTGTGTCCTAAGCTGAGCCTGACCTGTGACCCTTCACGGGACTTCCCCCCATGGGCGTGGTCAGCTGCCACAGTGTCCAAGAGTCCACCCAAACCTCACTAATTATAACAGTTGGATCCCGGAGAGTGGGAACTATCCGGAGAAGCAATGTCACTCCTGGTCGGGAGGTGAGGGTCTCCCCACCTTGATTTGATGGCCACTCTAAGGAATGTGAAGGCACCCCGCTTTTTCAGTCACAGATGGGAACACAGGGCGGAAGGGGTGGATGCTCTGGTACTGCCCTGGCGTCATGATGTTCTGCTGTACATGTTTCCCCCATGGCCTCTGGTGGGAAAGGTTCTAAGGAGAAAAGAGGTTCACCACGGAGAGGTGATTCTGGTGGTGCCAGAGTGGCCAAGAAGGCCATGGTTTGCAGATCTGGTGAATCTAGTGGTGGACGGTCCTCTTCGTCTAGGACATCTTCCTCATCTCCTTCGTCAGGGTCCCGTACTTTTCGACCAGGCAGATCGCTTCTATTTTGCGGCCTGGCTTTTGAGAGAAGAAGGCTGAGAAAAAGAGGGTATCCAGAGGAAGTAATATCCACGCTTTTGCAGGCCAGGAAGACTTCCATCTCCATTTCTTATGTACGAATATGGAAGGTTTTTGATTCCTGGTGTGTCTCTGGGGCAATTGCGCAACGCCAAGGCCCCACGCTTTTTCAGTTGACGTCAGGAGCCGGGCGCAGAAGGAGTGGACGCTCTGATCCTTCCTTGGCCGTTGGATCTTCTGCTTTGTGTTTCCTCCATGGCCGCTGATTGGCAAAGTGTTGCGCCGAGTAGAAGCACACCGAGGAGATGTGATTTTTGTGGCTCCGGAATGGCTGAAGCATCCATGGTTTGCGGATCTGGTCAACCTAGTGGTGGACGGTCCCTTGCGTTTTCCAATCCTGCTGGACCTCCTCGCCAAGGGCCCGTTTGTTTGGAAGGGGCGGATCGCTTCTGTCTCGCAGCCTGGCTTTTGAGAGGGAGCACCTAAGGAGGAAAGGTTATTCGGAGGCGGTGATTACCACTCTCTTGCAGTCCCAGAAAACCTCTACTTCCCTGGCATATGTCAGGGTTTGGGGTGTTTTGAGTCTTGGTGTGTGGACCACGGGGTAGACATGACTCAGGCCTCCGTGGGTGATGTCTTGGCCTTGTTGCAGGACGGTCTCTTGAAAGGGTTATCCTTTAATTTCCTGCGAGTTCAGGTAGCAGCTCTAGGTTCCTTTCAGGGGATTGTGCGAGGCATCTCATCTGGACGTGGTTCGCTTCCTTCGGGGGGGGGGGGGGGTAAAACATTTGTCTTCCTATTCGGAATCCTTGCCCTTCCTGGAGCCTCAATCTGGTTTTGAGGGCCATGTGTGCTTCACCGTTCGAGCCTTTAAAGTATGCGATGCTGAAGGATTTCACTTTGAAGGTTGTTCTTATATGACTATTTCCTCAGCTCGGCGGGTGTCATAGCTTCAGGCTTTCTCTTGTTGTGAACCCTTCTTGTAGATTACGGATTCGGGAGTGCCCTTGAGAACGGTTCCCTCTTTTCTGTCTAAGGTATGACATCTTTCCATTTGAATCAGTCTGTGGAGCTCCCTTCTTTCCCGGTTTCGGATCCTCCAACCCCCCAGTCCAGGGAATTGTAGAAGTTGGATGTCACCAACAGTTTCCGCCTGTCTGATCATCTTTTCGTGCTGTGGAGCGGTCCGAGGCGAGGACAAAAAGTGTCAAGGGCCTCTTTCTCGGTGGTTGAAGGGAGGCCATTAGTTCTGCGTACATCGCAAAAGGCCAGCCAGTGCCGGTCGGTCTTCATACCCGCTCTACCCGTTCGTAGGCGGCCTCAACAGGTTTTGCCTCAGGAAATCTGTAGGACGGCTACTTGGAAGTCCTTGCATACGTTTGCCAAGCACTACCGTCTTGACGTCCAGGCCCCTGAAACTGGGGGTTTTGGTGCTTCGAGCGGGACTCCCAGGAGCCCACTCTCTATAAGAAAGCTTTGGTACTTCCCAGCTGTCTGGACTGATCCGGGTACATACAGGGAAAGGAAAATTGGTTCTTATCTGCTAATTTTCGTTCCTGTAGTACACCAGATCAGTCCAGACTCCCGCCCAGGTTGGGTTAGGAGAGTTGGAGAGTCCGCTCGTTCAGTGTTTGGCTTCAGGTTCTAGTCCCGAGCAGGTGTGTTGTGTGGGTAACAGTTCTTATTCAATTTCCAAAGTTTCTTCTTCCCTCTGCTCGTTCTGGGGGAAATTTGTATATAGTTAGTGTGAGTTGTATTCCTTTTCATCTGGCTTGGGTACAGTTCAATACTGATGGACTGCAGATGACACCTCAACTTAAGGGCAGTGTCAGTCAAAAACTTCTCTGTCTCCATCTGCTGGACAGGAGGCTCAACCCACTGTCTGGACTGATCTGGTGTACTACAGGAACGAAAATTAGCAGTTAAGAACTAATTTTCCTATTCCTCCCAGGAGGTTGGTAGGTCCTAGTGAGACCATCCCTTCTGGTTTTGAGGTGGACGAGCAGGGAGTTAGTTTGCTCAGTTCTTAGCTGCTGGAGGTTGAAAGCTGGTGGACCCAGCTCCCTTTTCTCCAGAAGGGACAGTGGAGCCTGCTGCCTCTCTTCAGTGCAGGGAAGTCAGCCTTTTCTAATTCTTTGGTTGTTTAAGTAAAAAAAAAAAAAAAAAGGAACTTTCAGGTGAGAGAGAGACTATGGGGCTGACGCTGGTTGGGGCTCAGCTTTCATGGGCTCTGCTTCTAGTTTCTTCCTCAGGCAACAACCTCCCGCGGTCAGGCAGTTCAAAGGCATGCCACGCGGCAACAAATGCGTTGAGTGTGGGAGCTTGGGCGGGCAGCTCTCACGAAACGGTCACTACTTCCCGGAGGGAGAGAGCAGTTTGGAGTTGTCTGCGGGGAGGGGTGGGGAGACCGAGCAGCAGCATGGGTCTGGGAGGCTGTTGGTGCTGCGGAAAGAGTCGACTCCGTCCCTGTCAGTGCAGGAATGGCAGCCATCTTGGCCACGTTTGTGGCTGCTACAGAGGTCGTGGGGGGGAGGGGGATTTCCCTCCTTCACTGTCCCCATGCAGGCTCGGGGGGGGGGGGGGGAGGGGGCGGAAGATGACCTCCTGAGGAGGATTCAGATAGTTCTTCCTCGTTTTCAACAGATTTTGTACTTTTAATGATAAGGCTTATCTGGCCCGGAAAGCCGCGGGGTGGCAGGGGCCCAAGCATGAGGCTTCCTCTGGGCCACGGCCCAAGAAGAAATGCAGAACCACAGGGGGACTGAGGGCTACCAGGGTTCGGCGAGCCTTTGGGGAGCCCTCGGAGAGCGCTGTGGTGGACGATCTGTCTGGGGATTCTGATATCGGTGTTGCGGCGCATTTGGATACTCCCCAGGTGGATCCTTCCCGGGGGGGGCAGGGAAAAGGCCCACCTGTGGATGGGGATTTATTTATTAAATTTTAAATTATTTGTATGCCGCTTATACAGTGGGTGTTAGGTCTAAGCGGTTTACATGTTAAAACATACATAATTAGTTACAATGAAAAATGGAATACAATATCAGACAAACAGTTAATAAAAGAGAGAAGAGGAGATTCTGTACTGTGTCCTTTTCTGAAATCCGTGTTGATTTGGATGGAGCATGTTATTATCATTGATGTATTCTGTCAGTTGGTGAAGGACAACTGATTCAATAATTTTTGCTATAGAAGGTAATGAACCTATTGGACCAGTCAAAGGGATCGAGATTTTTCTTTTTTGGAATTGAGAGGATAGAGGTTTGTTTTAGTAAGGATGGAAAAGTACCGGATGTAAGTGAAGAGTTAACTAATTTGGTAAAAAATGGTGAGATGTTCTTTTATTGCTTTTAATAGATTTTCAGAGCAGGGGTTAAATGGACTGTTAGAGGGTTTAGATTTTGAAATAATGCAGACTATTGTGTCTGGGTCGGTAAGTTTGAAATTAGTGAAGGTACAGTCTGGAGAAAGGTGGATAAGTTGCAGGATCGACAGGTGGTTAAGTTCTGCAAAAATGCTTGTAGTTTTATCTTTGAAGTGATTAGCTATGTTACAAAAATCATTGTTTATATGGTCGGAGGAGTTATGGTGAGTGGAAGTGAGAGATTTAACAATATTGAATAGGTTGTGAGGATTGCCATTAGCAGCCTGTATTTGACAGGCAAAAAATGATTTTGGGATGATTTGTGATGATCCCAAAGTGGTGCGTCCGTTCCACAGGGAACAGTTGGGACTCCTGATCCTCTATGTTTTGGCAGAACTAGGAATAAAGATTCCAGGAGAAGAGTCAGATCAGGAGGATGTGGACCCAGTCATGACTGACTTATGGGGTCCAGTGAAGGCTTTTCCTTTTCATAACTGTCAAGAAGTTGGTGGTCAGGCAGTGGTATACTTCGGAGACCAGCCTGAAGGTTAACTGGGTGATAGGTAAATTATATCCTTTATCCGAGGACACACTGGAACTTTTGTGGATGCCTTAGTATCAGCTGTAACTAAGAAGACGACAATTCCGGTGGCCGGTGCGGTGGCTTTAAAAGATCTGCAGAATCCTTTTGAAGAAGATTTTTAAGGTGTCAGCACTCAGCATATGGGTGCAGCAGCTGCAGTTTGACAAGTCTATGTCCTCCCAGGAGGTGAAGCAGGCTGAGTGGCTGGAAGCTGTGGTAGCCTATGGCGCTGATGCACTGTATGACTTAATCGGACGTCCTCTAGGACTATGAGGTCGGCAGTCTCGGCAGGGAGACTACTTTGGTTAAAGAACTGGTCTGCGGATGTTTCGTCCAAGCCTCAGTTAGGAGTGTTATCTTTTAAGGGAAAGCTGTTTTTTGGAGGAGCTAGTAAAGCATCTGGGAGACAAAGTTGACAAGTTACCTGAAGACAGACCTAAAAGGGCGAGGAATTCCTCTTCTGGACGCTTTAGGTTCTGAGGGAACAGGCGTTTTCACCAAGGAAGGCCTTCGACAGGGGTTCAGAGGCAAAACTCGGGGAGGTGGCAGTCCTGGAACAAATTCATTTGAGAACAAAAGCCGAACAGGGACAGCTCTGGCCAGGGAGGCACTGGAGCCAAATCAGCACAATGACGAGAGGCTGGTCCACTCCTCTGTCCTTGTACTTTTTTTTTTTTTTTTTACAAGGAGTGGGCCAAAATTACTACGGACCAGTAGGTCGTAAGCATGATAAAACAAGCTTACACCTTAGAATTTGCTCGTCCGCTTCGGGACCTGTTCATGACCTCTCCTTGCACCTTTGCAGAATAGAGAAGGGTAGTACAACAGACTCTTGACCCGTCTACAGATGCTTGGAGCCATTGTCCCAGTTCCCGTGGAGGAACGAGGGCTGGGACGTTACTTCATTTACTTCATGGTTCCAAAGAAGGAAGGGACTTTACGTCCAATTTTGGATTTGAAGAGAGTAAACGTGGCTTTCACAGTTCCACGTTTTTGCATTGAAACTCTCCGCTCAGTCATTGCAGCAGTGCACAAGGGGGAGTTTTGGTGTCTCTGGATCTGACCGAGATGCACTTGCACATATGGCCCAACCATCAGAGATTTCTGTGGTTCAAAATTCTTGGCATGCATTTTCAATTTTGCGCCCTGCTGTTTGGGCTCCAAGAACTTTCACCAAGGTGATGGTAGTGGTGGCAGCAGCCCTGACGAAGGAGGGGTTACTAGTGCACACATATCTAGATGACTGGCTCATTCGGGCAAAGTCAGAAGCCCACTGCAGACAATTGGAGGATCTGGTGCTGCAGCGCTTACAGTCATCTCGTCTCATCTCAATAGCTGGAATTTCTGGGGGCGCACTTTGATACCAGACTGGGGAAGAATTTTCTGACAGGGGGAGTGCATTGTCAAGTTGCAGTCGCAAATTCGCAGATTGTTAGAGAGTCAGGTACTCAGGGTCTGGGATTACCTACGGTTTCTTGGCTCCATGGCATCCACATTGGAGCTCATGTCTTGGGCGTTTGCTCATATGAGGCCTCTCAGGCGGCGTTACTTTCTCAGTGGAATGTGTTGTCAGAGCAATTTCAGCTTCCTTTGCCACTTACGGAATTAGCCAGATCCTGTCTCTCGTGGTGGTTTGGTCAGGACCAATTGGGTTGAGGGATTTATTTATTTATTTATTTAAAAGTTTTTATAGACCGATGTTCATTGGGAACATCACATCGGTTTACATGGAACTCAATGCAGCAAACAGAAGGTCCCAGAGTGGACAGTGGTCACCATCGACACCAGTTTCTTCAGTTGAGGAGCTGTCTGTCAAGATCAATCAGTGCAAGGCCAGTGGTCGGCGGAAGAGGCGTCATGGTCTATCAATCGCCTAGAGACAAGAGTGGTGTGTTTAGTGCTGAGGGCATTTCTTCCTCTCATGTGTGGCCGTCCAGTCAGAATCTTGTCAAACAATGCGACGATGGTGGCTTATAACAACAGGCAGGGTGGTACCAAGAGTCGTGCAGTGGCTTAGGAAGCTCGGGAGCTGATCTGCTGGGCAGAGGAACATCTGACATTGATAGCGGCTTCTCACATAGCCAGGACAGACAATGTGCAGGTGGATTTTCTCAGCCGTCAACAGCTGGATCTCAGGGATTGGGAGCTGTCGGAGGAGGCAATGACTCTCATCAGTTCCAGGTGGGGCAAGCCCTGCATGGACTTAATGGCAACTCAGCAAAATGCCAAGGCGGCCCGCATCTGCAATCGCAGAGGAGAGCGCAGAGCAGAGAGAGTCAACGCTTTGGTTTTAAATTTAATTTAAATTTAATTTTGATTTATATTCGCTTTTCACACTTCTTTCAGCACTTTAAAGTGGATTACATTCAGGTACTGTAGTGCTTCTCTATCCCCAGAGGGCTTACAATCTAAGTTTGGTTCTTCCTTGGCTGAGGGACGTCCTATTGTATGTGTTTCTGCCATGGCCGCTGGTGGGCAAGATATTGCAGGCATGGAGGTCCACCGTGAGATGTGATTCTAGTGGCTCCGGAGCGACCTCAGAGGCCTTGGTTTGCAGATCTGGTCAATCTAGCGATAGACGGCCCGTTGAAGCTTGCTCATCTCCTGAGCCTTCTGTATCAAGATCCCATATTTTAGGTTCAAACGGCTTGCTTCTGTCTCATGGCTTGGCTTTTGAGAGAAAACAAAGGACAAAGGTTACTCTGAGGATGTTGTTTGACAAGCTAGGAAGTCTTCCACCCCCTTAGCGTATGTGAAGGTCTGGACAGAGTTTGAGGATTGGTGCACGGAGCAAGGTGTTGTTCCTATGTGAGCTTCCATAGCAAATATTCTTACTTTCTTGCAAAGAGGTTTGGTGAAAGACCTGTCCTTTAATTCCCTCAGAGTTCAAGTGGCAGCCTTAGGATGTCTCCGAGGCAAGATACATGGAATGATGCTGGCTGCACACCTGGATGTGGTACATTTTCTCCGTGGAACGAAGCATTTGCACCCTCCGGTTCAGAAACTGTCCCTCCTGGAGTCTTAACTTGGGTCTGAAAGGCATGTGTGTGGCGCCGTTTGAGCCTCTCAAAAGGATCTTACGTTGAAGGTGATTTTCTTGGTCGCGCTTTGTTCTGCTAGGCAGATCTTGGAGCTTCAAGCCTTATATAGAGATCCTTTCTTGAGAATTTCGGATTCAGGGGTTTCCTTGAGGACAGTCCCAGCTTTTCTGCCAAAAGTGGTGTTCCCTGTACGTACCAGGATCAGTCCAGACGGTGGGTTATGTCCCCCGTCTAGCCAATGGAGTCAGACAAGAAATTCTGAGGGCGCTGCCATATAAGACAGCATGCCAAGTGCCCCTCCCCAGTATCTTTCTGACTCCAGCAGATAGGAGCAGGGGAACAGTGGTTCCCCACTACACTGATCTTAGTGTAATTTTCTTTCAGTCTCTTCATGTCTTGCTTTGCTATTGTTTTAGTGAGGAATCAAGTTAAAAAAAAAAAGGAGACAGTGTTCTCATTACTTTGTGAGGGAGAGTATCCAGCCTAGCTCTCCAGAGAGCCTTGCCAGCAGAGCTTGCTGCCTTCTCTGTTTCTCTCTTTCTCTCTTCCTGCTTCTGTAACCGGGGTAAGTGAGCTGTTTGCTTTTATTTTGCAGGGCTCTCTGTCTTTTTCATCACGCAACTTGATTCCTCACTAAAACAATAGCAAAGCAAGACATGAAGAGACTGAGAGAAAATTACACTAAGATCAGTGTAGTGGGGAACCACTGTTCCCCTGCTCCTATCTGCTGGAGTCAGAAAGATACTGGGGAGGGATGCTTGGCATGCTGTCTTATATGGCAGCGCCCTCAGAAGTTCTTGTCTGACTCCATCTGCTGGACGGGGGACATAACCCACCGTCTGGACTGATCCTGGTACTACAGGAACGAAAATTAGCAAGTGAGGAATAATTTTCTTTTATCCTTTCACTTAAGTCAGTTGGTGGAGCTCTCAGCTTTCCCAAATTTGGAAACTTCAGCGCCTCACGTGAGGGAGTTGCAGTTTTTGGATGTCAGGTGCGCTTTGTTTTTTGTTTTTTTTAATTATTATTTTTATATACCGACATTCAATCTGAGATATCACATCGGTTTACATTCAGGTACTGTAGGTATTTCCCTATCCCCAGAGAGCTTACAATCTAAGTTTGTACCTGAGGCAATGGAGGGTAAAGTGACTTGCCCAAGGTCACAAGGAGCGACAGCAGGACTCGAACCCTGGTCTCCTGGTTCATAGCCCACTGCTCATCCGAGTTTTATTATGCAGGCAGCTAAACCTTTACCCAATCAGTCCTCATGACAAAGATTCTGTAAGTCTGAAATTATTTATTGTACAAGTAAATTCTACTCACAATTGTTGCATTTCAAACGCGAGCCCCAGGCAAGAATCTTTCGTAACTGGAGACAAGATAGGAGAAGGGAGAATGGAGTTTCTTGGGTTGCAAGGGTGAGAAGGCAAGAAGAATCTGAGGCTGATTTAGTCCTTAGAAGAAGGCGATAAAAGGATATCGTTTGTTGTGATATCTGGGGGTTACAAATAGCTTTCAGTTGTCTGATCACCTCTTTATGCTGTGAAGTAGTGCAGAAAAGTGCGTAAGGCATCAAAGGCCAGAATTGTGCGCTGGCTGAAGGAAGCTATTGGCTCCGTGTATATCTGTCATGGGCATTCAGTACCAGAGGGCTTAAGGGCTCATTCTACCAGCTCCCAGGTGATGATCTGGGCCTATTGTCAACAAGTGTCACTGCAAGAGACTTGTAGGGCGGCTACTTGGAAGTCTTTGCACACTTTCGCCAGACATTATCGTTTGGATGTTAGGCTCCAGAAGCCAAGGGTTTTGGGGAGAATGTGCTTTGAGTGGGACTTTTGCTGTCCCACCCTGGTTAGGGAATCTTTGGTACATCCCAGGAGTCTGGACTGATCTGGGTACGTACAGGGAAAGCAAAATTGGTTCTTAACCTGCTAATTTTCATTCCTGTAGTACCACAGGTCAGTCCAGAGTCCCGCCCAGTTGCTGTAGGGAGTTCAGGAGAGTCCGCTCTATCTGTGGTAATTATTCTGAAGAATGGCACAGGTTTTGTTTAGTCCTTCACATGTTTTTAAGTCAACTAGTTTATCGGTTCTAAGTTTCCACTTCCCACTGCTTGTTCAGGGGATATTGATTCATGTTTGGTATTCTACTGTCTTGGCTTGGGTACAGGTCAATACAGAGGAACTGCAGGGTTATGTTCAGTGTCAGTGAAACTTTCTCTGTCTCCATCTGCTGGCAGGGAGGCAAAACCCAGGAGTCTGGACTGATCTGTGGTACTACAGGAACAAAAATTAGAAGGTACGAACCAATTTTCCTATAATGCAAATGCATGCAAAGGTGGTTATTACTAGGAAATGGCCGACAGAGAAAGTGGTCCGCTTTGATTTATTTTATTTATTTATTTATTTATTTGATTTTATATACCGACAGCCGTTTGCACATCGTGCCGGTTTACAGATAACTTATAACAAATAATATATAGCCAAAGCCTTTACAAGGAACAGTTTGTAACATAAATGCAGTAACATGGCAATTAACTAGATAAATAAGTAGGGGAGGGAAGGGTAGGGATATACGAGACAAAAGGAGGGGGGAGGGGGAGGGGAGAAAATGGAAAACATAGGGAAAAGATATGTACAGGGGTTCGAGGAACAATTAATATGTACATAGGTTATATACAAAGTTGTTTTTTGTTTTTTTTTTGTTTAGGTTTGAAGCTCCTTGGAGGGGGTGGGTGTCGGGTGTAGGTCCTGTGGGGGGGGTGTTGGCGAGAGATGGAGTTCGGGTTAGGGTGTTAGTAGGAGATGATGATGATTGGGGGTAGGCTTGGAGGAAGAGCCAGGTTTTGAGTTTCTTTTTGAAGGTGGGTGTGGAGGTTTCTGTGCGTAGGTCAGGAGGCATGGAGTTCCAGAGGGAAGGGCCTGCGAGAGAGAGGGCCCTATTGGTGGTGGAGATGAGTCTTGTGGATTTTATGGAAGGGGGGATAAGGGTTCCACGGAGAGAGGAGCGGGTGGGTCTTGTGGAGATACGAGGGAGGAAAGGTGGGTTTAGCCAGTTGTAATGTTCGTTAGCAATACTTTTGTGGATGAGGGTAAGGGTCTTGTAAATAATTCGTGAGTGAATGGGAAGCCAATGGAGATTAATGAGGGTGGGAGTAATATGGTCTTTCTTATTGGCATTGGTTAGGATGCGTGCAGTAGCATTTTGAAGGAGTTGTAGAGGTTTGATGTGGGTAGCAGGGAGACCAAGTAGGAGTGCATTACAGTAATCAATTTTTGAGAAGATTATAGATTGAAGTACTGTGCGGAAATCAGAGAAGTAGAGAAGGGGTTTGAGTTTTTTGAGGGTTTGTAGTTTGAAGTAACAGCTGCTAAGGATAGATTTGATGTATGGTTTGAAGGTTAGTTGGTTATCGAGAATAACCCCCAGGTTTCTTGTGTCAGAGAGAAAATTGGGGGGGTGGAGGGAAAGGGTATGGATGCATGTTTTGAGGAGATGAGGAGGAGTTCCGTTTTTTGCGGATTAAGGGCTAGGTGCATGTCAGTGAGGAGTTGGTTTATGGAGGTGAGGATGGTGTTCCATTTTTGGAGAGCAGTGAGTACAGAATTTGTGAAGGGTATGAGGATTTGCACATCATCGGCGTAGATGAAGTGTGTAATACCAAGGTTGGAGAGGAGGTTTGTGAGGGGGAGCATGTAGATGTTAAATAGGGTGGAAGAAAGGGAGGATCCTTGGGGGACGCCACAGTCGAGATTAACAGGGGGGGATGTAAAATTGTCGGTGAGGACTGTGTAAGTTCGGTTTTGGAGGAAGGACTTTATCCATGAAAGAGCGGTACCTGTGATTCCTATGCTGATGAGAGTGTTGATGAGGATGTTATGATTTACGGTATCGAAGGCGGCGGAAATATCTAGCATGGCGATAAGGTAGGAGTTACCGGCATCCATACCTTTGATGATAGTGTCTGTGAGGGAGAGGAGAAGGGATTCTGTACTGAGGTGTTTTCGGAAACCATATTGTGTTGGAAGGAGTATGTTGGCTTGTTCTAGGTGGTCAGAGAGACGGGAGTTAACTAGTTTCTCCATGATTTTGGAGAGGAAGGGGAGGTTGGAAATGGGACGGAGGTTAGATAGGTTGGAGGGATCGAGGGAGGGTTTTTTTAGAATGGGTTTGACCACGGCTTGTTTCAGGGGGATAGGGACAAGGCCGTGTTCCAGGGAAGAGTTCACGATTTTGGAGAGTGAAGGCTGGGTGTGATGGAAACACGCCACCTATTTGAAATGCGGTAAATGTGAGGCGGGAACCCTGGGACCCTAACGTTAATCCCAAAGCTCCCGCCTCACATTTAAAGTGGCAGCAAAATAAAAAAAAAAAAAAAAGGCTCATGGCTCGAGAAGAGGATAAGGGTGAGGACCCAGCTCAGCCCGGGACTGCCACTTGATGCGGCCCCCGACTGCCCAAAAGTTAGAAAATAGTCCAAGGTGCCTGCATGGTGATGGAGCCTCCCCCACCCCCGAGATAAAAGCACTCAGTGGGGTTCAGGCTCCCCCCACCGCCTCCTGACCCTCCTCCCACACCCCCTCATGGGGGCCAGGGCACCCCCTCACACCCAGCCTGCACCATTTCTTAAAGTGGCACTGACCTGATCTTGCTCCATTTTGAAAAATGGTGCCAACCAGGCCAGGTGTGAGGGGGCGCCCCAGCCTGAATGAGGGACCCTGAGACAGGGGGTGAAGTGGGGGGTAACGCGGGGAGGTCCGGAGCCCAACATTTTTTAATTGCACACCTTTATGGAGGGGGAGGAGGTTCTGGGGACCCCTGAACCCCTATGAGTGCTTTTACCTTGGGGGAGGGAGAGCAGGGCCGTCGCCACAGGGGCACCTTGGACTATTTTTAACTTTTTGGGCAGTCGGGGGCCACCTTGAGTGATGGCCCTGTATTGAGCTGCGGATTAGCTCAGACCCCCGACTCAAGCTTTTCTCTAACTGTGGCAATTTTATAGTGGCCGGCCCTTTACAGCAATGACAGTCCCTTGAGGGTTGGGGCTTCCATCGCTTTAAAGGACCACTAACCGGGTTCTTTGGTCCTGAGATGTTTGGCCGCAGAACAAAAGAATGCACCATAGAGCTACAATATTTTTTAGGGTAGGGGCTCCACTATCACAGCTCCCCCCCCCCCCCCCCCCCCCCCACACACACAAAAAAATCGCTGCTTAGTACATCTAGGCCAGTATCCCCTAATGAGATATCCGGCTATACTTTAGCTGGATAAGTGCCCAAAATATTCAAAAGTCTGCATTTAGCCAGATAACTCACAGGTTACCTGGTAGAGTTGTACACCAATGAATTGGGTTTTGTAAGAGCCCCTTCATCTCTACAACCTCAAACTCCCCTCCCCTGTCCTCCAGCCTCTTTCTCACTCTTTTCAATTTCTTCCCCCAACCTCTCTCCCTCCCTCCTATCTCTTCTTCCCTTCTCTGCTGGGACCGACCCCCACCCCAGCAGTTCCAGTGCTAGTCTCGTGAGATCAGTGCTGTGGACTCAGAACACATGGGGGGGTGCAAGTGGGCTTCTCCTGCCAATCCACTTGCAGAGGGTGAGAGAGGCTGGGACGAGAGGCTGCTGCTCGGATCAAGAGAGGGAAGGGGAGAGATTGTCCTTCCCCGGTTTAGAGGAGAAGTTTGCAGGAGGGGGAGATACTATGGAGACTGTGAGCACTTCTCATGCTCCGTTCTCAGGGCCATGGCCTTAGAGAGAGGGGAGAACGTTTTTTACTGTGCCTAAAACTTTCTCTGTGGCCCCGTCCAGCTGTGGACATATGGGGAGCTGATTGATTGATTTCTTCTTTTGGCTGCAGGATGTCATGTTTCCGGTGGAGACGGTACAGAGATCTGGAGGATACGTAGTTCATGAGGTTGTGACCCTGGGGCCGCTGAAGGTTGGGGACCAGGTTCAGCTCTTCATAGATGAGGTGTGTTGGGCTAGGATCTGGGAAGGGGAGGCAGCAGGGGTAGGTCTGGGTCTGTCTACTTGTGATCTGTGCCAAGCAGAAGCGTTAATGATCTTGTTCCCTGTGTGTACCTAGATCAGTCCAGACTCCTGGGTTTTGCCTCCCTGCCAGCAGCTGGAGACAGAGAAAGTTTCACTGACACTGCACATAACCCAGTGAGCCACCTGCAGTCCCTCAGTACTTCTCTGTCTCCAGCAGATGCTGTAAAACCTGCAATCTGGAGGGAAAGGAAAAAAAGATTAAAAGTCAACATTTCTGGATCCTCCCAGGGGTTGTGAGGTCCTGGTGGGGCCATCCCCCTTGGTTTGAGGTGGACGAGCAGGGGGTTGGTGACCCTTCTGATAGCTCAGTTTTGGAGGTTCATGGGGTGGACCATCTGGTGGTCCAGATCCTTCATCCCCCACGAGACAGTGGTGGAATCTGCTGGTAGTTCTGCACTGCAAGCCCAGTGGAGCAGGAAAGTGCCCTTTTATATGGTTTGTCCTGGGCTGGGTCGCTAAAGTTTGGCAAAAGGAGACAGATATAGCCAGTGGTCTGGTTCTTTTCTGATCTGCCATGCGGCGTGCGCTTCTGGAACCTGAACCTCTGCACCAAAGGAAAGTATTGGTTTCTATGCATCTTTGTCTTCTCAGAGAGTAGGAAAGAAAAAAGAGAGATAGCAAGGAACGAGTTAGAGGAATCTGTGCAGGGGAAGCTACCTTAGCAGCTTGGGGAGCTCAGCGGTGAGGTTTTTCAGTAGCTTCTCTGCCTGCAGAGGAGACCGGGGGTTGGCTTCCTGGCACTGAGGGTTCCCTATACGTACCCGGATCAGTCCAGACAGTGGGTTGAGCCTCCTTTCCAGCAGGTGGAGACAGACTAAAATTGAAAGGGTGTCCTACATGAGGACAGAGCCTATCCTGTAGTCCTTCAGTATTTGTCTGTCTCCAGCAGGTGGATCAGCTCACCCTTCGGTCTCTCTGATTCAGGCTAGTCAGCCGTCTCCTTTTATTAGGATCATGCAAGTACTTCAGGTTTTAATTGGCTTTCTCTGAAAAAAGATAAAAAGATAGGAGTTAGTCTTCTTTTTTCTGTATAGGAGACGGTTCCGTCACGGTTTACAGGATCTAGTTCTGAGGCCTTTCCCGTCAGTGCAGAAACAGCGGCCATTTTTAGTTTCCTAGCAGCGTCGGTGGGAGAGGCAGGGGAATCCCCTCCTCGACTATCACCAGCGGTTCCCTGTCCCACAGATGTGCAGAGAGGCATTTGCACTGAGGAGGAGTCTGTGGTTCTGGTAGAGGTCTTCTGTTGGTTTTAATTTGCTTATGCGCAAAGCGTGTTTAGTGGGATGGTGGCTCTTGGCCCCAGTCTCCATGGATTCTTGGCCAGTCAAGAGGACTGAGCTGTTGAGAAGCTTTTCAGGCCGATGACTTTCGGTGCCGGATGTTAAATGGATCCGGGCCTTAGCACACTGAAAGAGCAGGCAGGCTTTGCTTAGCCGTGTGGTAGGCCATGGCAGTGGTTCTTTTCCTATGTGCGTAGGTGTGTGTGTGTGCGCATTCTCGCCTAATGGCGGTTGCATGCACAGGGACCTGTGCGCATAAGGCCATAACCTAGATTTGAGTGCGTAGTTGCGAAGGTACTTGTGCGCGTAAGGCCAAACTTAGTCTGGAGTGCGTATTTGCGCAAATATTTGTGCACATAAGACTGCAACCTAAACTTGAGCACATATTTGTGCAGGTACTTGTGCGCATACAACTGCAATCTAGTCTTGAGCGCGCATATTTGCGCGCGTCCTGGAGGGGTGTGCATGTACACTCGGGTGGCATTGGTGTGCGCACAGGAGGCCACCTAGAGCCAAAGTTCAGGAGAGCTAGGTGCTGGGGACGAACAAGTCCAAGCGCCTTGCTATCTGTGAGGCTTGCCGTCTGATAGCAGTTCGGTCCTCACTCTCTTCGTTTGTGTTAGCGCTGTTTAGATGCTCAAAGCAGTTTGACCACTACAGCTTTTGTCCATGTTAGGACATCTCCTTGGCCTATGGTGTCTCTGAAGGGGAGTGGAGTGGGAGGTGAGGCAACAGTCAGTTCTCCTCTCTTGTTCCTGAGGGCAGAAGCTTCTTTGAGAGAGAGAGGTCGGAGACATCAAGTTTGGGCCTATGGGCTCTGGTATAGATCCATCTTCCTCCTCCTCCTGGATGGAATGTTTCCAGGGTCTGCAGACCTTTCTGCAGGGGCTCCTAGCAAAGGCAAAGCAACCTATTATGTAGGGATGATGTGCTCGGGCCTCCCATTTGTCAGTCACGGCGGGCAAATGCCACAGGGAGGCTGTCCTTGGTAATGTTCAAGGGGGTGTGGATCATGAGACATCGGAGAATTCCAATGGGGAATTGGCTTTCTCACCTCCTAGAAGAGGGAGAAATTGCATCTGATTGAGAGCTGCTTTGGACTCTGCTCATATGTTTTTTATCTCACAGTGATGTCTTGCTGAGTTTGTTGGCTCATACCCTGAACATGCTTGATGTGGCCCGAGTCTGTTGGCTCAGACCGTGAACACGCTTAGTGTGGCCGGAGGTCAATTTTAAGTTCCATGTACGTACCCGGACCAGTCCAGACTCCTGGGTTCTGTCCACTCATCAGCAGATGGAGGCAGAAAAAGTTCCAACTGACTTTGCCCCTTCTGTGAGGTGCACCTACAGTACGTCAGTATTTTTCTGCCTCCAGCAGATGGTGGAGGTGCAAAACCTACACGCGAATGGGACACCCCTGACTTGGGATTAAAGGTCAGCAAGGCCATGGATAAGCTATATCCTCTGCCTGAGGATGCTTTGGAGCTTTTGCGTGTTCCCAAGGTTGATGCAGTGGTCTCTGCTGTTACCAAAAAGACTACTAACCCAGTTACCGGTACTACAGCTCTCAAAGATCTTCAGGATCGAAAGCTAGAGGTTCAACTTAAAAAGATTTTTGAAGTTTCGGCTCTTGGAGTCCGAGCTGCTATGTGCATTAGTTTTGCTTTAAGAGCAGGACTCCGCTGGGTTCAGCTCCTGCAGAATAATTCTTGTCTTTCTGAGTCCGAGGCTATTCATGCTGGGCGTTTGGAAGCCGCTGTTGCTTACAATGCTGACACTCTTTATGATTTGTTACATACCTCAGCCAGATCAATGGTTTCAGCTGTCTCTGCCTGCAGACTTCTCTGGTTAAGACACTGGTCTGCAGATGTCTCTTCAAAAGCTCAATTGGGATCTTTACCTTTTAAGGGTAAACTTCTTTTTGGGAAGGATCTTGAGGACTTGATTCATTCCTAAGGAGAAAATAAGGTACATAGTCTGCCTGGGGATAGGCCTAGGACAAGGGGATCGTTATCTTCCAGATCCCGTTTACGAGGAAACTGCAGGTTTCTCTCCTTCCACTCTTCAGTTTCTTCTTTTCGGCAACAGCCTGCTAGACACAATCTTGGCCTCAGTCCTTTCGAGGACGTCATTATGGCAGACCTGGTCCCTCCCAGTTCTCTAGTGGAGCAAAACCTTATCAATGAAATGAGGCCAGTCTGTTCCTCGGTTCCGGTAGTGGGAAACAGATTGTCTTTCTATTCGAGGAGTGGGACAAAATAATATCGGATCAGTGGGTCCTTACTGTGATAAAACAATGCTATGCCTTAGATTTTGTATGGCGCCCTCGCAACCGTTTTCTCGTCTCTCCATGTTCTTACACTCAAAAGTGTCAGGCGGTGTGGGACACCTTACATCATCTAAGAGAGCTTGGGGCCATTGTGCCGGTACCTCCATTGGAGCGACGAAAGGGCCGTTATGCCATCTACTTCGTTGTATCCAAAAAAGACGGCACATTTCGTCCCATTCTGGACCTAAAAAGAGTCAATCGATGTCTGAGAATCCCAATGTTTTGCATGGAAACCTTAAGAGCGGTCCTGGCATCCATTCTCAAAGGCGAGTTCCTAGCTTCTTTGGACCTGACCGAGGCATGTCTTCACATAGGAATTCGGTCCGACCATCAGAAGTTTCCTGCAGTTCTCGATTCTGGGGGACCACTTTCAATTTTGCGCTCTTCCTTTCGGTCTCGCCACGGCACTCAGGACCTTTACAAAAATAATGATTGTAGTAGCTGCACAGCTCCGAAAAGAGGGATTCTTTGTTCATCCCTACCTAGACGATTGGCTCATTCGAGCGAAGTCGGAACATCTCTGTTGCTTGACTGTGTCTCGAGTTCTTCAGCTTCTGCAGTCATTGGGTTGGGTTGTCAACCCGTCAAAGAGCCACTTAGTACCATCCCAGTCCTTGGAGTTTCTGGGAGCTCTGTTCGACACCCGGCGGGGGAAAGTTTTTCTCACTGAACAACGGATCATCAAACTACAGTGTCAGATTCGGGTCTTGTTGTCCAAGTCTCTTCCCAAAGGCTGGCATTATCTACAGGTTCTAGGCTCCATGGCCTCCACTTTGGACTTAGTTCCATGGGCATTTGCTCATTTGAGACCACTTCAGTCAGCATTGCTCTCCCGCTGGAATCCAGTGTCGGAACAGTTTCATCTTCCCCTTCCTCTTACAGACTCTGCTCGTTCCAGTCTTGATTGGTGGCTCCTATCGCAGAATTTGCGTCGTGGAGTGGACCTAGAGGCACCAGTTTGGAAAGTAGTCACGACAGATGCCAGTCTGTCCGGCTGGGGGGCAGTTTGTCTCGACAGGTCTGTTCAAGGGCAATGGCCGCCAGAGCAATCTCGGTCGATCAGACGTTTGGAGACCAGGGCGGTGAGACTAGCCTTACAGGCCTTTCTACCGCTTCTTCAGGGGAAGTCAGTCAATCCTTTCCGACAATGCGACAACAGTGGCTTATATCAACTGCCAAGGGGACCCAAGAGCCAATCGGTTGCATTCGAGGCTCAGCTGTTGATAGCATGGGCGGAACATCTCCTTCACATTGCAGCAACTCACATCGCCGGGCTCGACAATGTTCAAGCAGACTTTCTCAGTTGCCATTGTCTAGATCCCGGGGAGTGGGAACTTTCCGAGCAGGCATTTTATCTCATATGCGAAAAGTGGTCCACACCGAGCATGGACCTGATGGCAACGTTCCGGAACTCCAAGGCTCCACACTTCTTCAGTCAACGTCGAGAGCCATAGGCAGAAGGAGTCGATGCCTTGGTTCTTCCCTGGCCAATGAACATTCTGCTTTGTATTTCCTCCTTGGCCTCTCATCGGCAAAATTCTTCGACGCATAGAATCTCATCCCTCAGAGGTGATTCTGGTAGCTCCGGAATGGCTGAAACATCCTTGGTTTGCAGACCTTGTCAACCTCAAAGTAGACGGTCCGCTTCGCTTTTGGAACCTTCCGAATCTTCTCTGCCAAGATCCCGTTTGTTTGGAAGAGGTAGATCGCTTCTCTCTAGCGGCATGGCTTTTGAAAGGCGATGCTTGAAAGATAAGGGTTATTCTGATGAGGTGGTCGCTACTACTCTTCTCAGGTCAAGAAAAACTTCTACTTCCCTGGCTTATGTCAGGGTTTGGGGAGTTTTTGAATCCTGGTGTAAGGAGAATCAGGTGGTTCCTACTTGGGCTTTGATTCCTGACATTTTGTCTTTTTTGCAGGCTGGTCTGGCTAAAGGCTTATCTTGCAGCTCTTTCACGGTACAGGTGGCAGCTCTAGGTTGCTTCTGTGGGAAGATAAAAGGAGTTACCCTGGCATCACATCCTGATGTGGCTCGTTTTCTTCGGGGGCAAAACACTTGCTTCCTCCTTTCAAAAATCCTTGCCCTTCATGGAGTTTAAATTTGGTTCTTAAAGCTCTTTGTGCTGTGCCCTTTGAGCCTCGAAAGAGGGCTTCTCTTAAAGACCTTACCTTAAAGGTGATTTTTTTGGTGGCTATTTCTTCGGCCCGTAGGATTTCTGAGCTTCAAGCATTATCTTGTAGAGAACCATTTTTAATAATTACAGATTCTGGAGTTTCTTTGAGGACTGTTCCATCCTTTCTTCCAAAGGTGGTTTCTTCTTTTCACTTGAATCAGTCGATTGATCTGCCATCTTTTCCTGATTCACAGCCTTCGGATCCTCAGTCTAGAGATTTGAGAAAGCTAGATGTGCGGTGCTCTCTATTGCATTATCTTGAGGTCACTAATAGTTTCCGCATGTCAGATCATCTTTTTGTGCTCTGGAGTGGTCCCAAGAGAGGGCACAAAGCATCTAGGGCTACTATAGCCCGATGGCTAAAAGAAGCTATTGGTTCGGCATACTTACTTCATGGTCGGTCACTTCCATCTGGTCTTCGTGCTCACTCTACTCGGTCTCAAGCAACTTCCTGGGTGGAGTGTCAGCAAGTATCTCCGCATGAGATTTGTAGGGCGGCGATTTGGAAGTCTTTACATACTTTTGCTGGACATTATCGCCTGGATGTTCAGGCTCCAGGAACTGGGGGTTTTGATGATGCGGTGATCTGAGCGGGACTCTCAGGGTCCCACCCTAGGTAAAGGAGCTCTGGTACATCCCAGGAGTCTGGACTGATCCAGGTACATACAGGGAAAGGAAAATTGGTTCTTACCTGCTAATTTTTGTTCCTGTAGTACCACGGATTGGTCCAGAGTCCCGCCCATTTCAGTTTGGAGAGAAAGGAGAGTCCGCTCGTTCTTGTTATTTACTTTGCAGATAAGTATTTTCACATAATATGTTTGTTATATGTTGGTAGGTGCTCTGCTGCTGTTTGGATCAGTGAGTCTGGTTCTTATGGAATGTTCTCACAGTTTATAGCAGTTAGCTACTTAGTTGGGTTTTTTAGTTCTTCTGCTTTGTTACATTTAAATATTGACGGTACTGTAGGTGCACCTCACGGAAGGGGCGGAGTCAGTTGGAACTTTTTCTGCCTCCATCTGCTGGTGAGTGGGCAGAACCCAGGAGTCTGGACTGATCCATGTTACTACAGGAACAAAAATTAGCAGGTAAGAACCAATTTTCCTTTAAGCATCCTGCTTCTCTCCCCCCCCCCCCCCCCCCCCCCCCCCCCCCCCCCCCCAATATCCAATTCAAGAGATAATGGATTTAAAGAAGTTAAATTTGGCTCTCAAGGTTCCCCTGTTTCCACATGAAACTATAAGGTCGTACTCTGAGGTTCCTCATTGTGGCGGTACGCAAAGGTGACTTCTTGGCATCTCTCGCCTTAATAGAAGCATATCTGTACTTAGCCATCAGGCCGGAGCACCAGAGATTCCTGAGGGTCATGGTCCTAAGGGAACATTTTTGGTTTCGAGTCCTTCCCTTCAGCTAGTGAAGGCTCCACATACCTTCACCAAAGTGATGGTGGTGGGGGCAGCTGCATTGCATAAGAATGGTGAGTTGGTGTATCCGTATCTGGACAATCAAATTACCTCTGACAACCAGTACAAAAGGTACCAATGTACTTGAAGTCTCTAGGATGGTTGGTGAACCTAGCAATGAGCCATTTAGTCCTCTTACAAAAGCTGGAGTATTTGGGAGCTCAGTTTGACACATTGGCAGAGAGAATGTTTCTCACAAAGAGAGAGTGCTGAAATTGCAGAGTCATATCAGGCTTCTGCTAGAGCTTTCGGTGCCCAGGGTCTGGGACTATTTACAGGTCCTGGGGTTCTAGGGCATCGACATTGGAATTAATGCATTGGGAATTCGCACATATGTGGCCTCTGCAGGGGGCTCTTCTCCCGCTGGAATCTGTTTTAGAAAAGTTTCATCTTCCTCTTCCATTAGAGGGGGAAGCCAGGCCTGTCTTTCGTGGTGCTTTCTCGCACCAATCTTGAACATGGTGTGAAATTGGAGATTCTGAATTGGATAATAGTCATCACAGATGCAAGCCTCGCCAGATGGAGGGCGGTATGGCAAAATCAGTCAGTGCAGGGCCAGTGGTTGAAACCAGAGGTCTTATGGCCTATCAATCGGTTAGAGACAAGAGTGGTGCAATTCACATTGCTTGCCTGTCTGCCAAGGTTACGCGGCCATCCAGTATGGATCCTATCAGACAGTGCAACGACGGTGAACTACATCAAACCGTCAAGGCAGAACCAAGAATCAGGCAGTGGCTTGAGAGGCCCTGGGAGTTGATTCTCTGGGCAGAACAGCACTTGGAGCAGCTGGCAGTGTCTCACATTGCAGGGTGAACTACATTCCGGCGTATTTTATCAGTCGGAGAAAGTTAGACCCCAGGAAATGGGAGCTGTCGGAGGCAGCGATGTGTCTCATTCACGTAAAATGGGGGTATCCTGACCAAAGAGAACACCGAGGCATTGCAGTTTTACAGCCGCTGAACAGAACACAGTACAAAAGAATCGGAGCTCTGGTGCCGCCATAGACTCGAGGGATTCTTCTTTGTCTTCCCTCCCGTGGCCTCTGGTGGACAACTGATTACGGTGGATAGAGAAACGTCCGGGCACCATGATCCTGGTAGCTCCAGAGTGGCCACATCGACCAGATATGATTAACTTGGCCATGGAGGGGCCCCTGAGGTTCGGACATCGATTGACTGTTTTCTACAGAGCCCAATATTTTTGGGTCAGGCGGCTCACTTCTGGCTCGCAGCTTTGCGTCTGAGAGGAAACAATTGAGATGAGAGGGGATATTCTAATGCAGTTATTTCCACCTTATTACAGGCTAGGCGACTTTCTACATCCTTTTTTTTTTTTAATGTTTAAATATTTTTATTATTGAGACGTACAGCAAGTATTTACACCATACATGCATGATATTATCCATCAAATACATAATTTACAGAACACAGGTATAATATCCAAGGAGGTACCTCTCATTTAGCAGGCAAGAATCCTGAATTAGAGAGATAAAAGGCAAACAAAAGAAAGAAAGAAAAACAACCAGAAAAAGAGAAGAGAAAAAAAGAAAAGAAAAAAAGAAAGAAACAAGAAACACCCAGATTAATAAGTAATGATACAGTATGTATAATAACAATTACAGAAATTGAATCGTATGGATATCCTACCCAGCATCCCCATTCATTAACAAAGCATAATCGTCAAGCGGCTTCCACACCTGGGACCATGACGTAAGCCGTCTGAACTTGACTGCCATAGCCTTTTCATACTTACTATACATGCATACTGAATTCCACCACAAGTGTTCAGAAAGTAGGGTGCTCTGTTTCCAATTAGCCATTATATTGTGTATAGCTACAAGCATTAAAAAATCAAATAATCTTCCATGAGCAGGGTTGAGACCCAATATCGGATCCCTACTACGGAGAATGACCAATGAATAAGTAATTGGGCATTTCAAAGGGAGTATAGTAGAAATAATAGACCATATCTGGAGCCAAAACCGGTGAACATAAGTGCAATAAAAAAGCATATGGGAGAGAGTTCCATTAGGTTCACCACAGGACCAACAATCATGAGTAGCTATTAATCCTGCTCTATGCAATTTCCATGGGGTCCACATTGCTCGATTCAAAATAAAGTAGGAAGTCTGGGTTAAGCTAGAGGACAAAGAAATACGTACTGATTTCTGCCATAGCGCGTGCCATTGGACTGCATCCAGCTGGACAGCTAGTGTAGACATCCAAAGGGACTGCAATCCCGTGGTAGAGCCAAATGGCATGCGGGACTTAAGGTACCTGTATATGCGAGAAGCGAGATGGCCCTTGTCCCCATTTAAAGAGTAAAAAGAAAGCAAGTGTGGCTCAGTATGATTGAAAAGATGAGAAACAGAAATATCTTTAAAGACATGTTTCAACTGGAGCCAAGCATAGTACTGAGATGATGGTAGCCCAAAGGTATCCCGTAAACATTCAAATGGGAGAATCCGGTTGTTTTTCAGTAAACTGGAGAGAAACCAGATCCCACATTTTTGCCAAAGAGGCCAGCTAATAGGCTGTCCATCTACTTTTATATTTGGGTTATGCCATATTGGGGCAAATTTGGATAAAGTCCAAGCCGGAATCTCAGTTGGCCGATAAGTGTCAAAATCAAACATGGCTATATATAAGGATCGTAAAATAGGATTGCGTCTAATGCAATTGGAAAGTGGAATTCCAGGGAGATATTCCAATGGGGCAAAGGGTAGAAGAGCTAACTCTATGGATAACCATCTAGGGGAGGTGAGAAGTGATCTGTCTGCAGCAAAATACTGTTGACCTTGTTGCAATATATATGCTTGATGGTATTGATAAAAGTCTGGAAAATTAACCCCCCCAAACTTAGTGATTCTCTTCAGTTTAGATAACGCTATCCGAGGGGTTTTATTATTCCACAAAAACCTAGCAAGAATCTGATCCACTCGTTTATAAAAGAATCGAGAAAAAAAGATAGGCAGCATAGAGAGGACATAAGTAATCCGTGGGGCAAGAACCATTTTAATAGAGTCCAATCTCCCCCACCAACTTAAATGGAGAGGGGACCAAGTTAGTATAGCATCGCTGAGTTGGCGGAGAGTGGACTCTTCACAAAGGGATATTGTTGAACTAATATCCATCTGGAATTTAATATCCAGGTACTTAAGACCCCCTTTTACCTTTTGAATCGGAAGCTCACCTAAGTCCACGAGAGATCCAAGAGTGTTTAAGGGAAGCATCTCAGTCTTATGCCAGTTGATTTTATACCCAGAAACCAATGAATATGCAGAAATGAGAGAAAATAACGAGGGAAGGGAAAGATCAGGATTAGTTAAGAAAAGAAGAACATCATCCGCATAAGCCGATAACTTATAAGTATAATCTCCAATATTAAAACCCTCTATATTCACTGATTGCCTGATAGATAAGAGAAGGGGTTCTAATGCCAGGTTAAAAAGTAATGGGGACAGCGGGCATCCTTGACGAGTGCCCCTATGTAACGTAAATGAGGAAGATGAATGGTTATTAACAAATAAATAGGCCGTAGGAGAGGAGTATATCGTTTTGACCCATGATAAAAAAACGGGGCCAATACCAAACCATTCCAGAGAAGCCCATAAAAATGGCCATTCAACGCGATCAAACGCCTTTTCGGCATCTAATGATACGGCTACTGCAGGTATGGATAAGGAGGGCGCTTGAGCTAGAATGTGCAAAAACATACGGGAGTTATTGGCGATAAGTCTATTCTTAAGGAAACCAGATTGATCGGGATGAATGATTGAGTACAGTATTCGGGATAAACGTGTAGCTAATATTTTAGCAAAAATTTTGTAATCTGTATTTAATAAAGATATCGGTCTATAATTGGACACAGAGGTAGGGTCACGACCAGGCTTCGGAAGAACCACTATACAGGCTTCAGTGAATCTAGAGGTATCCGTGGAAGAGGAATGCAGCGAAGAAAAATAAGCATGTAAATGTGGAGCAAGCTGTGAATTAAAAGCATGATAAAAGTCTGTAGAAAGTCCATCAGGTCCGGGGGCCTTGCCAATGGAAAGTGAGGAAATAGCCGAAGCAACTTCCTCTTGAGTGAAAGGTGCGTCTAACATTGAAGCTTGTGTTGCAGTGAGAGCCGGATGAGTGATATTGTCCAAGAAGCGACGTATTCCATCTGAAGAAGGATCAACTTCCGCCTGGTATAAAGAGTCATAAAAGGAACGAAACTCCTGTAAGATTTCAGCATCTGTGATCAAAGGTGCTTGGGTTGAAGATAAAATCATATCAATTCTTTTTTTCTCTTGACGTTTTTTGAGATAAGAGGCCAGGAGATGACCACATTTATTATTTTCGGCATAATAAGTGGCCTTAGCTTGGGTGAGACCAAGTTGAACCTGAGAACTCAAGTGCTGGTTGTAGCGATATCTCGCTTTCAGTAGATCAGTTAGAGAGGAGAGCGTAGGATCAATTACATGGTTATGTTCCAATGTCTCTACTTCTTTCTGCAAAGTAGATAAGGCAGCACGATATACTTTCTTACTTTGTATTGAGTAGCTGATGATGGAGCCTCTGATCGTCGCCTTAAAAGCTTGCCATAAAATATCAGGCGAAACATCTGAGGTAGAGTTAAACAGGAAATATTCTTTTATCTGTTCCTGTGTCTTGGATATAAATGAGGAGTCTGTTAAAAGTGAAGAGTTGAACCGCCACCGATGTTCCAAGGAAATATTGGAGAATAAACGAATCGTAACCTGAGTCGCTGCATGGTCAGATACCAAGATAGGTTGGATGGCTGCTGCAGTTAAACAAGGCACCAACTGTTTGGAGATAAGGACGAAATCGATTCTAGAGTACGTGTTGTGCGGAGCAGAAAAAAAGGTGTAATCCTTGGTTGTAGGATGGAGAAGGCGCCACGGATCTGACAGTCCATGTGATTGCAATAGTGCCTGTAGTACCTTGCAGGATTTTGATATGTGGGGGCGTAGCTTGGTCGTCCGATCTAGGAAAGGATCTAGAACTTGATTAAAATCTCCCCCGACGATTACAGGAGCCGATGGAAGAGCAAGTATACGGGCAAGCATACATTGAAAAAATTCAGGTGAGTCCGCATTTGGAGCATAGATGTTCATTAGTGTATAAGCTTGCTGCGCAATCTGGATTTGCGCCAAAGACCATCTACCATCTTCATCAGAAGAGGAATGAAGAATTTTGGCCTCTAATCTCTTATGCAATAAAATCGCAGTCCCTCGTTTTTTATGAACTGCGGGGCTAAAAAGAACATGGCCCACCCATTGTTGTTTAAGTTTGAGCGATTCAGTAGGAGAAAGGTGGGTCTCTTGTAAGAAAGCGACGTCTGTATTAATGGTCTGAAGATAGGTCAAGATCTTTTTCCGTTTAATTTGGTGTGTGAAGCCGTTGACATTCAGAGAGGTGATCTTAATAGCATTGATTGAGGACGCCATGATCTTACATAAGAATCAAATGCTAGGTAGTATCCATTCAAAAATACTGTTTGAAGTATCTCGGGTGAGGAGAAAAAGCCAAAAATTGAAAGAAAATATGGTATAATCCAAGGATATCCGTAGAGCATAAACAAACAGAAATAAGAAAAAACATGGAGAGAAAAAACCAAATCAGAAGCCATAATGGCTATGGTATGTAAACGAGCCTCTTGTAGTGCCAGAGGTCGCAAGTAACCGTCCACTCTCGCCAGACCGTATATTAGTACAATAATTAACCCCATATTACGGGGAGAAAAAAAAAGAAAAAAAAACCAAAAACGGGGGAAAAAGAGAAAAAAGAAAATCACTCATACCTACCGACTCATGGTGATGGCTATGAGCGAGAAAGAATAATAATAAAAAAAAAGACTGAGCTGAAAATAGGCCACGAGGAGTAGTCCGATAACGCATAGTCTGGTATGCGGAGGATAGTAACATAAAATTCAATCCGCTGAAACTGGTGGCCATGTATACTCGCAGTGAGAAGAGAGTGCAGAAAAAAGAAACACCCTGAAAGGGGTTATCCCATGATAGGCAGGATAACAATATATACCATAAAAGGTACATGGTACTGAATATACAGAAAGCATAAAAGAATATTCAGGTTACCATTTCAGTAGTTTGGTCGAGGGACCGAAGATAATCTTCAAGCGCTGCAGGGTTATTGAAGGTCTGTGTGTGATTGCGGTATGTGACCTTCATTTGGGCCGGGTAGAAAAGGCCATATTGCGCCCCCAGATTTCTGAGGCGAGGACGAAGCGCCAAAAAACTTTTCCGTTTCGCCGCTGTATGTTTAGCGAAATCCGGAACAAAAAGAATGTTATTACCCTGGAAAGTAATAGGAGCTTGAGTTTTCGCCGCTGCCAGAATAAGCTGAGTGTGCGGATATCATAGGGCTTTGAAAATAATAGGCCGGGGGTATTTTGCCTCCCGTAGAGGCCTAGCCGGAATCCGGTGTGCCCTCTCTATTTCAAAGGGCTTATCAAATTTCATTTTCAGGGCAGACGGAATGAGATGTAAAAGAAAGGCGGTAATATCCGTACCTTCTGCGCCCTCTGGAACGCCGAGCACCCGAAGGTTGTTCCGTCTATTTCGATTAGATAGATCTTCTATTTCAGACTGCATATGTTCCATTTCTAGGCGAAACTTAGGGAGAGATGACGTTGTAAGTAATAGTGAAGCAGTCTGGGCTTCAACGTCGTCTAATCGCGATTGAAAGTGCGTCATTTGTTGGGTTACTGACTTCAATTCTGACCTAATCGCCGTCGTGGCATCGGTATTTAGTTGAAGCATTTCCTTCAATTGTTTGAGTTCTAGAAGGACGAGTTCTGCGGACGCCATTGTTTTGCTAGGAGCAGACTTCTCCGGCGTAGGAGGATCGGGTTTGGCGCATTTCGAGCCCGATACCGCAGCAAAAGCAGCATCAATCTTTCCGGATTTAGTCACCGACATGTTGGAAGAGTATCAGAAGGTAACCGCACAAGCGTAAGAAGAAAAAAAAATAAAAATAAATGGGGTTTTCCAGTAATAAAGAACTGGGTCTGGCGGAGCTCACAGGTTAAGCGGCCATCTTGGTCGCTGCTCAAGAGCGCCCCGCCGACTTTCTACATCCTTGACATATGTGCAAATTTGGAGGATCGTCAAGTCCTGGTCTGCTGATAACAGAGTGCAGCCTCAGTCTGTTCAGGCTATGGGTTGCATATTTTGGCTTTTCTGCAGAAAGGTTCTGGTTAAGGGACTGGCCTTTAACTCTGAGTCCAAGTAATGACATTGGGTTGTCTCTGGGGTAAGGTGCAACGGTATCCTCTATCCGCACATCTGGATGTTATACAGTTCCTTCGGGGACTAACAACTTGCATCCTCAGGTGTGGAACATTTGTCCATCTTGGAATCTGAATCTAGTCCTTAGAGGATTGTGTGAGGCTCTGTTTGAACCACTAAAGAAAGCTACGGTTAAGGACTTGACTCTTAAAGTGGTTTTCTTGGTGACTATTTGTTCAACCAGGAGAATTTCAGAACTCCAAGAGCTGTGGTGTCGAGATCCCTTCCTACAGATGTCGGATGCAGGGGTATCTTTATGCATGATGCCTTCTTTTCTGCCTGAGGTAGTCTCGGTGTTCCATCTTAGTTAGACATTGGAGCTTCCAGTTTTTGTGGGTTTGGATTCCTCTATATTTCACGTGGGGGAGCTTAGGCTCTTAGATTGGAGGCGTGTATTATTGAGGTATCTAAAGGTCACTTATGATTTCCATAGATCGCATCACCTCTTTGTAGATTGTGTCACTTCTTTGTATTATGGAGTGGCCCAAAGAAGGGAAATAAGTCGTCTAAGGCTCCAATGTGTGGTGGCTGAAGGAAGCGATCGTGTCGACTTACATTTCTAAAGAGCATCTGATGCCTGGGGATTTACGAGTGCACTTGATGCATTCTCAGGCAAGTTCCTGGGCTGAGTGACAACAGGTGTCTCCGCATGAAATTTGCTGGGTGGCTACCTTCTCTTGTATTGTTCAGGAATAGTCGGATAGTCCGTATTCTGACTCCAGATGCTTGGTAACGGAGGGACCAAGAATACGATCCAGAGGTAGGCGGCAGGCAAGAAGTCCAAAGGCAGTCCAGGTCAGGGCAGGCAGCAAGCAGAAGAACCAAAACAGCAATCCAGAGGCAGGCGACAGGCAAGAAGTCCAAAGGCGGTCAGGGCAACAGGAAACAACCAGTCAGCACTTCCATGGAGAACAACTCGTTGCCGAAGCAACGCAGGGATGAAAGGCTTCTTTTTAAATAGAGCTGGCCTTTCCATGCTGCGGAGAACTTCCTGCAGCAGTCGCCGTCAAAAAGGGGGCGTGGTCAACCCCCATTCGCACGGAGCTGCGCCGGCTCTGAGGCCGACGTCAGGCGAGAACACCAGCACCATCGGGAGCCCTCCTACAGGTAACACTGGGAAGTCATTGCACACTTTTGCTAGGCATTATCGCTTGGTTGTGGGGGATCCAGCTTCCATGTGTGGAACTCTCCATGTCCCACCTGAGTTAAGGTCAACTTAGGTACATCCCAGGAGTCTGGACTAATCTAGATAGGTACAGGGAAAGGAAAATTGGTTCTTACCTGCTAATTTTTGTTCCTATAGTACCATAGATCAATCCAGAGACCCACCCATTTACTGGGGGGGAGAGTCTGGTGCTCATACTG
This sequence comes from Rhinatrema bivittatum, assembly GCF_901001135.1. Taxonomy (NCBI): domain Eukaryota; kingdom Metazoa; phylum Chordata; class Amphibia; order Gymnophiona; family Rhinatrematidae; genus Rhinatrema; species Rhinatrema bivittatum. The sequence continues at coordinate 10,241,313 of NC_042617.1, read as the reverse complement.
TTGCTTTGTATATAGTGCGAGGAGTTGGAGGATTTTCAATGCTGATCGCTTATGTTAAATTTTGGAAATGAGTTTTCCATTGACTTTATAGGCAACTTCACCTTCTTCCAGCTCGTTGGAGGGGAGCGAGTTTGCTTAGAAATGTATGGGGTTTGGCTTCTTGGCTTGGGTACAGGTCAATACTGGGTTACGTACAGTGTCAGTGAAACTTTCTCTGTCTCCATCTGCTGGCAGGGAGGTAAAACCTATGTGTCTGGACTGATCTGTGGTACTACAGGAATGAAAATTAGCAGTTAAGAATCAATTTTCCTTTTTTGCTCATACCCCAGAGCGCAGTCCAGATGCATGGATTTCGCATCCCTACCAGCAGATGGAGATAGAGAAAAAAAAGTTTCACTGCTGCTATATATAACCTAGTGGGCCACCTGCAGTCTCTCAGTATTTCTCTGTCTCCAGCAGATGGTGAGGTGTGAAACCTGCAGTCTGGAGTATATATAAATAAAAAGAAAATAATCTTCAGGATTCCTCCCAGGGAGTTGTTAGGACTTGGTGGGGCCATTTCTCTGGTTTGAAGTGGATGAGCAGGGGGTGGTGATCTTTTCGTTGACTCGCTCTTTGCTTCTGTGGAGCTGAGAGCTGGTGGTCCAATTCCTGCTCTCCCAGGAGACCCTGCTAAATCCCACATCAGGTCTGCTGGATGGCCGACGTTTAAGGGAAGTCTTTGATTTTTTTCTTCTCTTGTTGCTGTTTTTCGGCCATTAAAGTTTAAAAAAAAAAAAGGCAGCTGGTAGTTCCTGAGTAAGTGGTTAGTTATTCTTCTATACAGTACGTGCTGCTTGGGGATCCCAGAGAACAGGAGTAAGTGTGCCACACAGCTCCCAACTGCACGCAGCTCCCAGCGACACACAGCTCTTGGCCTGATAGGCCAAAATGCGGCTTTCAAGACCATGCAGCTCCTGCCTGAGGGGGAGATATGGTGTGTGACAAGTGCTGCCAGTCAGGTGGAAAGTCATGCGTGCATCTCTCCAGAGCCAGCCTGTGTTCCTGATGAATCTCCAGAGGGGAAGGTAGCGCGGGAGTAGGCAATGTAATGGCTGCATGCAAGAGCGTTCTGAGGGCATCAGGGCCTGCTGTTGATGGTTTTCCCATTAGCATGGGAACGGCAACCATTTTGGGGAAATTAGAAGCGGCAGCAGAGGTTTCTGCAGAGACAGGAGATTCCCCACCTTCTTTATTGCCAGCTGTGCAGGTACCGTGGGAGAGGCAGGGAGCCTCTGAGTCGGGGGAGGACTGGCTGGGGAGATTCAGATGATTCCTCTGCTTTTTCTTTGGATTTCATCTTACTTTTGTGCAAGGCATATCTGGCCAGGAAAGCAGGTGATGATAGGTCTTGTTCCCAGGATTGCCCCACATCTGGCAAGAATAGCTGTTTCCCATGTAGCCAGAGTGGACAACATGCAAGTGGATTTCCTCAGCAGACAGCGTATGGATCCGGGGGAGTGGAAGCTATTGACAGAGACCTTTTCCTTGATTCAGGCCAGATTGGGCAGACCAGTGGTGGACCTCATGGTGACTTCAGGAAATGCGAAAACAGATCGTTTTTTCAGTCACAGAAGGAAGGTCAGATCAGAGGGCATCAACGCTCTTGTTCAACCGTGGCCGACACATCTGCTGCTGTACGTGTTTCCACCATGGCCTCTTGTAGGTCGAGTGCTGTGGCGCATCGAGCTTCATCCAGGCAATATGATTCTGGTGGCAACCGAGAGGCTGCGCCAGCCTTGGTTTGCAGACCTTCTTCGTCTAGCGGTGGATGGTCCAGTTCACTTGGCCCATCTGTCGGGGCTATTGTGGCAGGGGCCCATATTTTCCGATCGGGAGGATTGCTTCTGTCTTGCGGCTTTTGAGCGGTGGTGGCTCTGCATGAAGGGTTATTCTGAGCCTGTGATTGTGACTTTGCTTCAGGCAAGGAGGCTTTCCACATCATTGGCTTATGTCCAAGTATGTTTGAATCATGGTGTTTGCAGAATAGGGTGCAACCTTTGAATGTGGACGTTCCACAGATTCTGGCCTTCTTGCAAAGCAGCTTCGCTAAGGGTTTGGCCTATAATTCCCTTTGGGTTCAGGTGGCAGCTTTAGGGTCCCTTCAAGGTAGAATTCAAGGAAGACCATTGGTGTCTCATCCGGATGTGGTTCGTTTCCTCAAGGGGGCAAAACATCTTCATCCTCCAGCCTGGAACATTTGTCCAGCATGGAATCTGAATTTGGTTCTTTGAGTGCTTTGAGCCAGTTAGAAGGGCTTCTTGAAAGGATTTAACCCTGAAGGCTGTTTTCCTGGTGGCTATCTGTTCAGCTAGAAGGATTTCTGAACTGCAAGCATTGTCGTGTAGGGACCCTTTCCTGCGTTTTTCGGAGGCTGGGTTTTCTTTATGTACAGTTCCTTACTTTTTGCCTAAGATGGTTTCCTCTTTTCACCTTAACCAGGTTGTCGAGCTACCGGCCTTTCCTAATTTGGCAGCTGATGCTCCGATGGCAAGGGAGCTTCACTCATTGGATGTGCATCGGATTCTTTTGTGATAGCTTAAGGTGATGAATGTCTTTTGTAGATCTGATCATCTGTTTGTCCTGTTCAATGGTGCATGGAAGAGTAATAAGGTTTCCAAGGGCACTTTTGCGCAATGGCTGAAGGAGACGTGTCACTTCAACCAATGGTTGAAGGAGTGTCAGTCACTTTCTCCGCAGGAGATTTGTCGAGTGACGACGTGGTCTTCTCTTCACACTTTTACCAGACATTACCATTTGGATGTGCGGGTACCACATGAGATGATGTTTGGAGAAAGTGTGTTGCACATGGGTCTTTCGAGTTCCCGCCCAGAATAGAGGGGCTTGGGAACATCCCACTTGTCTGGACTGATCCGGGGAACGAACAGGAAAGGAAAATTGAGTCTTACCTGCTAATTTTCGTTCCTGAAGTATTATGGATCAGTCCAAAGACCTGTCCCCCATCTTTTGAAAGACTTCCTTGCTTCTGGATTTTGCTGAGATGGTACGTGATATACTTAGATTAATGAAAAGTGTACATGGTTTGGTATATGCTTTGTGTTAAGGGGGCCTAGTTTTCAGGGGGCTCCAACTTTTAAGTCTCTGTTTGCCCAAAGTTTATTGGGGTTTGTTAAGGTACACATCTTGGCTTGGGTACAGGTCAATACTGAGGGACTGCAGGTGGCACTCTTGGGTCCGTAGCAGTGCCTCAAAGTTTTGTTCTCTGCCTCCATCTGCTGGTGGGGATGCATAAACCCGCTTGTCTGGACTGATCCGTGGTACTTCAGGATTGAAAATTAGCAGGTAAGAATCAATTTTCCTTTTTAGAGGACAAGTAGTTCTTAGCCTAAAAAAGGCAGATTTAATAACAGCACTAAATTGAAGTTTAAGGGAAAAGGTGGAATCTACTAGAAAATCCACATTGTACACTGTGGTGTCCCGTTAGGTCCCAGACTCCCCATAGCCCTGCCCCCACAACAACAGGCGTTTGATCTGCTGCTTAGGTCTCTCCTCCTTCTCCCTGCAGTAGTGGTCTGGAGATCGCAGTGAGGTGTGCTGGTACCTTGTCCCATGGTGAGGGTGTGCAATCTATGGACAGGAGTGACTCCTGCACTGGGGAAAGCTTGGACACAGTTTATTTTTCCACAGTTTCTGTACTGGGTCCAGGTGAGGTGCTGTGCTCCGCTGCTTGCGCCAGACAGCTGATGATTTGCTGTGTGCTGTGCCAGCACAGAGCGGAAGATTGGGAGAACCTTCTGCCCCCTGTTAGTTCCTCTCGCCATCACTTGCTGTGCCTGAGTTTTTGAGCTGTTCGGGACAGGTTGTGGTACAGTGCCGTGTGAGCTGATGGCACTACATGCATGATAAGTGTTATGCTTGCCTGCTGCTGTCATCCTGTGTGACTCTAGCGCTGTCTTTTTGTCCTTTCCCAGGCACAACGGCTGGCCTGCATGGTGAAGCACACAGCAACCCACCTACTGAACTTTGCCTTGAAGCAAGTGTTGGGGGAGGGGACAGAGCAGCGAGGGTCACATGTCTCTGCCTCTCGACTTCGCTTTGACTGCAGTGTCAGGGTAAGCATGCCATGGCAAGAAGATAGCGATGGTTCCCTGTGTGTACCAGGATCAGTCCAGACCATGGGTTGTCTCCCCCTTCCAGCAGATGGACTCAGAGCAAAGCTGAGAGGGTGACCCTTATTAGTAAGAGCGCCTTCTGTGTCCCCTCAGTATTCTCTGACTCCAGCAGATGGAGTCAGAGCAAAGCTGAGAGGGCGGACCCTTATTAGTAAGAGCGCCCTCTGTGTCCCCTCAGTATTCTCTGACTCCAGCAGATGGAGTCAGAGAGAACTTTGAAGGATGCTTCCTTATAAGGTAGTGCACCCTCTACTAATCCTCAGTATTCCCTGTACATACCCGGATCAGTCCAGACAGTGGGTTGTCTCCCCCTTCCAGCAGATGGAGTCAGAGAGAACTTTGAAGGATGCTTCCTTATAAGGTAGTGCACCCTCTACTAATCCTCAGTATTCCCTGTACGTACCCGGATCAGTCCAGACCGTGGGTTGTCTCCCCCTTCCAGCAGATGGAGTCAGAGCAAAGCTGAGAGGGCGGTCCTTATTAGTAAGAGCGCCCTCTGTGTCCCCTCAATATTCTCTGACTCCAGCAGACGCGGGTCTCACACACGGTTCCCCACTCAGCTTAGAAGGGATAGTTGTTTAGTTGATAGCTTTCTCTTCTATTTTGTTGGATGGATCTGGTTCTTTTAGGTTCATAAAAAGAAGTTGAGGAGCGTTGCCTCTGGCACTTGGGTCTGAGCTTGCAGGCAGGGCTCTTGTCAGGGATTGGCCTCTCTCTGTATCTCTTTCTATCTCCTGTTACCTGTCTCGTTTGGGGTAAGTGTAGTTTTGATTTTCAGCTTCTTCTCTTCTGCTGCCTGGGGTGTAAGCTGGTGGTCCAGCCTCTCCCCCATTTTGCCGACCCGCTGCCTGAGAGGCCGTTCTTCCTCAGCAGCAGCCTTCGTTGGTCAGAGACGCGACATTCCTCTGACAGAGAAAAAAAAAAAAGGCACAACTAAGGAGAGCTTGGTGGCGTACCTGCTCTCCGGGCTCGAGCGTTGGTTGGAGAAGCAGCGTGGTTTCCCAGCTGCAGGCAGCCTGCGGAGGTGTCCCCTGCTCGTGCCTCCATGCCGCGCGATGCTCCCGGATGTCTCGGGAGGGTCTTTGTGCCGGGTGCCTCCCCGGTGGGGAGGGCACCTCAAGGCCGGAGGGGCGCACTGTTCCGGTCACTAAGAGAATTTTGAGTTGCTCCCGTGCATAGAGCTGTGAACTGTGGCTGCTGATAGACCGTTCACAGCGGAGCTGCAGTTTGTTGTTTCAACACTGCGCAACGTAAATTGGAAACGTTTGTCACAGCGACACAAAAGCACCACATAGATTTCCAGCACCGGCACAAAGCACACCCGACTCCCTGAAGAAGGAGGTTTCTCCAAAACACTGAGTGTCGGACGTTGTCGGATATCTTCCACTAGCCGGTTTCCTTATTGGTGCCTGGACCTCACCAGTAAAAATTAACCTGGAAAGTTCATTCCACACTCTACAAGATAAGTGAACCATCAGTTAGCTCTAATCACGGGAGCAACTCAGAATTCTCTTAGTGACCGATGATTAAAAGAGATTCCTGCTGCTGAAAGCTCAGTTCTGAGCCTGTTTCCATTTCAGGCACGATATATGAGAGGTCACATAGGGAAACAAAATAGAAGTTTTTTGATCCACTACATATATATATATCCAGGATCTTTACATTGTGTATAATCAGTGGTTTCCTGTTTTTTTGGGATTCTTTTCTTTTTGTATTGAGTTCTGGACTATTGCATAACATGGAGAGTTTGCTGGGAAACCTAAATATAAAGAGTTATAGTAGTCCAGGCAATTCAGTATCAGAGACCGAAGAACAAAAGGCTCAAGCAGCAGTTTCAGTCTTATCAAAAGTCCCAATTTAAAAAAAAAAATGACTTGACAATATTGTGCTATGAGTTTTCATTGCAGCAATATTGAGCGGTTCCTCTCAATGATTACACCTAAGTCTTTCATGCCTTGTGAAATTTGGATACAAAGACCTTGAAAGTTTAATGGGAATTTCTATAGAAGGAAACTTGATACCAGTTAGAATAATTCTCATGAGATAACCAACCCTTTACAGAATTTATACACAGAGAAACCAGATTAAATATATCAGTCCCTGCAAAGTCAGAACAAGAGAGCAAGCAGACCACAGCCAAAGTGATTTGACTACTGCAAGACCTAGCTTGGGTAATGCATTTTGCATAGAGCAAGTTAGTACGTTCTCAGTTATTAGAGTATCTGGGAATTCATTTGGACGCCAGAAGAGGTTGTGTTCAGTTAACACTGCAGCGGATCCAGAAGCTACATAGTCAGGTCTGAATGGTGATGTCTACCAAGAGGCTGATAGTATGGAGTTACCTTCAATTCCTAGACACCATGGCAGCAGCCATTGGCTTTGGTTCCTTGGGCAAGAGCTCACATAAGGCCCCTACAGAGGGCCTTGCTGTCTGGATGAAATCCAGAGTTCACAAGATTACAAAATTCAGCTATCAGTTAAGGAGCAGGTAAAAACCAGATTAGGTTGGTGGATGGCTACTGAGAGCTTGGAGAAGGGAGTAGATTTGGAATCGACCTCCTGGATTACAGTCACAACAGATACCAGTCTGCTTGATTAATGAGCTCATTGTCAAGGTTTAGTGGCTCAAGAAAATTGGATGTCTGGAAGCTCAGTGGTCCGTCAATCAGTTGAAAAACAGAGCAATATGACTGGCATGTCTGCACTTTGCATCTCTGATCAGAGGTCAAACAGAGCTTTGTCGGACAATGCCACAGCGGTAGAATATGTGAGCCACCAAGGGAAAGGGGGGTGGGACTACAGGTATTCAAGTTTCAATAACTCCTCTCTTGGAATGCCATAATGACATCTGAAGGTCCTCTCAGCATTGCACAAAGCAGAGTGGGTTTTCTGAGTCGCAGTATGCTGGATTCCAGAGAATGGTGCCTGTCACAAAGAGCATTTCATGGAATCATGGTTTGTTGGAGAGTACCAACAAACCATGTTGGTTTGTTGGACTTACATAATAACATAGTAAATGACAGCAGATAAAGACTAAATGGTCCATCCAGTCTGCTCAGCATTGCTTATGGTAGTAACTGCGGCTCCGTGCAGGTTACCTTCCATGTAGAAATGTTACATCTAAAGTTAATATAGGTTACCCTATTTCTTCATTACCACTCTAGAGCCACTAGGGATCTGCGGTGTTCATCCCATGCTCTTTTGAATTCCAGTATCGTTCCCATCTTCACGAAGGGCATTCCAAGCGTCCACCACCCTCTCTGTGAAGAAATATTTTCTGATGTTGGTTCTCGGACTTCTGTCCTGGAATTTCATATCTTGACCCCCCTAGTTCTCCTGTAGGGTATCACTCCTTATCCAAGTCAGTCTTTATTGTCTTCTTCATTTGTGCTCTGCCATCTGATACAAATAAATGTACAAGTTCTTACTCAAAGCATCCCCCCCCTTCCCATGTCTAACAACAAAGCTTTATGACTGCTATATGAACATTTGGCTCTCAGGTTCCCTGTACAACCTGCCAGACAGACCTGGTTACATGGCTGCCTACTCTAGGGAGACAAGGGGTGGCTACATCTTGGAAGAAATGACTCCCTGGCCCAGGAAGAATCTTTTGTGGGTATCTGGCACTGTATTCTAATCCTGTATATCCTTAGGGAAACCTGGGCTAGGATGAAGTGCTACTTTTACAGACCGGCCAGGTCTGTGGGTGTCTTGCACTATGTTCTACCCTCTTCAACCTCAGAGTAGCCTTTCTTACCAAGAACATCTTTTAGTGGAATGCAGAAGGTGGCAGATGCTGGATGTGATCAGACCGGAGCAACTTTGGGATGGGATGGGAATGGCTTCGTTCGATACTTTACAGCAGAGATATCCCTTGGATGTCCAGGATAGATATCCTTGTACTCAACTAGCTCATTTTATGCAACAACCTAGAATTGTGAATGCTCTGCGACAAGGCAAGACCCTATTTGAAGGGTACTGCAAACAGGCAGACAAGCTTACCAGATCTGTACCTGAGCTGTATGCTGTATTGAATGTTGAGTTGCGAAATAAGCCTAGCCACATCATAACTTAGGAAAGGGATTTGGGGGAGGTTCTGGAGGAGGCCGAATGGAATCAATGTTTTCTAAATAAGGGCGGGAGCTCTGTTTCTGCTGCTATGAAGGAAAACAGCTACAGGGTCCTTTATCGATGCTATTTAACTCCAGAACGGCTACATAGGATGTATCCTTCGGTAAATAGTGCTTGCTGTAGAGGATGTGGAGAATTGGGACCTTTTTGTTAAATTTTCTGCCACAAGAGGGGGACATTCAGGCTTGCAGATTGATATTACAAATTGTTCCAGCAGCCAGATGTGTATTAGCAAAATTATGGAGGAAAGGTGAGATTCTGTCCTTGCTTGGAATTTGTTCTCGTATTGAGAGAGTATTTCATTTGGGGAAGCTCTCATTGCTATGAAAAATGATGCCCTTACATAGTCTGAAAAGGTTTGGCCCCCCTGGTTTACATGGAAGGGCAGATGTTGAGTGGAGCTGTGGGAGAGGAGATCTGGAGAATGTCTTCCTCTAATTGGTCTTAAAGTGTGCAATTGCGCTAGCTTTCTGACTAGATCCAAGAGATGGAATGTAAATTTAGCCTAGTTTCCTCTGTTATTCTTTCCATGTAATTACTATCTTAGCCTCCATATTTAAGTTCTTCTATAATTGGGTTTTGCAAATGAAGGTGAATGGAATAGTTATGCATATCTATTTTTTATGCAGAATTATCTACTTTGACAAATACACATTTCTATGCTTCCTTAATATGTGGAAGGGGCTGCAGCATTTGACCAGATGGTGGTGGTGGTTGTTAACGTGATCAGGTTTGATGATAGACCTGTACTTTTGGGTTTGTGTTATATATGCTTGCTACCCAATAAAAATTGTCAATTATATATATACAAAAAAAAAAAAGAGTATCCTTGCCTTAAGATGAAGCACTCCTTTACTGCCTGGGTGTGTCTGCAGGAATCACTTGTGCTGTTTCCTGCTCTTTTTCCCCAGGCTCCAGTGAGTCCTCAGCAGCTCCAGGAGATGGAATGTGTCCTGCAGGAAGTGATTGAGAAGGATGAGGTGGTTCACACCGCAGAGGTACCTCTGAGCCTGGCCAGCGGTGTACAAGGCCTCAGGATGGTGGATGAGGTGACGTAAATGTTTCCTGCTGGCAAGGTGGGGAGTGGACTAGTGCTTAAAGTCCTGGAATTAGACTGTCCTGTGTGCCATGGTTTCTGACCTTGGAGTGAGTCCCTTTATCCCTCCTGTGCCTCAATTCTAATCCCTCACTGTCTGTGCATGACCCTGGCAAGTCCCTTTTATCTCTGTTCCTCAGGATCCTGTTGAAATCAAGGTTTTAGTCTTAATCTGAATTTGCCAGTCAACAAATGCTGCAGATTATTTTCTGTCCAATCACTTCCTCTACTAAGCCCAGTTCGAGTGTCCTGGTAATCAACACACTCTCTTCCCTCCCTGGGTCGATTAGAGTAGGAGAGTAGCATGCGGACGCAGGCCAGGCTGATAACCCAGAAGGTTTGTTGAATGATCCAGCAAAGTAAGAGCCGATCTGATCTTGACCAGCGGAAGGCAGCTGGAGGTTCCCAAGCAAGCACTAAGAGCCAATTGTCACACTATCTGCTGACTTCGCTCCAAGTTTGAGTGAAAGTGTGGGGGTGCTTTTTATTTGAAACTTGCCATGATACAAAGCACCCGCCTTTGTGTTTGGGTAGAATTTTATGCAAAGAATACACTCGTAGAATTAAACAAAGCTCTGGGGAAAGAAGTTGGTTTACTGTTCCTTGCCTAGGACCACATCTCCTTCTGCCTCTTCCTCACTGCAGCCGAAGGAAAGAGCAAACCAGGAAACTGTTTCCCTGTACGTACCCGGAAACTATGTATCCTGACTCGCACAACCTGGTCCGGTCAGTAGGTGGTGGTGATGGTGGGGGGGTCCCAAAAACAAACTTGCAGGAAAAGCATGCAGATAGGGAGGAAAATAGCTCCCCAGGCGAGGGCTGTTTGAGGCCTGGCTGACCCCTAACCCTCCCCATCTCCCCCTCTCTCTCATGCAGGTGTACCCGGACCCTGTCAGAGTGGTGTCGGTGGGTGTCCCTGTGAGCAGGCTACTGGACCCGGACTCGACAGCTGGTGCACTGACCTCCGTGGAGCTCTGCTGTGGAACGTAATAAATGCCTGCTGCACTCCTCTGTCAGGCAACAGTTAGGGCTTCTCTTTTCCTGCTCTTCTCTTCCTTATTGCATGATGCCTTTTAATGGACTATCCTATAAAGATGAACAGGACATGCAAGACCGCAGAGCAGAGGGAAGGAAGCATGTTAAGGAGGAGCTCTTCCTTCACTTCTCAGTCCTTACAGAGTTTGAATATTGCAGGGGAGAAGATTGAAGACGAGGCAGATTTGTCTGAAGACCCTGTCATGGTGGTTTTGTGGAAATTCCTCGTCAGGAGGCAGCAGGCAGAGATTGCAGTAGCATCAGTTGTAGCAATGAGCAGAATTTAGTCCAGTGGTTCCCAAATCTGAGCTGGAGGACCCCCAACCAGTCAGGTTTTCAAGATATTCACAGTGAATATCTATGAGATAGGAAAACTGGTTCTTACCTGCTAATTGCTGTTCCCTGTACGTACCAGGATCAGTCCAGACTGCTGGGTTATGCCTCCCTTCCAGCAGATGGAGTCGGAGAAAAGCTGAAAAGCACCCCCTATATAACCTGGTGTACCACCTGCGATCCTTCAGTATTTCTCTGACTCCAGCAGATTGAGAGAGCATAACCTGCGGTCCTGATTTTCTCTAAATTTGGGAGGTTCTTCTCACAGGTTTGATTTAAACTAAAGGGAGAATCCTTTGACTAGATCAATTCCTAAGGATAAAACAAACAAAAAACCAAAACAAAGATTGTTAAAAGGACACAGACAGGCAGGGCATTGCCCTACAGCCATTTCCCGTAGAAATTTTTCCTGACCCGGTGAGCTATACGGGGAGGATTTACCGGTGGGCCGGTCACTCTCCCCCTTCTTGCCGATTAAGAGAAGTAACATTCCTCTGAGGCAGTGCTTTCCCAGAGAAGTTAAATTCCTCTGATGGACAATTGTTCTGGTGGCTCAGGGAGGTTGTTCCCCTGGGTTGGGAGGGCTGATTAAAGTTAGTAAAAAAAAAAAAAAAGTAAGAATATATATTTTCCATGAAGAGAGCGCATTCATTTCAGAAAGGCTTTTTTTCTGTAATTTTAAAACGCACCTTTTACGGCCCTAGCCTACCTCGATCTCCCGGGCCTCAGGAGGGAGTGGCGTGTCACCCAGCTGATTTTGCGTGCTTTTGGCATGCCGCGGGGGACCGTTTGTGCTGTGTGTGGAGAGCCAGGGTACCGGCTCTCCCGCGAAGGCCTCTGTTCCCGGTGTATTCCCGGGGGCGAGGGGCCTTCACAGCAGCCGATTTCGAGCCGGGGATTGGCCCTACCGCGCCCGAGGGGACATCGAGACGAGCAGCCTACTCAGAGGCAGAGGCCCGGCACGCTCCCGATCGGCACGGGAGTGGCGGCCATCTTGCCTCCCTCGGACCCCGATGCAGATTCAGTGGGGGAGGGAGAGGGGCTCCCTCCTCTTTCCCCGCCGGCATTAAGCCCTCAAAGACCACACGATTCTCAGCAGGACTCGGCCCCTCCCCCACCTTTGCCGACGGGGGGGGGGGGGCCCTTAAAGAGGCAACACCCGTTTTCCTCTCAGTTTGTTTTGCTTCTACATAAGGCTTATGTAGAAGCTGAAGCGGACTGGGAAAGCCAGTCTCCTGCCCAGGCTAAGTCTTTTAAGGCCTCAGCAGACCAGGAGAGTCCTGGACTGAGAGTACCCCACGCTGTCCTGGGGGATGGGCTATCCATTCCTGTCCCACCTGCGGATCCAATAACTCAGGACCCCTCCCTCCACTCCACGGCAGACGTCCACAAGGTCTCAAGCATGGGCGCATTCCTTTCGTGGTAGGCGGCCTCAGCGCTCTGGAGCCTCTCATGCCTTCGCCACAAACAAAGCTCCCCAATGAAGGGGCGCCGGCCCATCCCTCAGTTCCGGAGATCGGGGGGCGACTCTTCCGGTTTCGAGAGGAATGGGCCAAGATAACCTCAGACCAGTGGGTTCTAGACATTATAAATCACGGTTACACTTTGGATTTTGCACGACCCCTTCGTGATCTGTTTCTAGTTTCTCCCAACGGGTCTCAGACGAAGCAGAAAATGGTTCTTCAAACACTGTCTCGATTGCAGGCTCTGGGAGCCATTGTTTCGGTTCCCGCAGACAAGCGTCGGACCGGTCGCTACTCCATTTACTTCGTCGTTCCCAAGAAGGAGGGCTCGTTCTGGCCAATACTGGATTTGAAGCAGGTCAACAGGATGTTGCGAATCCCTCGTTTTCGCATGGAGACATTGAGATCCGTCATTGCGGCTGTCCACAAAGGCAAGTTTTTGGCTTCTTTGGCTCTGACAGAGGCTTACCTCCACATAGGGATCCAGGAATATCATCAGAGATTCCTACGGTTCATGATCATGGGGCAACATTACCAGTTTCGTGCCCTACCCTTCAGGCTGGCGACGGCCCCGAGGGTTTTCACCAAGGTGATGGTGGTGGTAGCAGCGAGCCTTCGGCGAGAAGGGATATTGGTACATCCCTACTTGGATGACTGGCTCATCCGAGCGAAGTCGAAAGAGCTCTGCGAGAATGCAGTACAATCAGTTTTGGGTTGTCTGCATTCTCTAGGCTGGGTTGTCAACTGTGCCAAGAGCCAACTGGTTCCATCCCAGGTGTTGGAATTTCTGGGAGCACGTTTCGACACTGGTATGGGCAAGGTTTCCCTGCCTCTGGTGAGGATGGAGCAACTAATGTCTCAGGTTCGGCGCCTGTTAGCTCTTCCCTTACCCGTGGTGTGGGACTATTTGCAGGTTCTTGGTTTTATGGCATCTACCCTGGAGTTGGTTCCTTGAGCTATTGCTCATATGAGGCCTTTGCAGAGGGCGCTACTTTCTTGTTGGGACCCCAAGTCGGCAGAGTTCCAACTGCCGTTACCGCTCCTCGAACTGGCCAGGTCCAGTCTAGATTGGTGGTTGATAACGGATCACTTGCTTCGAGGCGTCGATCTGGAGCCTCCTCAATGGATAATCGTGACGCGGATGCCAGACTGGCAGTCTGTCAGGGTACAAAAAGTCGGCTAGTAGCCTCCGAAGCGGACATGTTAATGGACTGGGCGGAATGCCATCTGTCTCACATAGCGGCATCCCACATAGCCGGGGTCAACAACGTGGGGGGGGGGGGAGGGAGAGCTGACCTTACTGCTGCCTTCTGCTGTTAACCGTCCCCTGCCCTATCTTTTTTTTTTTCAACTTTAATAAAGCTTACAGTCTGTCCCTCTCCTAAAGCTGAAGAGAGCTGTCCAGCTCAATTCAGCAAATTAAGGAACAGAGAGGGAAAAAAATAACTAACAGAGCCAAAAGAACAAAAGTCACCGAAGTGACCTCGTGAGGGGAGGGATCTGGCCGACCAGATGTACATCCCACGGCCACTCTGGGACCGGGCGTACAAAAGGATCACCAGCCCCCAGCCTGCCCGTCTCAACCAAACAGGGTAGGGATCCCTGATTAGGAACCCCGACCCCTGGGAGAAAAGCTCAAAAAAAAAAATACTGGGCACACTGACGAAACTGCAGGTATATTCATCAGCCACCATCTGCTGGAGACAGAGAAATACTGAGGAACTGCAGGTGGCACCAGGGCCTATCAAGCAGTGTCAGCGAGGCTTTTCTCTGTCTCCATCTGCTGGCAGGGATGAATAAAGCCAGGAGTCTGGACTGATCAGGGTACGTACAGGGAATTTAGTGGAGGCACTGCATGCAAATCTATCTCATGCATACCAACTGGTTGGGGATCCCCCAGGACAGTTTGGGAACCACGGGGAGGGGGGGGGGGGGAATGTTAACAGCAGTGTGAAGAGAGTGTTAACACCCATCAGGACCAATCAGTAGACATTTAAAGCTGCATAATGAGTCATGATACAACTTCTTGCTTCAGGCCTTTATTTTTGTAATCTAATGAATATATTTTGGTTCCCATGTCCTCTTTCTGTATGTTTGTAAAATTTATCCTTTGAGGATCCACACTGATAAGATACTACGTACCCTGATTTGGGAGAAGTGCTGTCTCGCTAGGCAAAATAGAAGTTTTTCTTAAAAACAAAATTACTGACCATATAGATAGACATGTCCCAATGAGGGAAGAGTCAGCATGGTTCTGGCCAAGGGAAGTCTTGCCTTCCAGATCATTAGATTTTTTTTTTTTTTTTTTTATGGTGTAAATAAACATGTGGCCAAAGATGAGCCAGTTGATATAGTGTATTTGGATTTTTTTTTCAATTTAAACTTTTATTGAAGAAGCAACATAGACAGCAAAACCTCAGTATACACAACAAGCTTCTCCAAAGATTATTACAAGTATCACCCCCACTCACATCCTACCCCCATTGCCCTCCCCTCTATAGACATATACAGAAACAACACAAAGGTAGTACAAATAGGTAAAGTATAACCCCGTGTGTAATATCTATACAGGCAGGATATATCAAGACAACCTCTACTCAGAGGTATTTATAGCCCAAGGGACTAACATTGGCAGAATAAACCCCTTCAAACCCCTCCTGCAGCATGGCAAGACTAGTATATGTCTTACATATGGGAGGCTTACCAAGTTACATAAGAGGCCCATACCTTTTCAAAATGAGCAGTCACCTGCCTACTTATGGCTGTGTTCTCTGTACGTACCCAGATCAGTCCAGACTCCTGGGTTTTGCCTCCCTGCCAGCAGATGGAGACAGAGAAAGTTTCACTGACACTGTACATAACCCCGTGTACCTCCTGCAGTCCCTCAGTACTTCTCTGTCTCCAGCAGATGGTAGATGCTGTAAAACCTGCAGTCTGGAGAAAGAAAAAAAAAAGGTTAAAAGACAAAATTTAAAGTACTGCCCCCTGAAATGGGAAGGTTTAATAGAACTGATTTTGCACAGGACACCAGATATGTCCCCATTATTTTCACCACAATTGTGTGAACTTCTTGCCAAAATGGCTGTATGATCAGGCAAGTCCACCAAATATGGTAAAAAGATCCTGTCTCACCACATAACCTCCAAGAGACACTAATTGTGGGATACATGCGATGAAGGCGCCCTGGTGTTGAGTACCATCTATACAATAATTTATCGGTTTTTCAAAGTTTCCACTGAAAGAGAACTCTTAGGGGTAGATTTTCAAAGGGTTACGCGTGTAATATACGCGCCGAGCCTATTTTGCATAGGCTCGGCGGAGCGCACAAGCCCCGGGACGCGCATATGTCCCGGGGTTTTGAAAAAGGGGTGGGGGCGTGGGTGTGGCGCAGGTCCGGGGGTGGTCCGGGGCGATCCGGGGGAGGGGCCGAGGCCAGCGCGCGCAAGATAAATACTTGAAATAAGGTGGGGGGGGTTAGGTGGGGCTGGGAGGTGGGTTAGATAGGGGAAGGGAGGGGATGGTGGGGGGATGTGAGGGGAAGTGGAAGAAAAGTTCCCTGGGAGGGAACGGGGAAAGCCATCGGGGTTCCCCTAGGACTCGGCGTGCACAAGTGTGCACCCCCTTGTGCACTCCCACCCCAGATTTTATAACATGCACGCGGCGGGAGGCACGCACAAATGTACCCCGCGCGCGCTTCTTTAAAAATCTACCCCTTAGCTTCCCTGGAAGCAGAGGTTGCGCCATCTGGTGCGATTCTCGATGTCCTCAGTTTTATCAGAAAGGGCCACATTTTCATTTTGCAAATCAAAGAATTGCTTGTGCAGCTCATCTAGTCGCAGTGAATGTGCGTCCAAGCTTGTCCTGTGTTCTCGATTCGGCGCTCAATATCAAGGAACTTCTCTCGCAAATCAGACATCATTGCAACCATTCGGCTTTATTATTTTTAATGTCCATCCTCAGATTGCAAAACCATTCACGGAACTCCGAACGTGTTGGAATAATGACTCAGTTTGAAAATGAGTATCGTTCGTGGCACTTTCCCGTGTTGTCGGATCTGGCGCCCTAGCAGACCCCAGCTCATCGCTGTTGCAGCAAAACGTATCAAATTTGGAAAAAGAAAATTGCTTCAAATGGGGAACTTTTTTCTTGGAAACCATCAGGTGCTTGGATAATGCAAATTGAAGGCTTTCAGGAGTTGCAAGAAAGGTCTCAGGTGGCAATCGGTGATGTCATCAAACCCCCCCCCCCCTCCCAGTATATTTGGATTTTCACAAGACAATCATAGAATCAAGGACTATAAGCTTTTTCGCAAGAAACTCAAGGCTCACCTTTTCCCTTAGGCCTTTTCTTGATATTCTTATTCTGATTTGGTTGTATTGTCCTATTTTTAGATTTTGTTTTATTAGTTTGTTTTGTTGTAAACTGGCTAGAATGGATGTTCTATTATAGGCGGTATAGAAGAACATTTAATAAACAGATGAATTTCCGGCAATATCATTCCTCACGGATGCGACCTCAGACCTGGTGCGCACCTCAGCCAGGTGCCTCTCGTCCATAGTGGCAGCCAGAAGACAGCTCTGGCTCCGAAGCTGGTCAGCCGACGCGTCCTCTAAGACTCACAAGAATGCCCTTTAGAGGATCACTCCTCTTCGGAAGCGACCTCGACAAACTAGCCGATGGGGCGAGTCCCCAGTACCCCGGGACAAGAGGAACCAACGCCCCTCTCCCCGGGCACCCAAGGGCAGAGGATCCTAGCGTTATAGACCATACAAAAACACTAACCAAGCCCCCCTCCCCACTGGCAAGGGACAGTCCTTTCGGAACAGACACAACAAAAGAGGAGCCTGCTCAGGACCAGGCCCCAGCCGCAACATGCAATGAGAATCAGCAGACCCATCTACAGGAAGAGATCATAGGTGGCAGGCTTGCCCTTTTCTACCAAAGATAGGTCGAGATAAACTTTGGATAATTGGGTCATATCCATCATCCGAGAGGGATACTACCTGGACTTCCACAGCATCCCTCCGGACAAGTTTGTGATTTCTCCGTGCCACGACCCCTCCAAGAGGAAGGTAGTGGAAACCACACTATCAAAACTACTTGCCCTAAAGGCAATAACACCGGTGCCTCCGCACCAACAAAATTCGGGGCACTATTCCATCTACTTCATCGTGCCCAAGAAAGAGGGAACATTCTGGCCCATACTGGACCTCAAGACCATCAATTACTACCTGAAGGTACCCTGCTTCCGCATGGAAACCCTGCGAGGGGTCATAAAGGCGGTACAACCGGGAGAATTCCTGACCTCCCTGGATCTGTCAGAAGCCTATCTCTACATACCGATCCACCGCACCCACCAGCATTTCCTATGCTTCACGATATTGGGCCATCACTACCAGTTCCAGACCCTACCAGTTGGGCTGGCTACGGCTCCCCGAATGTTCACCAAGATCATGGTGGTAGTAGCGGCAGCACTGAGGAAAGAGGGAATCCTTGTGCATCCATACCTGGACGATTGGCTGATCAGAGCGAAATCGCCAGAGGAAAGCCAGCAGGCAACCACCAGAGTCAAGGAACTACTGCAGAACCTTGGATGGGTCATCAAGACACCCAAGAGCCACCTGCAGCCCTCCCAATGCCTGGAATACCTGGGAGTCCGGTTCGACACCAAAGGGAACAAAGTCACCCTTCCCCCTACAAGGAGAAGGAGATTGATGGAACAACTACGAGCATTGTTGAATTCCACTCTCCCCACGGCATGGGACTATCTCCAAGTCCTCGGACTCATGGCATCACCCATAGAAGTCGTCCCGTGGGCAAGGGCCCACATGCGGCCCCTACAACACTCCCTACTGTCTCGATGGAACCCGATGTCTCAAAACTACACCCCCCCCCTCCCCCCCCCGGGTCCGGCTACCGGCGAAGGTTCGGAACAAACTACAAGGGTGGCTACAAGAAGACCACCTGAGCGAGGGAACAAGCCTATCTCCACCGGAATGGACCTTGCTCACCACGGACGCAAGCCTGCGGGGATGGGGAAACCACTGCCAGGAGCTAACGGCTCAAGGGCAATGGAACAAAGAAGACTCAGCATGGAATATAAACCGACTGGAAGCCCGAGCAGTCAGACTATCCTGCCTACGGTTCAGCCACAGACTCCGGGGCTGAATGGGTTTAGATCACTTCAGACCATTGGGTCTTGGTGGTCATAAGAGAAGATTACAGCTTGGAATTTCCCCATCCTATTTCAGACTACTTTTATGGTGTTGCCTTGCTTTTCCCTTCAAAAAGAGGTTGTGCTTGTAACATTGGTTCATCTTTGACACGCAGGGGTGGTGATTCCAGGCCCAGTGTCTAGTGGGAATGAGGAATGTATTCCGTTTACTTTGCAGTTTCCAAGAAAGAAGGCATATTTTGGCCCATTCTGGAAGCAAGTCAAGAAGACACTCGAGCAGGCCGATGCAATATCGTGCTCAGACCTAGCGCACAGGTTAACGAGCACTTGGATGCGCGTTTTGGAGATGCGTCCATCACCCTAATGCAATAAGCGGATCAGCCCGTCCAAACGCGCGTGGCTTGTAGCAGTCATTACGTTGTAAATTCCACATAGATGAGGCTATTAGCTATTACCTCTCGATGCAAAAAATCCCCCTGCATCCACGGCGCATTTTTTAACATGTCAAATTTTACACCTGCCCAGCAGGCGTAAAGTCTTCCCATGTGTCAAGGGATCAACTTAAAAATAAAAAAAACCACAGAAAGCAGCACCATGCAAAAAAAGAGTCTTGACATAAAAAAAAATAATAATAAATTGGGGGGTGCACAAAATACACACTCTGGGCCGTGAATATTGTGCGTGGTATTGTGCCAGTAAATTAACTGCTGCAGGATCAAACGGATGCTCATAAATTGGTAACCTGCACACACAGGGCACTTAATATTAATTTATTCACTGCTTCACTTACTGCCGATTGGTCCATTCACTGTCACCTGTCAGTGAAAGGACCAATCCCCTTTCAGAAGGCTGTCCTGAAAGGGGATTGGTCCTTTTCACTGACACTTGTCAGTGAAAAGGACCAATCGGGAACAGCTCTGCCGGGGGTGGGGAGGGAGCTATGGCCAGGCTGTTGTGGATGCACAGCCACTTCTCCTGGGTGCCCGATGCAGAGCGCTAGGGACGCACAAATTATCTATTGCATATCCCTTTCAGCACGGCAGCTCATTTGCGTATTGCATCAAGCGCCCAGGAGAGGTGGATGTGCGTGCATTCAAAAAACGTGCGTCCCCTTTGATACATGTTTTTTGTGTGTATGATATTGCATCGGCCTGAAGGTTTCTCGTTTCAGAATGGATACTCTGACGTTGGCTGTGGCAGAGGTAAGGGAGGATAATTTTGACTTCAGTTGATCTGATAGAGGCCTATCTTCATATTTCTATAGGAGATCAGCGATATCTTTGGTTTGCAGCCCTGGGAGGTCATTTTCATTTCAGGTGCTTATGTTTGACCTTGCCGCTGATCTAAGAACTTTTCCAAGGTGATGGAAGTGGTAGCAGCAGCCCTTCACAGAGAAGGGATTTTTGGTTCATTCGTATCACTGCCAAATCTTCAGGTGCTGTCTTTCTGGAGCCACCCTTTTACACTTCCTGATGTTTCCTACCCCTTGAGAATCCCCCTTTCTCTCCTCACAGTATTCTCTCATTGATGCATTTTGTTGCACCAGGGACCTAGCTGGACCCCCCTTCCCTGTGATGTAGTGTCCCCTGCCCAGAACTCCAGCTGTCATCCTCTAAGTTGCACACATCCCATGACAGCAATTATTATCAGAAGTCTGTGCTTGGTGATGTCACCAGTTGTCAGCTGACCTCATTCAGCATGGCTCTCTTCTTGCTTTTGTTTTTCTCAGGCACTTGCTGCGGACAGGGGCCATACGGGACCTGCTGATAATCTCTGAGCGGCAGCTGGTGAAGGGGGTGAGCCGCCTCATTGCTGTGACGGGGGAGCAAGCCAAGCAGGTCAGCAACTTTTGACACAGTCAACAGCGATCTCTCTTAATTGTCCTCACATTCAGACAAGCAAAGAGTGCCGCCTGCCACATTTGCCCCAAGAGAAAGGAACACCGCCTGTCACTCTCACCCCAGGATAGGAATACCTCTTGGCCTGGCTCAGTGGCCTAGTGGCAGGGAACTACCATGCAGAGACACTTGAGCTTTTCCTGGCTCGGATCTTTGCTCCAGGCATCAGCTGGGGCTGAGAATGCTACAGAGCAGTGTTCACAGCCACTTGGGAGAGAGTCATGGTCACTATGCAATGACAACACCTACTGGCTGGATTTAGGACCCATGGCTTCTGGAAGGAGCCCTGGAGTGTGATGCCTGGCCCAGGACAGGGTAGTTGCAACTGAAGGCTCACAGTACCAGATCCAAATCCTGGTTCCAACTGAGCTGGAAGCCCAAAGGAGCCGAAAAATAAAAGAACACCTCCTGTCATATTCACTGACCCCCAAGATAAGAACCCTTACCTCTGAATGAGAACATGTCTTAATCAGAGCTCCTGCTATCCTTTCTCACACCCAGGTTGTGCTGGAATTAGCTGAGATAGGTCAGAGAGCTTCTCTGTTTCCTGGAGCCAGCAAACACAGACACATATGTATGCAGGCATAGGGAGAGACGCACAAGATGTAGACAGTTTTATACCATCACGTTCACACCAAATGCACGCAGCCTGTGGAAGTATACATCACTTATCTACACACATATATGCATATACGTTCACATATCCAGCCAGATCAGTCCAGACACATGGGGTTATGCTCCCCAGTCAGCAGATGGAGACAGAGAACAACAGGTTTGCTGATTATCACCTCTTAGAAGGTCCCGTGCTGCACGCAGCCTCTCTATCTCCAGCAGATGGTAGGTTAGCATCCTGTGCTGTGACTGAGGCCTGGTTTTAGGCCAGGGGAAGAAATGTAGGGCTGCTCCTAGGGTGATAGTTTCTGGACACCCTCCCCTAGTTGAGCTGCTCCTGGGATGACAGTCTCTGAACTTCTTCCCCTGATGGACCTAGCATTTTGGCCAGTGGGCTTCCTATGGGAACGTTTTTTTCCCAGCTTGAGCTATGAAATTTCCATCTTCCTGCCCCCCTCTCCAATTCCTTCTCCTTCCCAGCTCTCTTTTTCTACAGCTCTCAGATTTACAGATTAAAAAATAAAAAAAAAAGCAGCAATCTCCCTCTTACTTAGCAGATTGCTCCTTCTGCTGGGGTAATAAAGTTTAACAAAAAAAAGAAGGAAAGTGGAAGCAGCAGCAGCAGCAGAGGAGCTTGTCCCAGAGGCTGTTCTGGCTCTGAGCAGGAGACCCAGGTAAGATTTAAAAAAAAAAGGGAAGAAGATTTACCTTCAAAGAGGGGTTTCAGTAAGACTTCCTCCGGTCTCCTTGCTTGGCACGCCTTACCGACGTCATTCCTGATCCCGTTGGGGCATAGGAAAGTGGGCTTATGAGCGGGTTGAGCGGCCCCCCAGTAGATTGGGGCCTGCTTTTTGCCTTGGTCAGCACGCTGTGCGGTAGGCCGTGGTGGCACCATCTTGCGTGCGTCTTTGTGTGTCTCGTATTGCCCGCCATAGGATGTCAGTATGCGCAGTGCATCGGCGTGGTGCACGTACTTATGCGCACAATAAAATAAGCGCAGGATACAGGGAAAGCCGGGCACACAGGCTTTGCATGCGCCTCGCTGCGTCCTGCCTAGGAGCTCAAAATTTGTGCGCATAAATTTTTAAGTGCGAGCCAATCGAACACACAGTTATCGCCACCAATGGTGCCAGCAGCCAAGAAAATAAGCGCCTTGCTTTCTGCGCTGCTGGTCATATTAGGGCTTCTCAGCCTGACCTGGACCCTTCCCCTTCCCTGTTTATTGTATTTCACTCTCTTGTTAATTCGTTACAATGTAAACCGGCATGATGTTCCAACGAATGTCGGTATATAAAAATCAACAAATAATAATAATGTCAGCACTGTGAAGGAAGCCCAAGGGGATTTGGCCTGCTCGGACTTTGCTGAGCCCAGTCCTCCCATTCAGATGATGGATTGGCAGCCTTAACTGGAAATACTCCGGATCTGAGTAACCCCTTGACTGGATCTTCCATGGGAGAGGGAAACTCTGCTGGGCCTATCCCAGTTCCCCCTGGGCTAGGCATGGACCCGGCAGCCTTTTCTTGGGTGGAATTTTTCCAGGCACTACAGGCTTTTGTACAGGCACAGTCTACTTCCTCGCTTGACCCTGTCTGGATGCAACCCCAGCCAGCCCTCTCACGCTCTCCCATTCCTGTTGGCAGACCTCGAGACATGCTCCGCCTGACCAAGGGTATCCCTAGTGGGGACCCCGACTTGTGCATTCATGCTGTTCTGTACTGTAAAACTAAAAAATATTTCAGCGGTGGACAAATACAGTAGATTTCCGGTCTGCTGAGAAGCTAATTGGCTCACAAGTTGTGCTCTGAGCCATTGTGCCTAAGCTGTTCTCTGTAGCTGCATTACTAGTTACTGTGGAGGAATCTCCTTTTTAACATTATTTGAATGGTCATCTTCTCTTTCAAGTTGTTCTTTTATACATATATCCCCGAAGCATCCCACATTGTATGGGTAAAACTTGGCCCAAGTCGGGCATTGGTTTTTACCATTTATAATTAAAGTATTTCCTGACATCGATCTAATTTCACTCTGTGAGGAAGCCAGGTCCAATCTCTCATGGTGGCTATCACGGTCCAGTTTGGAGAAGGGAGTGTCTCTGGAGGTTCAGGTCTGAATTGTACTGACCACGGATGCCAGTCTTAGTGGTTGGGGAGCGGTGTGTCAAGGTTCGGCGGCCCAAGGGCAGTGGTCTCCGGTGGAAGTGTCCTGGTCAATCAACTGGAGACAAGGGTGGTTCGGAGGGTGCTGCTGTTCTTTCTCCCTCAGATTCAGAGATGGGCAGTATGTGTGTTCTCAGACAATGCAACGATGGTGGCCTATATCAGTCAGCAAGGTGGAACGAAGAGTGGTCTGGTGGCTCAGGAAGTTCACAAACTCTTTGCCTGGGCGGAGCTTCATCTAGCGGCTCTTGCAGCGTCTCACATAGGTGTGGACAATGTGCAGGCAGATTATCTCAGCAGGCAACAACTACACCCAGGAGAATGGGAGTTGTCGGCGGAGGCCTTTGTGCTCCTTTGGTGCAGGTGGGGTGAGCCCCAGTTCGATCTCATGGGAACAAGGAAGGAATGCCAAGACAACCAAGTTTTTCAGCCGCCGAAGGGAGTTCGGCTCCACAGCCCTAGTTCAGCCGAAGGGAATGCGGCTCCACGGCCCTAGTTCAGCCGAAGGGAATGCGGCTCCACGGCCCTAGTTCAGCCGTGGCCAGAGAGGCTCCTGCTCTGTCTTTCCACCGTGGTAGGTCAAGTGTACGTCGCATCAAACAGCATCACGGACGAGTGATCCTGGTAACACTGGAGTGGCCGCGATGTCCGTGGCTGGCAGATATGGTGCAGTTAGCAGTAGACGGGCCATTTGGTTGAACCTTCTGAAAGGGCTGCTGTGTCAGGAACCCATCTTGGCAGTTCAGGCGAATCACTTCTGTCTAGCGGCTTGGCTTTTAAAAGGTGACGTTTCCAGTTGAAGGGGTATTCCGAGCCATAATTTCTGTTCTTCTTCAGGCTAGAAGATCCTCCACTTCTTTGGCATATATCAGGGTTTGGAGAGTATTTGAGGCCTGGTGTGGGGTCCATGACTCTAATCCCTTGCAGGCACATGGGCCCAGGTCTTGGCCTTTTTGCAGGATGTCTTGTCAAAAGGTTTGGCCTATAATTCTCTCGGAGTATAGGTTGCAGCCTTGGCTTGCTTCGGAGGAAGGTTGCAGGGAAGACCTTTAGCTTTACATCCAGATGTAGTGTATTTTTTGAAGGGAGCAAAGCATTTGCGTCCTCCAGTCTGTAGACTTAGCCAGTCCTGGAATCTTAATTTGGTTCTGCAGGTACTGTGTGGTCCTCCTTTCGAGCCATTACGCAGAGCTTCCTTGAAGGATCTTACTCTGAAAGTGGTTTTTCTGGTGGCGATTTGCTCAGCAAGATGGATTTCTGAACTCCAAGCCTTATCGTGCAGGGAGCCCTTTTTGTGGATTGCCGATGAAGGGGTCTCGTTGCGGATGATTCCTTCCGTTTTGTCCAAGGGGTGTTGGCTTTTCATCTTAGCCAAATGGTGGAGTTGCTGGAGTTTTCTAATCTAACACCCGATTCTCCCCATGCGAGGGAACGTCATCTTTTGGATATGCGTCAGGTTCTCCTAAGATATGTTAAGGTGACTAATGGTTTTTAGACTTCGGCCAACTTTTTGTCTTATTCAGTGGACCAAAGAAGGCTGGCAAGGCGACTAAGAGTATGATTGCTTGTTGGTTGAAGGAGGCGATTGTTTTGGCCTATATTTGTAAAGGTCGGCCGATCCCTGAGGGATTGCAGGCACATTCCACTAGGACACAGGCAGCCTCCTGGGCGGAGTGTCAGTTGGTGTTGCCGCAGGAGATTTGTCAGGCAGCAACGTGGTCCTCTTTGCACACTTTCACTAAACATTACCATTTGGATGTTAGGGCCCCAGAGGAGGGTGCCTTTGGGGAAAGTGTGCTGCGTGCAGGGCTTTCGGGATCCCACCCGTTGTAAAGGGGCTTGGGTATATCCCACTTGCCTGGACTGATCTGAGGTATGAACAGGAAAGGAAAATTGGTTCTTACCTGCTAACTTTAGTTCCTGGAATATCACAGATCAGTCCAGACTCCCAGTCCATTCTGATTATGATTATTTTTCAAAAGACCTTTCCTGATTCTGGATGCTTCTGGTGATGCAGAATTTAATTTTGTCCTGCAGAAAATAATTGTATATAGTTCTCGTTTGTTTGAGATTCAAAATTCTTTTTGACCATAGTTCAGGGGTCAGTTTGGTTGGGAGTTCCAACTTGTTCTCCAGCTCTTTTAGAGAGAGAGATCCTGGAGGTTTGGCATTAGATATCTTGGCTTGGGTACAGGTCAATACTGAGGGACTGCTAGTGACACTCTCGGTTATGTAGCAGTGCCTCAAAGTTTTTGTTCTCTGCTTCCATCTGCTGGTAGGGATGAATAAACCCACTTGTCTGGGCTGATCTGTGGTTTTCCAGGAACAAAAATGAGCAAATAAGAACCAATTTTCCTTTTCATTTCATCCTGTTACACCAGTCCTTACAGGTGGGTTACATCCCCGTACCAGTAGATGGAGGCAGAGCACATTGGTTTTCTCTGTGACGTCATCAGGTGGTGCAGCCCAGAGAGATCCACTTTCCTCTGCCTCCAGCAGCTGGTAGGGCAGCAGGATTTCTGGATAGGTACTGGCTCAGGCATTGTGCCAGCCCACTGGTATGTTCAGGGGTGCGAGCCCGCTATTCAGGGGTTCCCAATCCCAGCGGGGACTTGGTAGAGCCAGGGGAAGGGGGGATTTCTCCTTAAAAAAATTTTTACTTGAGAGGAAAAGGAGTATTCATTTCCAGCTCGGAGGAAAGAAATCCTGCCTGTGTTGCCCCCCTCAGCCCGCACTGCAAGGCCTTGGCAGCATTGGCGGGGGCGGGGGAAGAAAAAAGGCCTGGAATCGAGACAGAGGGGAGCTGACTGGCGGTACATCTGACCGTCCCGATGCAATTACTTGCTACAGAGGGAGGTGGTTAGTCGCAGCGCTATGTTTTGCCATGGGTGCAGTCTTGCTATGGAAAGGCATGATCGTGTGGTCGTGTTGTGGAGCTTGTGGCTCAACCGCCCCAGGCCCCCTCTCTGCTCAGCCTGCGTTTGCACAGGGGAGATCCTGGGGGGAGTATTTGAAAACTCCTGGCTTTTTAAATTATTTTTATTTATTTCGGTAATTTATGTTCCGCCCATTTTACCAGCACACCTGTTCTAGGCAGATTACAACATATCAAAAAAAAAAAAAAAAGCAGTCAACTTGGCGAGGAAAGCCCTGGGGATCGGTTTTCAGGCGTTTCCCAGGTTGGAGGAGGCCTCTGGCGTGCTGGTTTTGGCAGGATCTCCCGCGATCACCACGGCTACTCCGCAACGACTTCTGATTCCACGCAGGGTCTTGAGGCTCCCCTGCCCCCCACTTCTTTTTTTTAAATTAATACTTTTATTAACTTTCATTATAACAAAGTTATTACAATAGCAAGATGAATACAGAATACTTCCCCAATTCCCCCCTCCCTCCCTCCCTCCCCAACCCCCACCTATGTAGGGGAGCTCTAATCATTCTGTTACAGAATCCCCCAAGATAAATGATGAGTGCTTATTCACACCCCCGAATACTCTCATACCCTATATGAATATTTGTAAAGAATAATCCACTCCCACCCCAGTTGTCCAGGAGCAGTTAAGCTCTGAATCAAACAGATTACATGCAAGAAATATATTCCACAAACGATTTCCATGAGGCACGAAAGGCGGCCATTCTCCCGTATTTAGTAGCTGTTAATGAAGCCAAACGATAATATAAATGTAATTTATCTATGACCTCCGGCACCTTCGGTACCTGTTCTGTTTTCCACTTTACTGCTATCAAAGTGCAAGCAGCTATAAAAGTATGAGAACAGAAGCGCTGCTGGGTTTTATGAAGGGCATCTGGAAACACATGCAGTAAAGCCATCATGGCTGACGCCTGAAGAGGCACATGAAACAGGTCACTCAGTCAGGCAAATAGAAGTTCCCAAAAGGTTTGAAGTTTTGGACAGGCCCACCATATATGGAAATAAGTACCTCTACTTCCACGGTTGCGCCAGCAGGAGTCCGAAGCATTCGGATATATCCTATGGATTTTGTCTGGGGTGAGGTACCATCTGTATATCATTTTATAACAATTTTCACGCAGGCCTGCGGAAATGGAACACTTCCTAGCAAAATATAATATGGCCTCCCAGAATTGTGGGCTTAATTGCTCCCCCAGGTCCAATGCCCACTGCCTCTCAAATGTACTCATTTCCTTACTAGTTGGAAAAAGTGCTTGATATATTTTAGAAATGATACCCTTCAGTCTGTCACTATTTTGCACCAATGACTCAAACAGCGAGCGACTGGGTCGTAACTCTTTAGCACGTTGTATAGACTGAATAAAATGAGCTACTTGAGCATACGCCAGGAAATCTTTTGAACGGAAGGGGGAGATATCCATTAGGCCCTGCATAGATAGGAGCGACCCTTGGGACATCATTTGACCAACTGTGGTGATACCCGCAGCCCTCCAAACCGCCACCTGTAAAATGTGTCTATTATGAAGAAGAGAGGTTTGGTAGAAATATTTATAGTCCCCGACTACTTGCCTACTGCTCTGCTTCCAGATGTTTAACGTAACCTGTAGGGACCCTGTTACGTCCTTAACGGTCCGCCACGTGCCTCTAGGCTGCCAAAATATGGCCCGCAAGTCCATTGGACCTAAAAGAGCCTGTTCAATCGTCACCCATTGTTTAATTTCCAGATTGCGGTGAATGTCAATTACCGCCCGCAATTGAGCTGCCCTATAGTACCCTAAAAGATTAGGAACTCCCAGTCCCCCCTGCGACTTTGGAAGATATAAAACCTGACGCGCTATTCGGGGAGGACGTCTGCGCCAGATAAAATCAAATATCCTTTTTTGCCAGCGGCGGATCAGAAGCGTAGAGATCTCCACCGGTAGGACAGAAAACAGATAAAGGAATTTTGGCAGGATTGTCATTTTAGTGATGGCTATTCTTCCCAGCCATGAGAACCCTGCCCCCCACTTCTAGCTCCCATGGAGGATCTTTTAAAGTGGGCTCCTTTATTGGGGAACATTTCCCTGACTTTTCCATTTCCTTCGCCAGAGGCTTTCTGTGCAATTTAGAAGCCTGAAGGGAAGCACAAATTCTCTGAGGGCCTGAGTAAACCCCATTCCGTGGACCAGGCTCCCAGTAAGTGGCCCAAGGGATCAGCAGAGTTTCCCCTCTTATACTGGGAGGGGATCCAGGACTCTAACTGTGTATCCATGGAGGAAGGCAGAGAGACGAGGACACAGTTATTTGTTTTTTTTTCATAGGGATGAGATCGCTGCATTGATTGATCAGGTGGTTTCCTGCTTCCGAATAGGAGATTCTGAAGTTGAGGAGCCTCCCGCTTGGGATCCTGTTATTAATCAAGTTTACTTAGGGAATAGCCACTGCTATTAATTGCATCAGTAGCATGGGATCTTCTTAGTGTTTGGGTAATTGCCAGGTTCTTGTGACCTGGTTTGGCCTCTGTTGGAAACAGGATGCTGGGCTTGATGGACCCTTGGTCTGACCCAGCATGGCAATTTCTTATGTTCTTATAAAGGGGTCCACAAGTGCATCAAAGACATGGACTTGTGGACCCCTTTAATAATGGAAAGAGATGGTGCTGGCTGAATGGGGGGATGCCGGAGAGTGGTCTTTGGGGGTGGTGGTTAAAAAAGATCTAAAGTTGTATTCCCTTCCTCCAGAGACGGTTCAGCGATTGTTCCAGAACCCTGCTTACTGCCTTTACTAAGCATACCACTATCCCAGTGCAGGGTAGTACCGCTCGTGTAGATCCACAGGATAGGAAAATTGAGCTTCTTTAAAGCACCTGTTTACATCCTCAGCTCTGGCTGTCCAGTTTGTAGCAGCTTTCTAATTCAGGTGCTCTTGCTCTGCATTCAGCAGTACTAGGATGGAATCAGCTGCAACCTTCTTAGCTGATACTCTGTATGATCTTTTTCTGGATTTTATCTACGTCAGTGGCTTCCATCGTGGTGACCAGGAGACTTCTCTGGCTTCGTGACTGGGCTGCAGATTTGTGCTCTCAGCTGGGCAAACTTCTGTTTAAGGGGAAGCTTCTGTTTGGCAAAGATCTGGAACAGCCAATAAAGAATTTGGGAGACCCAACGCCGCAGATACTCCATGAGGACAAAGCTGTGTTCTATAGATGAAGTGGAGGTTGTGGTCGGTTTTGGGGCTGTAGGTGGAGGTGGTATATGTCGGGCAAGCAATAGTTTTCTTTTTCCTACTGAAGATTGCAAACTTCGAGGGGAATGTCAGTCCTTTCAAGGCTTTTGAAAGCCAAGACCTGATGCAGCTGCTTCTTTGGGAGTGATTGTAAATACATGTTCGGTTACACTCAGCACACTGTTTGTGTATATAATGACGGCGCTATGATGAGAAGGCACATCTGATACATTTATGCGCAGTTGGTTCTGATGCTACAAAGATACCATGAAACTTTCAATTGAATAAGGTGCTGTCAGATTATCCGCACTGGTGACAAACATTCAATGCTTAACTTGAGAAGGAGAATTGATATTTAAGGAATGCACACAATTTGAATTAAAGAAGCAGTTTGCACATATGATAAAGGAAACATAAGCCCCTGATGCAGCCCTTACCATAGGCGAAACTCGGCCTGAGTCGGGCAGTTAGGTTGGATTTACAAACATAAATAAAGCAATCTCCTGAATAAATAATTATCAAGATCAGTGTTGCTGGCAGACATCATTTTATGTTCATTAGCTTGCAAATCTTGTACCCACAGACCTTCAAACTACTAGGTAATTTAAACATTTCCTCTCATGTCAAGACCCAAAGAATTCAAAACATAGACAATTGGATTCTCTGAATATTAAGAGATTCCTCAAATTTTATTTGGAGAAGGTAAAAACCTTTTCATAAAACCAGAGCAGCAGTTCATCTTACATGTGACAGGTAAGAGAGGATTACTATTGTGAAATGGTTGTCTATACATAATAGAGCTCCAAAATTTAGAAGAGAGCAATGTCCAGCTCATTCCTACAGGAGGCCGAAGCATCAATGGCACTTAAACCATGACAAGTGGGTGTCTTCAGGTGCATGCGATATGAACTCTGTATCCGCCCTAGGAAAGTACTGCTTTGGGGTCTGACATTTAGCTTGGGTAGTGGGGAAGGATGATAGGAAGAGGAGAATGTGGAATAGTAATTCTGTCTTAACCTGTCAATTGCTTTTCTATTAGTTCTCCCACCACCCTGGAGGTAATTGATGGCATTTTTTTATTCATTGTTTAGGAATCAAGATTTCAGTGGTCCCCAAACCTATCCTGGAGGGCCACCAGCCAGTCAGGTTTTTGGGATATCCACAATGAATATGCATGAGAGAAAATTTGCATGTTATGGAGGCAGTGCATGCAAATTTTCTCTCATGCGTATTCATTGAGGATATCCCAAAAAACCCGACTGGCTGGTGGCCCTCCAGGACAGGTTTGGGGACCACTGATTTAGGGTTTAGGAGAGCGCATCTGTTTTCTAATTTACCGTATTTTTCGCTCCATAAGACGCACTTTTTTTCCCCCAAAGGTGGGGGGAAAATGTATGTGCGTCTTATGGAGCGAATATAAAAAAAAAACCAAACAAAAATCTAACAAACCCCCCCGACTCCCCCAAGACCTGCCGACTTAATTTCCTACAACCCCCCCTCCTGACCCCCCCCCAAGACCTGACAAATTAATTTCCTGCAACCCCCCACCCTCCTGACCCCCCCAAGACCTGCCAAACGTCCCTGGTGGTCCAGCGGGGGTCCGGGAATGATCTCCTGGGCGTGGGCCGTCGGCTGCCAGTAAACAAAATGGCGCCGACGGCTCTATGCCCTCACTATGTCACTGAGACCGACCGCTGCTATTGGTCGGTCTCAGTGACATAGTGAGGGTATAGGGCCGTCGGCTGCCAGTAAATAAAATGGCGCCGACGGCCCTATGCCCTCACTATGTCACTGAGACCGACCAATAGCAGCGGTCGGTCTCAGTGACATAGTGAGGGCATAGGGCCGTCGGCGCCATTTTGTTTACTGGCAGCCGACGGCTCACGCCCAGGAGATCATTCCCGGACCGCTCCTGGACCCCCGCTGGACCACCAGGGACGTTTGGCAGGTCTTGGGGGGGTCAGGAGGGTGGGGGGTTGCAGGAAATTAATTCGGCAGGTCTTGGGGGGGTCAGGAGGGTGGGGGGTTGCAGGAAATTAATTCGGCAGGTCTTGGGGGGTCAGGGGGGTGGAGGTTGTTAATTTAAAGGGTTGGGATGGGGGGGGGGGTTTTGGGGGTTCCCACAGAAAGAAAAGTTTTCTGATCTGGGGAGTGGACCGAAATGGCCCTCCCCAGACCCGAAAACAAAATGGGGAGAAAAAAAAAACTATGCATTCCCCTAATTTGCTCCATAAGACGCCCAGACGCAGAGCCGGTTTAGCACAATTTTTTTTTTTTTTAATTTTCCCCCTCTGAATCCTAGGTGCGTCTTATGGTCAGGTGCGTCTTATGGAGCGAAAAATACGGTATATTTACATTTATTGGATTTATGAATCACCCAACACAGAAAGGCCTGGGCAATGAACATTAAAACATACATAATCATAAAATTAACATAAAAATACAAAGTTAAGCAGAGAAAATAAAACAAGAATAATCATTGTAAAATTAAATAAAACAGTTAACATAAAACTCAACAACAATTATAGAATTAAAATAGAAGTATGAATCACAAAAATAAAATATTAAAAATAAGCTAAATTAAATAAAAAGGTTTTAATTTGTTTCTTAAAGTGTTTAACTAAATCTGAATGCCTCAGATCAATTGGTAGAGAATTCCATAATGTAGGTCCGGCAACAGAGAAAGCACATTCACGGGTCATATGTAATTGTGCTATCTTTGGTGAGGGAATCTCAAGTAAGTTGCATTGCGAAGAATGTAGGGCTCTTGTCGGTTGGTAAAATTTTAGTGAGTTAGCCCAATGACATGACTGGTTACTAAACAACTTAAAAATCAACATCGCAACTTTATACTTAATTCTTTCCTGAATTGACAACCAATGCAGTTTCATCAACGTAGGTGTAATGTGGTCAGTCCTTTTTAAACCAGCTAAAAGTAGTGCAGCAGAATTTAATAGCAACTGTAAGGGGTGCAAAGAAGAATATGGAATGCCAAGATATAGACTGTTGCAGTAATCAATTATCGGAAAAATGGATGCTTGTAAAACTGTATGGAAATCTGAGTCAAGGAGCAACTTTTTTAGGCCTGCTAAAATGAAGCCTTTAAAAACCCTGGGAGATAACTTGTTTGATTTGCGGGCGACAGGATGCTGTATTGTCTAAAATCACACCAAGACTTTTGATGTGAGCATTAATAGAGATTGAAAGGTTGTTAATGGTAATAGATTTTTCATTAAAAATATGTTCCCTGTACGTACCTGGATCACTCCAGACCGTGGGTTATGTCCCCAATCCAGCAGATGGAGTCAGCCCAAAGCTTTGAGGGGGCGTCACCATAAGTACTAGTACCCCCTCTGCAGGAGTTCAGTATCTTCTGACTCCAGCAGATGCGAGTAGGGGAATCTGGGCTTGGTCCCGATCACCCATAACCCTTTTGTCTTTCCCTGGTTTTGGGGTTTTTATTCTCTGTCTTTTGTTAGCACTTGTATTTTGGATCAAGTTGTCTGTCTTTTAAAAAAAAAAAAAAAGTTAATTGCTTAATTGGAGAGGCGTGGCTTTCTTGTTGTCCCTCGCTGTCTCTCTCTCTCTCCTTTCCCGGCGATAGTGGTCTCCCCGGGGTAAGTTGCTTTTTTTTGCTGCTGTTATTTTATTTTCTGTTCAGGTGGACGCGGTTGCCGGGGGGACCGGCCTACCAGCGTCTTCTCCCTCTCCCGCGGCCATTTTGCGGCTCCACGTGGGCTGCAGTGGGGAGCAGGGAGAAAGTTGTCGGCGGGTTGTGCGGCCAGGAAGGCCCCCCCGCGGCGCCGTTTTCTTCGTCGGCGGGTAGCACAGGCCATCCGGGCCCCCCCGCAGCGGCGTTTCATCTCGCGGCCCCCCCCCCCCCCCGAGGCCCTGGGTGTTTTTAGCTGCCGGGAACTGTTTCTTCATCGCGATCTCGATGCCGTGGCCGGCGCGTTGCTTGGCCTGCGGTGAGCCTGGATCGCGCGTGTCGAGGGAGGGGATCTGCGCTAGGTGCCTCCGCGGGGGGGAAGGCACGTCTCGGACCCTCACTCATTCTCTCCCTATGGCAGCCTTGCCCGGGCGGCGCGGGCCGGCCCCTCCCCCATTCCTGGCGGGAACGGCGGCCATTTTACATGCGCTGCACCCTGAAGGAGCTCAGGCAGCACTGGGGGATGGGGAAGCCTCAGAGGGCTCCCCCCCGAATTTGCTACCGGAGACGGATCCGGAGGAAGACCCGCAGGGGCAGGGTCACCCGGGGCCCCCACCCGCGGGGGTCCCCCCGCGGAGGCCGGGGTTCTCCCCGGAGTTTATCCGCCTGATGCACACAGCGTACCTGCAGGAGCTGGCTGATCCCGCGGGGCCCCCACCAAAGCAACCGAGACCTTCGGCCCTCTCCACGGCCCCCCCGCTCCGGCGGGCGTGGGGGCCCCACAGCTCCCCGTACACGCCCGGCTCCCTGTGGCCTCGGGGGGGACTGGGTCGGCCCCAGTTTCCCCTGGGGCGGATCCTGCAGCTTCGGGACAAGGGGACTCTACTTCAGAGGGAGAGGATCCACGCACGCTGCGCCTCTTCCAGCGGGAAGAGCTGGATGACCTAATTCCGCAAATCATTCAGGGGTTGGACCTCGATCCCCCTCCGGACCCGCCAGCTCCCGTTGCGCCCGCGGTCGTCACTTCCTCTAAGAAGGGGGATCCCGTACTGGCAGCCCTTCGTCCGAGGGCTCGGGCTTTTCCCATTCACGATTCGTTCCTGCAACTTCTCACCAGGGAATGGGATGCCCCGGAAGCTGCTCTGAAGGGCACCCGCGCCATGGAGAGGCTGTATCCGCTGCCGGAAGATTTCCTGGATCTCATCAAGGTACCCAGGGTGGACTCCGCGGTGTCGGCGGTCACGAAGCGGACGACCATACCGGTTACGGGTGGAGCAGCGCTAAGAGACACGCAGGATCGCAAGTTGGAAGTTTTCCTCAAGCGGGTCTTTGAGGTTTCCGCAGTGGGGCTGCGGGCGGCAATGTGCAGTTCGCTTGCCCAGCGGGCCAGTCTCCTCTGGGTGCAGCTACTGCTCACTTCGCAGGTGTTGCCGCCCGAGGAGGCCGCTCAGGCGGATAGACTGGAAGCGGCGGTGGCATACGGGGCGGACGCCTCCTATGATCTGTTTAGGGTCCTCGCCCGCTCCATGGCCTCGGTGGTGGCGGCACGTCGACTCCTCTGGCTACGCAACTGGGCGGCGGACACGTCCTCCAAATCAAGTCTGGGTTCCCTGCCATTCAGGGGTAAGTTCCTGTTCGGAGAGGATCTGGACCAGATCATCAAATCCCTGGGGGAAAACGCGGTCCATCGCCTGCCGGAAGATAGATATCGATCCACCAGGGCATTCTCGTCCTCCCGGACCAGAGCCAGGGCGCAAAGGCGATACAGGAACTACAGGCCGGCGGCGGCTAGGCCCTCTGCCTCCAGGTCTCAGCCCTGGGCGCGCTCCTTTCGTGGGCGCCGCCCCGCGCGTTCCGCTCCTACGGCGGGACAACCTTCTCCCAAGTCCTCTCAATGATGTTCAGCTCGCCCACTCCGCCGTCCCCAGGATTGGGGGGCGGCTGGCGTTCTTCTACGAGGAGTGGGCGCGGATCACCTCGGACCAGTGGGTACTGGACACCATAGGACACGGCTACGCGTTGGAGTTTGCCCGCGCTCCAAAGGAACGGTTCATCTTCTCTCCCTGCGGCTCGGGCGTCAAGCGAAGGGCGGTGCAGTTGACGCTGGACAGATTGTGGGAGATAGGCGCCATTGTGCCCGTACCCTCCGGAGAGGTGGGCTCGGGCCATTATTCCATCTACTTCGTGGTACCGAAGAAGGACGGGTCCTTCCGCCCCATTCTGGACTTGAAGGAGGTCAACAAATCCCTGCGGGTGGTACGGTTCCGCATGGAAACGCTGCGCTCGGTGATCACAGCGGTACACCGAGGGGAGTTTCTGGCCTCCTTGGACCTGACGGAGGCCTACCTGCACATTCCCATCCGCCGGGAGCATCATCGGCTTCTACGTTTCAAAATCCTGGACCAGCATTTCCAGTTTGTGGCGCTTCCGTTTGGATTGGCAACGGCCCCGCACACCTTCACCAAGATCATGGTAGTCGTGGCGGCTGCCCTTCGGAAGGAGGGTGTTCTAGTCCACTCCTATCTGGACGATTGGCTCATCAGAGCGAAGTCTTTTCGGCATGGTCAGGCTGCGGTGGCCAGGGTGATAGAGTTTCTGCAGTCCCTGGGATGGGTGGTCAACTTCTCCAAGAGCTCCCTCGTGCCCTCGCAGCGCTTGGATTTCTTGGGGGCGACCTTCGACACCCGTCTGGGCGCGGTTTTCCTACGCCAGGACAAGGCGCAAGCCCTACGGGAGCACATACAGCGGTTTTCTGCATTACCAGCTCCCACCTCCTGGGACTATCTGCAGCTCCTGGGAGTCATGGGTTCCACCATCGACATGGTCCCTTGGGCATTTGCGCACCTCCGACCTCTGCAACGAGCGCTCCTCTCGCGTTGGAAACCTCTTTCGCAGGACTACCAGGTGATTCTCCCGCTGCCCCAGTTTGCCAGGAACAGCTTCTCCTGGTGGATGGTCCCGGAGAATCTGGCTCGCGGCGTGTCCCTCGATCTTCCAAATTGGATAGTGGTAACCACCGACGCCACCGACGCCACCAGCGCCACGCAGGGGACGTGGTCCGCGGAGGAGTCGAGGTGGTCCATCAACCGTCTGGAAACCAGAGCGGTCAGGCTGGCGCTCATCCACTTCCTGCCTCTTCTTCGGAATCGGGACGTCAGGATCCTGTCCGACAACGCGACAACGGTGGCCTACATCAACCGACAGGGCGGCACTCGCAGCCCGCAGGTCGCGCTAGAGGCAGCGATGCTAATGCAGTGGGCGGAACGGCATCTGGGCCGTCTGGCGGCCTCGCACATCGCGGGAGTAGACAACGTCCAGGCGGATTTCCTCAGTCGCCAGTTTCTGGATCCCGGAGAGTGGTCCCTCTCCAACGAAGCCATGCAGTTGCTGGTCCGGCGGTGGGGATCCCCCCACCTCGATCTCATGGCGTCCGCCCAGAACACCAAGGCGCCTCGCTTCTTCAGTCGCCGGAGAGAACGGGGGGCGGAGGGCGTGGATGCGCTCGCGCTCCCGTGGCCGACCAATCTGCTACTATACGCTTTTCCTCCTTGGCCGCTGGTGGGACGGCTACTCCGACGAGTAGAAGTTCATCAGGGAACTGTGATCTTCGTCGCGCCAGAGTGGCCAAGACGTCCTTGGTTTGCGGATCTCCTCCACCTGGTAATCGACGGACCCATCCGGCTGGGACATCTTCCTCGCCTCCTACACCAGGGACCGGTATTTTTCGACCAGGCAGAACTCTTCTGTCTTGCGGCCTGGCTTTTGAGAGGCGCCGCCTCCGCCGACGGGGGTACCCGGAGGCGGTAGTGTCAACTCTACTGCGGTCTCGGAAGACCTCGACGTCGGTGGCCTATGTCCGTGTTTGGAAGGTGTTCGAGCTGTGGTGTACCGACCGGAACACAAGACCCACGGAGGCGGCTGTCCCGCAGATTCTCCAGTTCCTACAGGCGGGAGTGGACAAGGGGCTCGCTTACAACTCACTTCGGGTTCAAGTGGCCGCTCTTGGTTCCCTCCTGCGGGGAGGGGGATCTCTGTCACGACATCCGGACATCATCCGTTTTCTCAAGGGTGTCAAGCACTTGCGGCCTCCATTGCGGGATCCTTGTCCATCTTGGAGCCTCAACCTGGTACTACGGTCCATGTCGGGACCTCCGTTTGAACCTCTGAGGAGTGCGACGATCAAGGACCTCACTCTCAAGGCGGTGTTCCTGGTAGCCATATGTTCCGCTCGGCGTATTTCGGAGCTGCAGGCTCTGTCCTGTCGAGAGCCTTATCTCCGGTTCTCCGATTCGGGCGTTTCACTTCGTACTGTGCCTTCCTTCCTCCCGAAGGTGGTGTCCGCCTTCCATGTGAATCAGACGGTGGAATTGCCATCTTTCTCTTCATCTGAACCGCGGTCTCTCCGTCTCCTTGACGTCAAGCGTACGCTGCGGTCCTACCTGGAGGCTACGAATGATTTTCGGACTTCGGACCACCTCTTCGTCCTTTGGTCTGGTCCCCGGAAAGGGTCCCAGGCCTCGAAGACGACTATTGCCAGATGGCTGAAGGCCGGCATTGCGGCTTCCTACATCGGGACGGGGCGGATTCCCCCACCCGGTATTGTGGCGCATTCTACACGCTCTCAGGTGGCCTCCTGGGCGGAGAGCCGCTCGGTATCGTCGCAGGAAATCTGTAGAGCGGCCACCTGGAAATCGTTGCACACGTTCTCGAGACACTACAGATTACACCTCGCCTCGTCCGTCCATGGACACTTTGGTGAACAGGTTCTCCGAGCAGGCCTTGCAGGACCCCACCTGGTTTAGGGAAGCTTGGGTACATCCCACGGTCTGGACTGATCCAGGTACGTACAGGGAAAAGAAAATTATTACTTACCTGCTAATTTTCGTTCCTGTAGTACCATGGATCAGTCCAGACGCCCACCGCATATGGGTTCTACTCCTGCTCTGCTGTCTTTCGGGCTGATTCTCCTCAGCTGTTCTTCATGTTACAGTAGTGTCTTCCTGTTGTTGTTTTTCACGTGTGTCCCGTCTTCACTGTTGATGGAGGTTGACACGCTATATTCGTGACCCCCACCCGTTGGTGGGATGGTTCCAGTTTTTCTCTATTTCACTTCAGCGGCTTATTGTTGCCGTCTTGTTTCAACTTGATCCAATTGGGAGTTTTCTGTTTACTCGGGCTCTGATATACTCGATACTGAACTCCTGCAGAGGGGGTACTAGTACTTATGGTGACGCCCCCTCAAAGCTTTGGGCTGACTCCATCTGCTGGATTGGGGACATAACCCACGGTCTGGACTGATCCATGGTACTACAGGAACGAAAATTAGCAGGTAAGTAATAATTTTCTTATATGGGCTGTGAATTGCCAAAAACTCTGTCTCGGACATATTGAGTGAAAGTTTATTGTGCTGTAGCATTTTTAAATTGTTGAGAAACCAGTGTTAAGGTGTTCTAGGGTATCGTCCCAGGATGGGCGTATTTCTCAACTGTATTTGTATTTTTAAGTTCTAAGGCATTGGAAGTTGTTACTACTATGGAGAGAGGGTGAGAAAAGCAGATCCTGATCACTTAGTGAAGGGAGAAAGCGTGGTCAGATCTGGGATTCATTGGTCTGTAGCCAACAACAGCAGATGCCCTGAGCTCCAGACTAATGGGGAAAATAGTAGAACAGGACTTGACAGAGGAAAGTCGGCTTCCCCTTGTTTCTTGATAGTTTTCTGCCTGAGCTGAATCTATTGATGGAATTTGAATACTTTTTTCTCCCAATTTATTAGTAATTTATATCTGTTCTGGATTGAAGCTGTCTTCTTGCTCTGGTTTTGTTCCAGGCTCGTGAATCGGGTCAGGCCCTGGCTGCTGAGGTGGAATCCATTTCTGTGCGGCTGAAGATGAGGAGCTGCTCCCTTCCTGATGCTCACAGGCTCTCCAAGGAGGTGGGGGTGCTGACAGATGTGAGTAGCATTTACTCAGGGAGAGGTTTATTTTACCTGCTTTTGTTTTGGTGAAGCCCATGGTGATAAAAAAAAAAAAAAAATTCCTAGCGTGTAGTCAGATGGACTCAGGACCAATGGGTTATGTGCTCCCCTGCTAGCAGATGGAGACTGAGTCAGGTTTCAAAGCCGACGTCACCCTAGATACACCCCTGCAGTGACCTCAGCCATTCAGTATCTCTTCGTCTCCTGGCAGATGTGGATGCTATCCCCACACCAACAGCGGTGTTTAGCGGGATTGCAGTACTAGTTTGAAGGAGAAATTTACCTTTAACTTTACCTTTAAATTGAGAGGAAGAATGAGCCTCACTCTCCTGCGGTGAAACCTAAGGGTCCCTCCCCCAGTTGAGAATTCCTGAGGTGATCTCAGAGATCCCTCAGAGGTGTGACTTGGTCCAGTAGCCGGCTCCCGGCATGGACTTTGCTGCTGAAGCAGCTGAAAGGCAGCGGGTGCAGGAAGCCAAGCACAGCAGTGACGGCCTAAGTCCTCTCCCCACGCAGCCGGAGACCGTCTCTGTACTCAGCTGGTAAGCGCTGAGACCAGGTAAGTAGAGAAGAACTCCTCTGATCCGGATATGTGGAAGGGCTTCAATAAGTCTTTCCTTCGGCCTCCTTCCTCAGCGCACCGTACCGACATCGTTCCCGATCCCGTTAGGACAAGGGAAGGGGATTTCCGAGTGGGTTGAGCAGCCCCCCGATGGGCTATTCCCCGCTTCAGGCTTGGTGGACACTCCATATGGCGTTACGTTTGCCGAGGCGAGTCTGTACGCGCTCAAGAGGCAATAGCCGGCTGAATGCTCAAGCTACAGAGTGTTATGGCCTCGGCAACAAAGAAGCTCAAGCGACACTCCCTTTGAGTTGCCTGCCATATTAGGGCTGCACAGTCTGACCTGGAATCCTTCCTGTGTCAGCACTGTGAGGAGGCCCAGGGAGGGCTGGACTCTCAGAACGTTTCCAAGTCCGGCCCCTCCCAGTTAGAGGATGGGTCAACCACAACCTTTTCTGGCAGTACCCCGGACCTCAGCAGTTCTGGAGCTGCATCCTCCCCAGGAGAGGGACAGTTCAGCGGCCCCTACCCTGGTTCCTCCTGGGCTAAACATAGACCCGGCAGCCTTCTCTTGGTTGGAATTCTTTCAGGGCCTTCAAGCCTTTGTTCAGGCGTAGTCAGCTACTGTCCCTGCCCGGGCTGGATTCCAGCTGGGAAGGCCTTGCCCTCCAAGCCGTATCAGCATGCCTCGCCTTACCAAAGGTATCCCTGACAGGACGACGAAGGGATGAGGATTCATTGGAGGACGGGGAAATCCCTCCAGGCCTGGAGCCATATCGGACTATGCTTTGATTTTTCCACAGAGTTGAATTACCGGCCCTAGTCTCCCAGACCCTGAAGACTCGAGCGTTCCGGGCATGGACCCTATGTCAGAGCCAAAGAAAAACCCCATCCTGGTTTCTCTACGGAAAGCCTCTTGCTATTTCCTGATGCTGGAAGCCTTCCAGGAGTTGATTGACCTGGAATGGGACGCCCCGGAACCAAGTTTTAAAGGAGGTCGGGCCTTGGAGCCCTTGTACCCTCTGGACCCAGCGGTCAAGGAACGCCTGCATTTCCTGAAAGTGGATGCCTTGGTCTGCACCGTCTCGACATGAAAACTATCCCAGTAGAGGGAGGAGCGGCATTGGAAGATGCTCATGATAGGGGGTTGGCATCCATCCTTAAGCAAGCCTTTGCAACAGCAATGACACTGCAGATCGATTCCTGTTGTGCCCTGGTGGCTCGTTCGTGTCTGCTTCTCTTGAAAGTGGCAGATAGCTTAGGGGTGCATACCAGAGAGGTGATCGAGCCCGCTGCGGCCTTCCTAGCGGATGCAAGCTCGGACCTAGTGTGAACCTCAGCCAGAGGAGTAGTTTCAGTGGTGGCGGCCAGAAGACAGCTATGGTTGTGAAATTGATCAGTGGACACAACCTCTAAGGCAAACCTCACAAAGATGCCCTTTAAGGGATCCCTCCTATTCGGAAGCGAATTGGAGAAGCTAGCCAGTAAGTGAGGTGAATGTCCAGTGCCCCAGCTACCGGAAGATAAGAAAAAGAGGTCACTACACCCCTCACCCATGAGGGGTCGGGCCAGGGGCTCCCAGCGCTTCTGGCCTTACAGAAATTCGTCATTTCAGACATCTCTGTCCTCGGAAGGTCTCAGTCCTTTCAGAACCGACAACCAAAAGAAGGAACAGGTTCAGGCTCAGGTTCGACCTGAACTTCCCAATGAAGTTTGACTGATCCATCCATGGAACGAGGAGATAGGGGGCCAACTATCCCTCTTCCATCAGTGGTGGGTTGAGATCACGTCGGACAAATGGGTACTGGACATCATACAAGAAGGATACGCTCTGGAATTTCGCAGCATCCGTCAGGACATGTTCATGATGTCACCTTGCCTCTCCCAGCACAAGAAACTGGCAGTGGAATCCACACTGATAAGGCTCCTCAGTCTGAGGGCTATAACTCCGGTACCTACACCCCAAGTAAATACAGGGCGTTATTCCATGTATTTCATTGTACCCAAGAAAGAGGGTTCATTCTGACCCATCCTGGATCTCACGAGTGTCAACCGTCATCGGCGGATAATTCACTGCCGCATGGAAACTGTTTGCTTTGTCATAATGGCCATGCAACCGGGAGAGTGTTTTTTTAACCTCCCTGGATTTCTCGGAGGCCTACCTTCATATTCCAATCCATCAAGACCACCTGCATTTCCTACGCTTTGAGGTGCTGGACCAACATTACCAGTTCTGGGCGTTGCCCTTCAGCCTAGCAATCACCCCTGGAACATTCTCCAAAATTATGGTGGTCATGAGGAAAGAAGGGATCTTGGTGCACCCTTACTTGGATGACTAGCTGATCTGGGTGAAGTTGTTGGAAGAGAGCCTCCAGGTGACCTGTAGGGTCAGGTCTCTCCGACAGGAACTTGGTTGGGTCGTGAACATGGACAAGAGCATCCCTGAGCCCCCCCAGTACTTAGAGTACCTGGGAGTCTGATTCAACACTAAGCAGGACAAGGTCTTCCTCCCTCCCTCGGGGAGAAGGAAACTGATGGACCAATTGCATCGGTTGATGCGCACAATGCGCCCCAGGGTGTGGAACTATCTCCAGGTCCTTGGCCTTATGGTGTCAACTCTAGAAGTAGTATCATGGGCGAGGGCATACATGTGGCCTCTCCAACGCTCCCTGCTGTCACGTTGGAACCCACTGTCTCAAGACTCCTCGATTTGCCTCCACCTACCGATGTAAGTATGTTCTCAGCTCCAGTGGTGAGTACAGGAAGTTCACGTAAGCAAGGATGTAAGCCTGTCCCCACCGAACTGGATCGTCCTCACAATGGACACGAGCCTCCAAGGGTAGGGGGTTCACTGTCAGGAACTGACAACCCAAGGGCGATGGACCGAGGAAAAGGCGAGCTGGAACATAAACCGCCTGGAAGCGCGAGCAGTCAGATTAGCATGCCTGCAGTTCAGCCACAGGCTCCACGGACAAGCAATCCGCGTGATGTCGGACAGCGCAACAATGGTTGCCTACATCAACCGCCAGGGAGGGACCAAAAGCCACCAAGTGTCTCTGAAGATAGACCCCCTTATGAAATGGGCGGAGTTAAACCTATAAGGGATCTCTGCCTCCCACATCGCGGGAAAAGACAACATCAGAGCAGACTTTCTTAGCAGGGAAAGCCTAGATTCAGGGGAATGGACATTGTCGACCAGAGCCTTCCAGCAACTAGTAAATCGCTGGGGCCTCCCATCCATCGACCTACTGGCTACATCTCACAATGCAAAGGTTCCCTGTTTCTTCAGTCGCAGACTAGATCAGTGCTCCCAAGGGATCAACGCCCTCGTCTAGACCTGGCCAGAGGAGGATTTACTGTACGCCTTCCCTCCGTGGCCTCTACTGGGTAAGATCATCCGAAAGATCGAACACCACAGAGGATTAGTCCTTCTGGTGGCCCCGGATTGGGTCAGACGCCCGTGGTATGCAGACATGTGGAGGCTTCTCATGGAGAGTCCCCCTTGCCTCCCCCCCGCACAGGGACCTTCTCCAGGAAGGTCCAATTCTTCAGGAAGACCCAACTCTATTCTCTCTTACAGACTGGCCCTTGAGAGGGCTCGCCTGATGAAGCGTGGATATTCAGCGGCCGTGATCGCCACCTTGCTCCTTGCGCAGAAGTTCTCAACGTCTCTGGTGTACGTACAGATCTGGAGAATACTTGAGATCTGGTGCGAGAAATGCGGGATGCCCCTGCGAACGGCCAAGATCCCCATGATTCTGGAAATTTTACAGGATGGGCTGAACAAAGGATTGTCCCTCAACTCCTTGAAGATCCAGGTAGCAGCCCTCTCCTGCTTCAGGGCCGAAGTGAATGGAACCCACCTGTCGGCGCATCCGAACTTAGCCCGTTTCCTAAAAGGGGTTAAACAACTCCGACCACTCTTAAAGTGGCCGGTACCCCTATGGAACCTCAATCTAGTATTGGACTTTCTAGCAGGGCTTTACTTCAGACCACTGTGCAGTCTGTCGCTATGCCTATTAACACTAAAGACTGTATTCTTGGTTGCAATATACTTGGCTCATTGCATCTCTGAACTACAGATGCTGTCATGTCGAGAACCATTTCTTTGGTTTACTCCAGGAACAGTTCAGCTTCGCACTGTCCCTCCTTCTTACCAAAGGTAGTCTGAGTTTCACCTGAACCTATCCATCTCCTTACCATCCGCGGATAGACGCAAGGACATGGAAGACTACTGTCTTCTTTGCCATCTAAACGTCGGTAGACTTTTAGTGCGGTATCTGCTGGATCTAGTTCCCTGAACATTCGCTCATATGTGGCCCCTCAGAGGGCACTCCTATCCCACTGGAACCTGCTGTCTGAGAAATTTCAGCTTCCGCCTCTGTTTTGACGGGGAATA
Source organism: Rhinatrema bivittatum (assembly GCF_901001135.1). Classification (NCBI taxonomy): domain Eukaryota; kingdom Metazoa; phylum Chordata; class Amphibia; order Gymnophiona; family Rhinatrematidae; genus Rhinatrema; species Rhinatrema bivittatum. The sequence goes on along the minus strand of NC_042617.1, from coordinate 10,197,522 downwards.
CAGATCCAATCTTTTGTGGTGGCTTTCTCAAGCCAACCTGGAATGAGGAATGGAGTTGGAAATTCCAGACTGGGTGGCAGTAACCACCGATGCCAGCCTAATGTGTTGGGGAGTCCTTTGCCATCCACAGTTTTTCCAGCAAATTAAAGGTACTGCAATGGGGGCCACAGATAAGTATTTTTGGTTGTTTTTTGAAAAATTGTAAGTTTATAGAAGTGGTAAATGATTTGAGCTTGGGTGCTGTTTGAAGATTCTGTGTATAGCCTATTGCAGGCAAAAGACAGTAGATAACTATATTAAGCAATAGAAAGTTCTCTTACCACTTCATATATCAAAGAGCATGTTTATTGATTGCATCATTTTGTCTATTTTCAAGTTGTAACTATATCCCATTTATCGTTCTCTGTGTACCACATCTCTGTGACAGCCTCTGCATCCAAATCTGCTTCTTCCGTGACCACTTCTAGATCTGGCATTAGCGTTCATAGCTTTCCAAATGTTCACATTTATTTTCCCTTTTCTCGGCAGGTGTTAAATGTTTTACTACATGCTAAGGTGCAGGGAAGGGAATGAAAAGGCGAAAGCTGTGCATGTAGCATGTTTCCCAGTGTAATCACAGAGCTTTTCGACTAGCTCCTGTCCTCTACAGCGGCGCTGCTCAGACAGGGTCATTGGGCAGCAGAGCTCCCCCTCCCCAAGGCAGTGTATGCACATGTTTCTCATGAAAGAGTGGTTAGAGCAGTGGCCTTTGAACCAGGCAAACCAGGGTTCAAATCCCCTTGCTGCTCCTTGTGACCTTGGGCAAGTCAGGTACAAATGTAAGATTGTGAGCCCTTTGGGGACAGAGATATAACTACAGTACCTGAATGTAATCTGCTTTGAAGTGCCGAAAAGTGGAATATAAATCATGCATATTCATTAAGGAGAGCGGAGGAGTGGAGCTGAGGGCATGTGGGGGTGTTTTGGAGGAAGCTAGAGAGTTGCATCTTAAGCTGGGTTCCCTAACCAAGTGTCTTCTGTGGGTTTTTCTGGATTGTAGGCTGTGGATTACACCCCGATGCCTCAGTGGTTGAGGAGGGAGTTGCAGGTCACCCTAAAGTCCCTGCAGCGCTCTGCGAATACAGCAGTGCGCAAACTGGAAACCAGCCAGGTGAGAGCGGAAGTGGGGTTCTTGGGTGTTCCTTTTAGGCCAGAACAGGCACATGAATTTCTCATACTTCTGGAAGCCAGCGCTGAAGAAGAAGAAAGCAGCAGAGCTGCCCAGACACATGTAGGGGGAAGATTATTGTTTACTGTTCCAGATCCTCAAAGGCGGTGCTCACCCCTCTGCCCTGTCCTCCTAGGTCTGCAAATGGAAGAAACATGAATGATTTAACCAGGAAACTCCACTTAGATGTGTTAGTCATCCTGGCAGGTAGCTGGAAATCACATTCTTTCCAAAGATAAGTGGGTATAAATGCAGAAGATAGGAAGAAAAAAGAAACAGACAAAGTGGGTGCAGCTAGCAAAATATGGTATGGAAATCCCCAAAAAGAAGGGCTAGTCATGCACTTAATCCATTACCCAACCTGATGAAGGTCCTGTGCTAGGACTGAACCATTCGATTTTGGATTAGTTATGGTTTTCTGTAGTTTGGAGTGCTTGACTTTTCCTCCTTCTTTTTGTAAATATATTCTTTGACTGGACCTGGCAGGGTCCCTTCATGTAAAGGCTAGCAATCATGGGAACCACAGGATGCAATGGGGAAGGGAAGAGGGCTCTCAGAAGTTAACGCTTAACCAGGTCTTGGGGTCTGAGAGAGCCTGCAGGTCTGATCTCTTTAAGCCAGAGCTAAAGGCAGCATTGCCACTGACCACACTAGAAGGGCCTCTTCATAGCCTTTTTGCTGGTTGGTCTGTTGCCCTCCTTTTAGTGTCTCTACTTTCTCCTGTAGGCTGCTGTGGCGGTGCAAAGCCTGCTGGAAAAGCACGGCAGCAAGGCATTGATAGTTGACGTGGTCTCCAGTGAATCTGCCTCAGTGAGTAACCAATTCAGCACTTGTTTTCCTGGGGCATCTTGTCAAAGGGGCAGGAATGACCTCCAGAGAGAGGAAGTTTTTTTTACTTCGTTTATGCCTTAGCTACTCCTCAGCTCATTTTAATAGATTATTTTATGGCGCAATGATATTTTGTCTTGGGTTTATGGGTATATTTATTTGTGTGTTTTATTTATATGACTGTGGTTCATCGTTGGGAGCACCTCGGCTTTTCTAAAACTGAGCTAATAAATGTAGACAGTGCTCATGGGGAGATGGAGGAACATATGAGTGCATGAGCTGGTAACTCCACCCATCGCTCAGCTAGGTTACATTCTCCCCGTGTCACCATAGCTCCAGCTGTAATTTCAGCAGCCCCTTTGCCTTTCTTCCAGATGCTGATGAAGACGGTGAACCAGCTGTGTGACAAATCTCCTGGCACTTCTGCTATGCTCCTCAGCCAGCAGGATTCCGGGAAGGTCTTCTGTGCATGTCAGGTGGCAAAGGTGATGTTACGTTAATGCATCTCCCTGGTTGCTGGAGGATGTGATTAAGACACATAGCATAACTGGGTTTAAAAAGGGGTTGGACAAGATCCTGGAGGAAAAGCCCATAAACCATTATTAGCCTGGTAGACATGGGAATGTCACCGCTTATCCCTGGTTATGAGCTAGAAGGGTTGGATTTACTTTGGGATTGGCCAGGTACTTTAATGATCTGGATTGGCCACTGTTGAAGACAGGATATTGGGCTCTATGATCCTTTGGTCTGACTCAACATGGCTCTTCTTATGTACATTGTCTGGCCCTGATGCTGTTATTTTTGTGATTTCAGCCTTGATTTAAAAAAAAAAAAAAAGTTGATCACTTAAATCTAAACACATATTCCTGTTCACATCTCAGATCAGTCCAGATAATTGGGTTTTGCATCCTCACCAGCAGATGGAGACAGAGAAGAAAAGTTTTACTGACCATGTTACTTGCGGGGCAAGGACCAAGGCTCAGATCGTACAGCAGACTCTCGATCAACTCCTTGCTCTCGGGGCAATACAGTCGGTTCCCCAAGTGGAATGGAGAATGGGGCGTTACTCCATTTATTTTATGGTTCCAAAAAAAGAGGGGTCCTTCCTGCCTATTCTGGACCTGAAGAAGGTAAACAAGGCTCTCAAGATCCCACATTTCCGCATGGGAACACTACGTTCCGTGATAGTGGCGGTCCGCAAGGGCGAATTTCTAGCATCTCTGGATCTGATGGAGGCATATTTACATATACCCATCCGCGTGGCTCATCACAAGTTTCTCCGCTTCATGATCCTAGATATGCATTTCCAGTTCTGCGCACTGCCGTTCGGTTTGGCTACAGCCCCTCGCACTTTCACCAAGGTTATGGTGGTTGTAGCAGCAGCCCTGAGGAAGCAAGGCCTTCTAATTCATCCCTACTTCGACGATTGGCTCATCAGGGTGAAGTCCAAGACTCTCTGTATAGAAGCTATCAACAACGTCGCCAAGCTCCTGGAGTCACTCGGCTGGGTGATCAATCAAGCCAAGAGCAACTTTGTCCCTTCTCAAACGATGGATTTCCTGGGCGCCCGCTTCAATATCAATGTGCGGAAAGTCTTCCTCCCCCCTGGACCGAAGAAACAAATTGATGGAGCAAGTACGGCGTTTGTTGTCGCTCCAGCTTCCCAAAGCCTGGGACTATCTACAGGTCCTTGGCTCCATGGCATCCACTTTGGAAGTGGTCCCCTGGGCTTTTGCTCATATGAGGCCATTACAGTGAGCATTGCTTTCCCGTTGGGACCCCAAGTTGGAGGAGTTCCAGTTCCCTGTACCACTCACCGATCTCACCAGGTCCAGTCTTGGGTGGTGGCTGTGCCCGCGCAACCTGTCTCGAGGAGTGGACCTTGAAGTTCCGAAGTGGATAGTGGTGACAACAAATGCCAGTCTCTCTGGCTGGGGAGCAGTCTGTCAATCCCACTCTGTTTAGGGCCGTTGGTCCGAGGAAGAAAGCAGTTCGGCTAGCCCTGAGGCATTTTCTCCCACTGCTGCGCAATCAGGCAGTTCGAGTTCTGTCCAACAATGCGACAACAGTAGCCTACATCAACCGTCAAGGAGGCACCAAATTTCAAGCTGTAGCCGAAGAGGCAGAACTTCTCATGGCTTGGGGGGAAAAACATCTTGCGCTGTTAGCATCTCACATTGCCGGCAAACAAAACATACAGGCAGATTTCCTGTGTCAGAAATGCATAGATCCAGGAGAGTGGGAACTCTCCGACCAAACAATGGATCTCATCTCACGCAGGTGGAGGACACCCCACAAGGACTTGATGGCGACACGGGAAAATGCCAAGGCCCCTCGCTTTTTCAGTCGCAGAAGGGATCATGGCACAGAGGGAGTCGATGCGCTGGTGCTCCCCTGGCCAACTTCTGTACATGTTCCCTCCTTGGCTGTTAGTGGGCAAAGTTCTGTGCAGGATAGAAGTTCATTTAGGCAGCGTGATTTTCGTGGCTCCGGAGTGTCCCTGAAGGCCATGGTTCGCGGATTTCGTCAACCTGCCCAAGACGTAGGGGCCTCGGATGGGCCCCTACGTCTTGGGCATCTTCCACGTCTTCTGCGGCAAGGCCCTATATTTTTCGACCAGGCAGATCGCTTTTGTCTAGCGGCCTGGCTTTTGAAAGGCGGAGATTGAGGAAGAAAGGGTATTCGGAGGAAGTCATAACTATTCTTTTGCAAGCCAGGAAAACATCTACCTCCCTCTCTTATGTTAGGGTGTGGAGAGTTTTCGAGTCCTGGTGTCGTGACCGAGGAGTTTTTCCAAGGCAGGCTTTGATTACTCATATTCTGGCCTTTTTGCAAAGCGGCTTATCCAGGGGTTTATCTTTTAATTTGCTTCGTGTGCACGTGGAGGCCCTGGGCTCTCTTGTCAGTAACTCAGTGGCTTCACATCCGGATGTTGTGCATTTCCTCAGAGGTGTAAGACATTCGATTCCTCCTGTATGCCCTGTCTGCCCGTCCTGGAGTCTTAACTTGGTGCTTTGCGTCTTGTGTGATCCTCCATTTGAACCCCTTAGGAAGGCGACGTTCAAGCAGCTCATATCTAACCCCACTCACCGAGCAGGTCACACCCTTGACCTCATTTTCACCAATACCAGAATCAAATCTAACTTACCCACTGTCTCCCCCATCCCCTGGTCCGATCACTACCGCATTGACATTACCTGCACTATAAATAACACCGCTACACCCTCACAATCCAATAAAAAAAACCATTCACTTTAGGCGTAATTGCAACCAAGAAGATCTAGTAGCAGCCCTCACTACTGAACTTAACAAACTTGACTTAACTAATAGAGATGTGAACCGGAATCGGTTCGGTTCCGGTTCTGATTCAAATCTTATAATTTTTATTGTCCAGCCCGATTGTTTTTTTGTTTATCGGCTGCGCCCGATCCGATAAACAAAAAACCCACCCTGACCCTTTAAAACTGACCCCTTAGCCTCCCCCACCCTCCCGACCCCCCCCAAAAACATTTTAAAATTACCTGGTGATCCAGTGGGGGCGCGGGGAGCAATCTCCCGCTCTCAGGCCGTCGGCTGCGCTAATAAAAATGGCGCCGATGGCCCTTTGCCCTTACCATGTGACAGGGTATCCGTGCCATTGGCTGGCCCCTGTCACATGGTAGGAACACTGGATGGCCGGCGCCATCTTTACAGTGCTCCTACCATGTGACAGGGGCCGGCCAATGGCACGGATACCACGGATGGGTTGTTTTTTTTATCGGGCCATCGGCACCATTTTTATTATTTATTTATTTATTTATTTATTTAAGGTTTTTTTTATACCGGCATTCATGAAAAAATTCACATCATGTCGGTTTACATAAAACAGGGGTGTGATGAATACAACAACGAACATAAATAAACGTGATGAAGAGATGCAGTTACAATTAACAAGGGCTGTTGAAATGGGTGGAGGAAGTGAAGAGAGATAGAAGAGGTTAATTATATACAAATATACAATATGTTATTAGTGGCAGCCGATAATTATATACAAATTATATAATTATATACAAATTATATACAAATACAAATTATATACAAATATACAATATGTTATATACAAATATACAATATGTTATATACAAATACAAATTATATACAAATATACAATATGTTATTAGTGGCAGCCGACGGCCCGAGAGCGGGCGATTGGTCCCGGGGCTTCCACTGGACCACCAGGTGATTTTAAAACATTTTGGGGGGGTTTGGAAGGGTGGGGGAAGGTAAGGGATTAGTTTTAAAGGGTCGGGGTGGGTTTCGGGGTTGTTTTGGTGTGCCAGTTTTCCCACCCTCCCCCCAAATAACTCCCGTTAGTGGTCACAAACCCGATTAATGATTTTTCACGATAAATCGGGGGAATTTCTATTGTATCGTACACTTTAACGATTTTTGACGATTTAAAAAATATCGGACGATATTTTAAATCGTCAAAAAACGATTCACATCCCTATTAACTAACGCTGAAACTGCCATTAACTCCTAGAGCCACTGTACCGACTATAGCTAGCAAACTCTGCCCCATGCAATCTCGTGTGATTGATCCAGCGAAAACCAAAAAACAACCATGGTACACCTCTGAACTAAAATCTATGAAGCATAACCTCAGAAAATTAGAAAGAAATTGGTGAAAAAATCCCACCCCTGCCCTGCACAGCTAACCACCTTCAGATCCTTCCTCCACACATACAGAACAACTATAGAAAAAACCAAAAGAGACTTCTACTCACGCAGAATCCACAACCTCCAATTCAATCCCCGAGCCCTCTTTGAACTAGTAAACAGTTTAACTAAATCCACTCCTAATTTCGCACCCTCAGACACAGACGATCAAGACAAATGCGACAACTTGGCCACTTACTTCCACAGGAAATTTATCAACATTATGTCCCTTTTCCCTCCCACCCAGGCATCTACCAATTGCCCCCTCGACCATACCAACGCAAGGCTACCCTCACTCGATACCACTTCATCATTGGAAGTTAATTCGATCATTAAGAAAATGAGACCATGGTCACACCCATTTGACACCCTCCCCACAAAATACCCTCCTCTCCATCCCTGACCTTATTGCCAAGCCGATCTCCAATATTATCAACAGACCTATCACAATTGGCATTGTTCCCAAAAATCTCAAACATGCCATTATCAAACCAACTTTGAAAAAACCCACACTTGATCCCTCCGACCTTGCCAACTTTCGTCCTATTTCGAACCTTCCACTATTAACCAAAATATTAGAAAAGTCAGTCAATCGACAATTAACTGAATACCTTGACGAAAATAACATACTGTCACAGTCACAATATGGCTTCCAGAGACATCACAGCACTGAGACCTTACTTGTCTCCCTGTCTGACTACATCCTTAAAAGCCTTCACAAAGGTCTCTCACATATCCTGATTCTCTTTGACATTTCCTCTGCCTTTGATACAGTCAACCACAAAATACTAACAGAACGCCTTACTGGCATTGGCATCACAGATACAGCTCTCCAATGGTTTCAGTCCTACTTATAGGACAGACAATACAGTGTCCAAACAGGCAACCGCACATCCAAACCAATCCCCCTTACCCAAGGTGTTCCACAAGACTCCTCTCTCTCTTCCACACTGTTTAACATCTATCTCCTTCCTCTCTGCAATCTTCTATCCAAACTTAACCTTCCGCACTTCATCTATGCTGACGATGTGCAAATTCTCATACCTGTACATGACTCACTTCACAAAGCCATTGAGACCTGGAACTCCACACTACCAGTCATTAACACTCTCTTGACAAACAACTTCCTTGCACTCAACACTACCAAAACAGAGCTTCTCTACATTACTCCGCAAAACATTCCCCCACCCCTTCAACCTAACACCCCCTTCTCCACCACTGCCTCCAACCAACAGGTGTGCAGCCTCGGCATCACCATTGATAACCACTTCACCCTCAAAAAATTCATTAATAATACAAAGCTTGTTACTTCAAACTTAATTTGCTCAAAAAACTGAAACCCCTCTTACACCTCAATGACTTCCCCACTATTCTACAGACCTTCATTCTATCAAAAATTGACTACTGCAATGCCCTCCTCCTAGGACTATCCAAAAACACGCTACAACTGCTTCAACTTCTCCAAAACGCTGCTGCCTGGATCCTAACCAACACCCACAAACGTGACCACATCACCCCTGTACTCCAATACCTTCACTGGCTTCCAGTCACTGCAAGGATAACTTACAAAACTCTCATACTAGTTCACAAAGCCCTCCACAACCAAAATATGCATTGGTTTAATGAACACCTTACATTTCACAACTCTATCAGACCTACAAGACAGCTACACCGAGCAACACTGCATATCCCCTCGCCCAAAGACTCTAAGCTCAACTCCACTAAAGCTCGGGCACTTTCATTAGCTGCCCCCGCCCTATGGAACAATCTCCCCCTCTCACTACGACAAGAAGCATGCCCTAAAAAATTCAAACAAGACCTGAAAACTTGCCTATACAAACAAGCATTCTCTGAACAACACACCAACCCCCCATGACACCCTCTCCCCTCCGTCCTTCTCGACCTTATTCTCAATAGTGATTCTTTTGTAAAAACTGACATATTGTAAATAGTGATTTTGTTAAGCCTCATATTTTACATTCTTTGCCTTTCTATCTGTAACTTGTTGAAAATTATGCTTTCATTATCTCCAACATTCCTTGTTTCACTGTAAAGCGCTTGTTGCTGAGTTTTGTTTTATGTGAACCGATGAGATGTTCCCAACATTCATTGGTATATAAAACCTCTCTAAATAAAAAATAAGGATCTCATGTTAAAAACAGTATTTTTAGTGGCAATATGCTCGGCTCGCAGAATCTCAGAACTTCAATCCCCTTTTTTAAGAATTACTGACTTGGGCGTATCTCTCAGAACAGTCCCTTCCTTCTTGCCGATGGTGGTCTCAACTTTTCATTTAAATCAATCAGTGGAGCTCTCAGCTTTTCCGAACTTATCGGCTGATGTCCCACACTTGAGAGAACTTCATTATTTGGATTACGCTATTCGGAGGTCACAAATCTTTTCAGAGTTTCTGATCATTTGTTTGTCTTATGGAGTGGTCCCAAGAGAGCTCAGAAAGCTTCTAAAACTACGATTGCCCGATGGTTGAAAGAAGCTATTTCCTCTGCTTACATTTGTAAAGGGCGACCCTTTCCTGAGGCTTTAAAAGCACATTCAATTCGTTCCCAAGCGGCTTCTTGGGCTGAATGCCAGTTGGTTTCAACACAGGAAATCTGTAGAGCTGCTACTTGGAAGACGTTACATACATTTGCTCGTCACTACCGCTTGGACGTTCAGGCTCCAGATGTCAGCAATTTTGGTAAACCGGAGTGATTTGTAATTCCCACAAGAACTTCGGTATATAAAAATTAAAAATAAATAAATAAATAGTGGAGTTCTTCGCGCGGGACTCTCAACATCCCACCCTGTTTAGGGAAGCTTTGGTACATCCCACAGTCTGGACTGATCCGGGTATGTACAGGGAAAAGAAAATTGGTTCTTACCTGCTAATTTTCGTTCTTGTAGTACCACGGATCAGTCCAGACGAATATAACTCGTTAGATTTCAAGTTATCTGGGGAAATGTATACCTACTCTTAACCACAGCCAGACATATCTGGCTAAATTCAACTGGGTAGCATGAACACCTGGCGGTGCAGCTTCTTTTATTTATTTATTTTATTAATCAGGCAATGACTTACCCGGCTAAAACTTATCTGGTCAGTAGGGGGAGATATTTAAAGAAAAAATGGTTCTTACCTGCTAATTTTCTTTCCTTGAGTCCCAGACCAGTCCAGGTGTATGACGTTTGTCCCCTAGCAGCAGATGGAGACAGAAAACAAAAGCTTCACTGTAGTCTTAGTGCTTAAGCTACTGTGCCTCCGTGGTCTCTATATAAACCAACAACCCCCTTACTTCCCTCGAGCAGGGGATTCGGTGAAAACCTCAATTTCAGAGGGAGACAAGATGGCCGCCAACTGACAAGCCCTGCAAGAGCTCTCCCTCTCCGATTACCTGATTTGGATTTTAATTCTTCTTTACAATGCCTCATATGGAGCGGAAGGCTAAGCTGAGGGAGAACATTACCAATTCAAAGTGAAACTGCTTAGCTAAACTTACCCCTCCCCTTCCCCCCACTCCCAAGAAGTTCAGAGGGAGGACACAAACGCCATCTTCCCATTTAAGCATAGCAAGTGTCTCTGACAGCGGCACACGGGGGGGGGGGGGGTGTTTGGTATCCTATGTTTTCAAGCAGGGGAAGGGAGCATCTGCCAGCAACTTAGGATGAGGGGACGGGGAGGATTGGGCCATTGCTGGACTATAAGCTGCACCCCCCTCCCCAATATTGAGTAAGCCGGTGAGGGGCAAAGATAGCTTGATAACTTTATCGAGTATATATTTAGCAGAAGACTTATCCTCTGTGAATATTTTACTAAAGTTTACCTGGATAATTTTTCCACTTGCCAGCTTACTAAATATGGACCATATGGTGTTTCTTAACCTGGCTTTCCCAGTCATCATGGGAAAGAAAAGCTTAAAATGTGGTAAAGTATCATCTTGCCTTTGGCTTTCCTGTTTCCTTTCCCTCTCCCGTCCTGCCCTTCGAATGGGAAATGTTTGTCTCTCTTTTTCTCAGCGTTTTCTCCCTTTTGTAAAACCAAACCCTGCTGTCTCGCCCACCCTCCTGTCTTCTGCCTTCAGATTTCTACGGAGACGCTGTCTGCTACTGACTGGGCCCTGGCGGTCTGTTCTGAGATGGGAGGAAATGCAGGAGGCTCGAGCCGGGTAGCCAAAGGAACTGGGAGCAGCGCAGACCTGAACACAGTCCTGACCAGTGCTTTCACATTTGCAAAGGCCAAACTCTGAGGGGGGAGCAGCCACGGCAGGGGCATTACTAACCCATGGTGTAACACTTACAACCTGAGCCGCAGATGCAGACTGTGAGCACTGAATTCAAAGAGTGTATTCCTAAGGAGGAGAAGCAGAGCAGCCGCTCTCAGCTAATGGAAATCTGCACTGAGAGAGGCATTCTCGTCTCTCTGAGCCTGAAGCCGGAGTTATGCCTGGGTCCCAGGCCTCTACAGCTGTACTGGCAGGTAAGTCTGCCGCTGTCTTACAGAAGATCGCAGATTCTGCCCCTCAGTCAGCCTGGCAGACATCTCTGTGAGAGCTCAGGAAAGAACGAGCACAGAAGGCTTGGATCTGGGATTTGGGGGCGAATCCGTGGATTGTATTTACTTACTTTCTATGTCATTAGGCCTCCATGTACCTTGCCGTATTTGCATAATGATTACTGTAATATTATATTGACCCTTTCCCCATCAGAATAATGTGTGCTGCACTCTCCTTCCCGGAAGTGGCTGCATATCAGTTTGTAAAGAGCCATGACAGCTCTGTAAATTCAGATGATATTTATATTGTAATAAATTTCATATTCCAGGTGATCATTTGAAGTTTTTTTTTTGTTTCTCCTGAGTTTGTAAGAACAGCGTCCCACACAAATCTTCCTGCCCTGGGTTATGGGGCAAAGGGATGCTCCCTTTTTTTTCAGAATTCTGCTATATTTTGGAACAACTTGTTTTGATACTTTTATTTTAGCTAGAGGAGTGTAACCTCAATTTCACAGTTGATAAAAATGGGCAATTTTCAAACTGTCCCAATTACACACGCTTTGCACCAATTCTCAAATTGAAAATACACCCAGACTTTAACGTTGAAATTTGCCATGGGTACAAAGTCATCACAGTCACTTGCACCTGGGTTGATTTTTGCTGTAAAAGTACTCAGAAGATGAGCGAGTACTTTTTCCTCCGCCAACCTAAATACGCTCCCGGGAATGACTGCTCTCGATGTGGCTACAAGGGTGGAGATTGTGGAACGAAGCACAGACTTTAACTACATTGAGGGAAGGTAAGTTTTAGCCAGCCAATTAACTGTCCTCAATATTACTAAATTCCCTGTACGTACCTGGATCAGTCCAGACAGTGGGTTATGTCCCCAATCCAGCAGATGGAGTCAGCACAAGCTTTGAGGGGGCGTATCCATATATACTACTACCCCCTCTGCAGGAGTTCAGTATCTTCTGACTCCAGCAGATGCGAGTAGGGGAATCAGGCTTCCCCTCCTTTTCCTTCACTTTCTTGCTTGATTATGGCTTGTTGTTGTCTTTTTCTGTGGATCAAGTTTGTATCAAGTTTGTATTAAGTTTAAAAAAAAAAAAAAAAAAAAAAAAGCAGAGTTCTTTCAACTTCTGGGAAGTGGCTTATCTTCCTTGTCTCTTCTCTGCGGCCTTGCTGTTTATTTCTCGTTGCAGCCAGGGGTAAGTTTGTTTTTCCTTTGTAGTTTTTTTCCTTTACAGCTCAGCCCCCGGTGCCCGCGAAAGCCGGTGGAGCCGGCCTCTTCGCTCTTTACTCCCTCACCCGCGGCCATTTTACAGCTCCTCATGGGCTGCTGAGCCATTTAGGGAAAGATGTCTGGGGCGGGTCGTGTGGCCAGGAAGGCCCCCCCGCGGCACCCTCCTCTATTTTCAGACAGCGGGCAGTGCGGGCCGACCGGGCCCCCCCGCAGCGGCGCCTTTGTGCGCGTGGCCCCCCCCGTGGCTTTTTCTTTTCTCCTGCAGCGATCCCGATGCCGCGGCCGTCCCGCTGTGCGGCCTGCGGAGACCCGGGGTCCCGGATTTCCCGGGAGGGCATCTGTGCACGATGCCTTCCCGGGGGGGAAGGTACCTCACAGTCCCTGACTGATTTCTCTTTTTTGCCCGGGCGGTGCGGGCCGGCCACTCCGCCATTTTTGGCGGGAACGGCGGCCATTTTACATTCTGAGCGCCCTGAGGCGCAGGCCACGAGGGGGAACGGATCCCTGGAGGCCACGAGGGAGAACGGATCCCTGGAGGACTCTACCAGCGGGGGTGTTCCCCCGATTTTGGTGCAGGAACCAAGCACCCAGAGCCAGGGAGCAGGAACCACGCCGCCCCCGAAGCGCACCCGAGCAGGCCGGGGTTCTCTCCGGAGTTTATCCTGCTCATGCATACCGCTTATCTGCAGGGGCTGGAAGCACCTGTGGGACCCCCCCCCCCCTCCTAAGATCCCTCGGATGTTGCCCTCGACGCCGGCCCCCCCCGACCCTCCGGGAGTGGGGGGCCTCCCGCCTTCCTACCCGGGTCCGATCCACGCCCGCGGCAGTGGGGGCGGTGCCAGACCCAGCGGGACATGGACTTGACCTCCCGGACGGGGGACAAGGGGACGGCACACAGGAGGGGGATGATCCGCGTACCCTACGCCTCTTCCAGAGGGAAGAGCTGGACGACCTCATCCCGCAGATCATCCAAGAATTAGATTTGGATCCGCCACCAGACCCGCCTGCCCCAGTAGCTCCCGCTGTCATCACTTCTTCAAGGAAGGGAGATCCTGTCCTGGCGGCACTCCGGCCGAGGGCTCGGGCTTTTCCCATTCATGACTCGTTTTTACAACTTCTCACCAGGGAATGGGACACCCCGGAGGCCTCCCTGAAGAGCAGCCGGGCTATGGAAAAGCTGTACCCGCTCCCCGAAGATTTTCTGGACCTCATCAAGGTCCCAAAGGTGGACTCCGCAGTGTCGGCGGTCACGAAGAGGACGACTATCCCAGTGACGGGAGGTGCGGCGTTGCGGGACACACAAGATCGTAAGTTGGAAGTTTTCCTTAAGCGGGTTTTCGAGGTCTCCGCTCTGGGTATGCGGGCGGTGATGTGCAGTTCGCTTGGCCAGCGGGCTAGTCTCCTTTGGGTGCAACAACTCCTCACGTCTCAGAACCTGCCGTCCGATGAGGCTGCCCAGGCAGATCGGCTAGAAGCCGCAGTGGCGTATGGGGCGGACGCCTCGTACGACCTTTTTCGGGTCCTCACAAGATCCATGGTTTCGGTAGTGGCAGCATGACGACTACTGTGGCTACGCAATTGGGCGTCTGATACGTCCTCTAAGTCCAGTCTGGGCTCTCTTCCCTTCAGGGGCAAGTTCCTCTTCGGGGAGGATTTGGACCAGATCATCAAGTCCCTGGGGGAGAACGCTGTTCATCGGCTGCCGGAGGATAGGTTTCGACCATCCAGAGCGTTTTCTTCTTCTCGGACCAGAGCCAGAGTGCAACGGCGCTACAGACAGACGGGCTCCCGGCCATCCGCCCCCAGGTCTCAGCCCTGGTTGCGCGCCTTCCGCGGGCATCGGCCCGCACGCACTACTCCCGGAACCGGGAACCCCTATACCAAGTCTTCACAATGATGCCAGTCTCGCCCACTCCCCTGTCCCCAGGATTGGGGACCGACTAACGTATTTCTAAGCGGAGTGGGCACGGATCACCTCGGACCAGTGGGTCCTGGATACCATAAAACACAGCTACGCATTGGAATTTGTCCAATGCCCCCCGCAGGGAAGTCCAATGCCCCCCGCAGGGAAGGTTCATCTTTTCCCCCTGTGGCTCGGACCTCAAGAGAGGAGTGGTGCAGCTGACTCTGGACAGACTCCGGGAGATAGGCGCTACTGCGCCCATGCCCTTCGGAGAGGTGGGCTCGGGCCACTATTCCATCTATTTCGTCGTACCAAAGAAGGACGGTTCCTTCCGGCCTATCCTAGTCCTCAAGGAAGTCAACAAATCCCTTCGAGTCGTTCGGTTTCCGCATGGAAACGCTCCGGTCAGTGATTGCGGCGGTGCAATCGGGGGGAGTTCCTCGCCTCCCTGGACTTAACGGAGGCCTACCTGCACATTCCCATCCGCCCGGACCACCACAGTTTCCTTCGTTTCAAAATTCTGGACCAGCATTTTCAGTTCACGGCTCTTGCGTTTGGATTGGCGCCGGCGCTGCACACCTTCACCAAGATCATGGTAGTTGTGGCGGCAGCTCTCCGGAAGGAGGGCATCCTGGTTCATCCTTATCTGGACGATTGGCTCCTCCGGGTGAAGTCATTCGATCATGGATGCTCAGCGGTGACTCGAGTAGTACGGTTTCTACATTCCCTGGGATGGGTAGTGAACTTCTCCAAGAGCTCCCTCATGCCCTCGCAACGCTTGGGTTTTTTTTGGGGGCGACCTTCGACACCCTACTGGGCAAAGTTTTTCTGCGCCAGGACAAAGCTCAATCCTTGCGGGATCACACACGACGGTTCTCTGCGTTACCAGAGCCCACCTCCTGGGACTACCTGCAACTCCTGGGAGTGATGGGGTCCACCATCGACCTTGTACCTTGGGCTTTCGCGCACCTCAGGACCTTACAGTGGGCGCTCTTCTCCCGTTGGAAACCAGTATTGCAGGACTATCAGATGATTCTCCCGCTCCCACAGAATGCCAGGGACAGTCTGGGCTGGTGGTTGGATCCGCCGAACCTGGCCCGTGGCATGTCCCTCGATCTGCCAAATTGGGTGGTGGTGACCACCTATGCCAGTCTAGCAGGCTGGGGTGCAGTCTGCGATCGAAGCGCCACGCAGGGGACGTGGTCCACGGTGGAGGCGAAGTGGTCAATCAACCGTCTGGAAACCAGAGCGGTCTGGCTAGCTCTGCGACATTTCCTCCCGCTTCTTCGGAACCGAGAAGTCAGAATCCTATCGGACAACGCTACCACCGTGGTCTACATCAACCGACAAGGAGGCACGCGCAGCCCGCAGGTCGCGCTCGAGGCGGCGCTGCTGATGCAATGGGCGGAGCGTCATCTCGTCCGGCTAGCGGCCTCGCACGTCGCCGGTGTGGACAACGTCCAGGCGGACTTCCTCAGTCGTCAACTGCTGGACCCGGAGAGTGGTCTCTCTCCGACAAAGCAATGCAACTTCTCGTCCATCGGTGGGGGGGCCCCCCACTTGGATCTGATGGCGTCCGCTCTCAACGCCAAGGCTCCACGCTTCTTCAGTCGCCGGAGAGAGCGCGGAGGGAGTGGATGCCCTGGTCCTCCCGTGGCCACCATATCTTTCTTTTCCACCATGGCCCCTGGTGGGCAGGATGCTCCGCAGAATAGAAAGCCATCAGGGGACCGTGGTTTTCGTCACCCCAGAATGGCCCAGGCGACCCTGGTTTGCGGACCTGCTACAGCTGGTGATCGACAGGCCAATCAGGCTGGGGCACCTCCCCCAGCTCCTACATCAGGGCCCGGTATTTTTCGAGCAGGCAGAATTCTTCTGTCTTGCAGCCTGGCTTTTGAGAGGCGCCGCCTCCGGCGTCGGGGCTACCTGGAGGCGGTAGTATCCACGCTATTGCGGGCACGAAAGACATCGGCCTATGTTCGAGTCTGGAAGGTGTTCGAGCTGTGGTGTACCAGCCAGGCCACGAGACCCGCTAAGGCTTCTGTACCTCAGATCCTTCAGTTTCTACAGGCGGGGGTGGAAAAAGGGCTCACCTATAATTCACTACGGGTTCAGGTGGCCGCCCTTGGTTCGCTGTTGAGCGATGGGGGCTCTCTTCTACAGCATCCTGACATTGCTCGTTTTCTCAAGGGTGTCAAGCATATGCGTCCTCCGTTGCGGGACCCTTGTCCCTCCTGGAGTCTTAACCTTGTGCTTTGCTCCCTGTCGGGACCACCGTTCGAGCCGCTGCGCAGCGCAACGATAAAGGATCTCACTCTCAAGACTGTATTTCTTGTGACCATCTGTTCCGCTCGACGCATCTCGGAGATGCAGGCTCTGTTGTGTAGAGAGCCCTATCTCCGTTTCTCCGACTCTGGAGTTTCGCTTCGCACTGTTCCCTCCTTCCTTCCGAAGGTGGTTTCTGCATTCCATGTGAACCAGACGGTGGAGTTGCTGTCCTTCTCTTCCTCAGAGCCGAAGTCTCTCCGTCTCTTGAATGTCAAGCGCACTCTGCGCCTCTATCTGGAGGCTACAAATGAGTTCCGAACCTCTGACCATCTCTTTGTACTCTGGGCCGGTCCTAAGAAGGGGTCTCAGGCCTCGAAGACTACCATTGCCAGATGGCTGAAGGCCGGCATTGCTGCTTCTTACATTGGGGCGGGTCGGACTCCCCCACCCGGAATCGTAGCGCATTCTACACGTTCTCAGGCGGCTTCCTGGGCGGAGGTTCGCTCGGTATCCTCGCAGGAAATTTGTAGGGCAGCCACCTGGAAATCGTTACACACGTTCTCGAGGCACTATTGTCTGCACCTCGCCTCTTCAGTCTCTGGACACTTTGGCGAGCAGGTTCTCCGAGCAGGCCTCGCAGGACCCCACCCAATTTAGGGAAGCTTGGGTACATCCCACTGTCTGGACTGATCCAGGTACGTACAGGGAAAAGAAAATTATTACTTACCTGCTAATTTTCGTTCCTGTAGTACCATGGATCAGTCCAGACGCCCACCGCGTTTGGGTTCTTGATCCTGCTCAGCTCTGCGCTGCTTCTTGCTCGCAGTGTTCTGTGTCTTCACAGTTGTTTCTTTTCGCTGTTTTTCACAGCTCCCTACAAGTTGGTAGGATGTTTGCAGTTACTTGTTGCAGTTACAATTGTTTTCATTATCTGTTTCCACAAACTTGATCCTTCGGGGGTTTCTACTCGGGCTTTGATATACTCGATACTGAACTCCTGCAGAGGGGGTAGTAGTATATATGGATACGCCCCCTCAAAGCTTGTGCTGACTCCATCTGCTGGATTGGGGACATAACCCACTGTCTGGACTGATCCATGGTACTACAGGAACGAAAATTAGCAGGTAAGTAATAATTTTCTTTTAACACTTTTGCTATTTGCCTGCTAAGAATGTTTACTTGTTCCATTCCACTCATTATTTCATACACCTCTATCATATCTCCCATCCGCCGACTCTTCTCCATGCTGAAGTCCTAACCTCTTCAGCCTTTCCTGATAGGGGAATTGTTCCATTGCCTTTATCATTTTGGTCGCCCTTCTCTGTACCTTTTCTAATTCTGCTATTTCTTGAGATGTGGTGACCAGAACTGTACACAGTAGTCAAGTTGAGGTTGTACCATGGAGCAATACAGAGGCATAATGATATTCTCTGTTTTATTCTCCATTTATTTGCCATTTGCATGCACAATCTCCCAATTTTGCAAGGTCATCTTGCAATTTCTCACAATCCTCTTGTGATTTAACAACTGTCATCTCACTCATTGTTTCCATTGCCAGGTCATTTATAAATATATTAAAAAGCATCGGTGCCAGAACAGATCACTGGGTCATTCCACTATTCACCTTTCTCCATTGGGAAAATTTACCATTTAGCCCTACTCTCTGTTTTCTACCCTTTAACCAGTGCCCAGTCCACATAGGATACTGCTCCATCCCATGATTTTTTAATTTCCTAAGAAGTTTCTCTTGAGGAACTTTGTCAAATGTCTGGTAATCCTGATACACTATATCAACTAGCCCACCTTTATCCACGTTCATTTATGCCCTCAGAAAAATGTAGCATATTAGTGAGGCAAGACTTCCCTTGGCTAAATCCATGTTAGCTTTGTCCCATTAAACTATGCCAATCTATTTGTTCAGCAATTTTGTACTTTGATTCTCAGAGGACAAACAGGATGGTAGTCCTCACACATGGGTGACATCATCAAATGGAGCCCCGACATGGAAAATTTGTCAGAGTTTCTAGAACTTTGATGTGGCACACTGAATATGCCCACTATGACCTATACCATGCTTCCACATGGGCGTCCCTCTCCAGTCTCTCTTTCCGCAGAGCTGCAGCATCGTGGTTGGTGAGCTCTAATCTTGGCTTTTTTGGCCTGTTTTTGGAAAACTATCTTTTCGCATCTTTTGCAAGTTTTTCAACATTCAATGCTGAGTTCCACTTGGTCCATCCCCGATAGCGACCCTAGTCAGGGTTTTCGTTATGTATCGGTAAGTTTTCCTTTTGCGGTCGATTCCCCTCTGGCAGCGGTGCATCGCCACCAGCCGCCATTGATTTCAATTTTGCGTCCCTTTTATTTTGACCCATCATCGCCACATCTGTTTTCTGGTGATGTCCTTGGAACCAGAGGACCATGTCCTTTACAGACTCCCATGAGACGTGTGTCCTCTGCCTGGGGGCATCATATGACATCCGGGGTTGCCGCTTATGCACACAAATGACACCAAAGGGATGTTGTCTTCGGCTTGACAAGATGGAACAGCTCTTCGGATCGAGGAAGACCGAGCCATCGACATTGGTGACATCAGCATTGATGGACCTCAGGGCCACACCGATTGACACCACGCCATTGACATCAACGGTTCCATTGGTGCCCGCCAGCGGATAGGGGCACCAGAGACCGACCACCGTCAAACTCCTCCATGCCAAGGACATCTGGTTCCTTGTCATCGGGGAAAGACTGGGCTGAACATCAAGGGAAGAAACATCTGCACCAGTATCTGTCAATGCAGTCAAGGCTTGGGGGTGCACCAGCACATACTGTGATGCTGCTAAAGCAACTCCACGGTGAAGAATGCCAATTCAACATTGATGCCGGGTGTCCACAATGGCCTCCACCAGTTCTGATGCCAGTCACTGATCTGCCTCACGGGTCTGAAGAGGATCTGGCCATCCCGCCTTCCTCTGTCAGTGTTGGCCTCAGCAACATTCGAGAAGGAGCTGGAGCGGTAAGCCCAGCTGGCGGTGAAACGGGCGATGCAGGGCATTGATCCTGTGGCATGAATGGCACCAGAGCCAGTACCGTCCATCCTGGAACTGCTGCTGGAGAAGCTCAATGCACTCATTTGTGTGTTACTGACCCAGCCGGCATAAATTCCCAGGATGGCATCGGTGCCTATCAGGGCACTGCAGCATCCCCCTACTGATGTGGTAGTCATTGCTGGTTCCTTGAAGGAGGAAGCTCCACCCAGGCTGGCAGAGACGCTGAGGCCTGTAGCCCCTGTCCAGCTCTGCCGGTGCCTGCCACCTCTAGGTGAAGAATGAACTCCTAGAGACCCATCCCCTGTTGCTTACAGTGATGATGACAGTTCCTATGACCCCTGGGGGGATGACAACATGGAATCCTCCTCCGAGGGCTCTGAGGATCTCCCATCAGTCCCTTCTCCTCAGAATAATAAAGGAAGTCTCCACCTGAGGACTTAACCTTCGCAGGGTTTGTGAGAGCGATGGAAGCCATCCCATTTCAGTTGCTGACGGAGGAGGATACCAGGCCCAAAATGCTTGAGATCCTCCAGTTTGTGGAGCCTGGTACTCAATATCCTTAAGGAGTTACTGCTGGGGATATGGGAACTCCCCCCCTCACAGAGCCTCCTGTTAACAAGAAGGCTGCTGGATTCTCATAGGCGTCAGCTTCCTCACTAGTCGGTGATGGTCAAATCTGCTCTCAAGAGAACCAAGCATTCTTGGACCCATTCCTTGGCACCCTCGGGGAAGGACCACAGAGCGATGGCTGCTCTTGGGAGAAAAGTGTTTCAGGGACCCGTGCTCATTGCCTGCATAGCTTTCTATCAGCTCTATATGAGCCAATATTCCACAGGACATCTGGAAGCAGGTGCAGGAGGTGGCCGATTAGCTTCCTCAGCAGCAGCAAGACACCCTCATGTTGCTGGAGCAATAGGGCCTGGGTGTGGAAAACACAAGGTCCAAGCGATCTACAATGTTTTCAAGACGGCATTGAGCATCTCTGCAGCGGGAATCTGCACCCACAGAATGGCATGACTGCGGGCCTTGGATCTCTGACCAGAAGTACAGGAACAACTCGATGACGTGCCGTGTACTAGGGAGAATCTCTTCAGAGAAAGGGTGAGTGATGCGGTGGCCCAGCTCCAGGGCCATCATGAAACACTCCAACAACTCTCCACCAGCACTCCAGATCTGTCCTCCTCCTCTAGAAGGTTGGTTAGATCAGGGTAGAGGAAGTTTTTCTTTTGCCAGTGGATGTACTGTCCTCCGCCCCCTCACTCCCATCAATAGCATCAGGGCTCCCACAGCTGTCCCAGACAGCAGAGAGCCCCAGCCAGTGCCTCAGTCAACTCCAGGGATGGGGTTTTGACTGGATCGTAGGGAGCATAAACCAGTTGCCCGTACCCAGGACGATGGACCCTCCAGTTGGGGGCAGGCTGCAGTTCTTCAGAACCAGTGGCCCAGTATAACCTTGGAAGCGTGAGTTCTTTTCATCGTCTGTCAAGGGTCCCAATTGAACCTATTGGGTGTCCTGCCAAATTGACCTCCGAGCATGTTTTGGGGGCCGGTAGTGCACCAGGAGGTACTGCTAACTGAGCTCTCCTCCCTCTTAACGACCAGAGCAGTCGAGCCTGTCCCACCAGGGCAAATAGGGTTGGGATTTTACTTCAGGTACTTACTGATTCCAAGGAAAACAGGAATCCGTTCCATCCTAGACCTAAGGGCTTTTAACAAATTTCTCAAAAAAGAATAGTTTAAGATGGTTTCATTGGGCACCTTTATCCCCCTTTTGCTTCCTCTTGTTAAAGGATGCATACACTCACAATGAGATCTTTCCCAGTCACAGGAAATATCTCCAATTTATGGTAGAAAAACAGCACTTCCAGTACCGGGTATTGCTGTTTGGATTAGTGTCATCCCCACGAGTCTTCACAAAATGCCTGGCAATGGTGGCGGTGCACCTTCCTAGGCTGGGGGTGCATGTTTTCCTTTATCTCAACAATTGGCTGGTCAACAGCACATCTCAGGCAGGGGCCATCAGGTCCCTGCCTGAGATGACGAAGCTAGGCTTCGTCATCAGCTACCTGAAGTCCCATCTCAGCCCATCTCCTTACTTGGACTATGTAGGAGCCCTGCTAGACATGGCTCAGGCCAAGGCTTTCCTGCCTCATCAAAGGCCATCACTTTGATGACCATTGTGGCAGAGATTCAGCAGAGCCAGCAGGAGTCAGCCTGGCACATGTTGAGGCTGTTTGGTCATATGGCCTTAACCGTCCATGTTGCTCCCTTGGCATGATTACACATGTGCAAAGCCCAATGGGCCATGAGATTACAGTGGTGCCAGACCATGCAGAACCGCCAGGATTGCATCTGAGTCATCCCGTCCCTCCGGGTCTCGTTATCCTGGTGGCAGGTACTTTCAAATCTTGAACAGGGGATCTCTTTTCGAAGTCCTCCTACCAAATTGTCCTAATCATGGATGCGTCTACCCTGCGTCTACCCTGTGCTGGGGAGCTCATGTTGATGGGCTAAGCACCCTGGTCTCTTATCTGCTCAGGAAAGCTTTTGCAAATCAACTTCCTGGAGCTTCGGACGATCAGGTACACACTATGGGCTTTCAGAGATTGACTGTCCGGTTTCGCAAGGACAAGGGGATTATGTTCCTCATAGCCCCTTATTGTCTGAGACTGGTCTGATTTCCACTCCTATGGGAGTTGTCCATTGGGAGACCAATCAGTCTTGGGACTTCCCCAGATTTCATCATGCAAGATTGAGGCAGGTTGTGGCATCCCAATCTCCATACCCTGTCTCTCACAGCCTGGATATTGAGAGGTTAATTCTGCAACCTCTCGATCTCCTAGAAGATGTGTTTTGGGTCCTTGTGGCTTCTAGAAAGCCTCCCACTAGAAAGTCCTATGGACTGCAGTGGAAAATGTTTTCCATGTGGCGTGAGCAGAAGGCCCTAGATCCTTTCTCCTGCCCCACACAAAAACTGCTTGGTTATCCTCTACACCTATCAGAAGCTGGCTTAAAAACCAACATCATCTCAGTGCAACTGGCGCATACCACCATGGTGTAGATGGTATGCCCATCTCTGTATAGCCTATAGTTGTACAATTCATGCAGGGCCTGCTTCAATTGAAGCCTCCCCTAATGCATTCCGCTCTGTCTTGGGACCTCAACGTGGAGTTAGCTCAACTGATGAAAGCTCCTTTTGAGCGCTGCGTACCTGTGATCTGAAGTACCTAACCTGGAAGGTCATATTTTTGGTGGCAGTCACCTCAGCACACAGGATCAGTGAGCTCCAGGCCTTAGTGACTTATCCACCTTACACTAAGTTTTATCATGACTGGGTGGTTTTGCATATGCACCCTAAATTCCTGCCTAAGGTGGTGACAGGCTTCCATCTTAACCAGTCCATCGTCCTTTCAACATTCTTTCCCAGGCCTCATTCGCACCAAGGTGAATGAGCATTGCACAGTTTGAACTGCAAGCGAGCTTTAGCCTTATGTCTGAAGCAGGCAGAAGCCCATAGACAGTCCACCCAACTTTTTATTTCTTTTGATAGGAAATGGAATAGGTTGGGCATTGCCATTGCCAAACAGACACTATCCAATTGGCTAGCCGATTGCATCTCCTTCTGTTATGCCCAGGTGGATCTGCATCTTGGGGGTCATGTCAGGGCTTATTTTGTCAGAGCCATGGTAGCGTTGGTGGCCCACTTGTGCGCAGTTCCTGTGGAGATTTGCAAGGCTGCGGCATGGAGTTTTCTCTACTCATTTACATCCCACTATTACTTGGATAGGGATGGCCAATCTGTCCTTTGGAATCTGTTTGAGGTGTAGAGCCCAATTCTCTCCCACCTAGGACCCATTGTTTGGGTTCAGGCTGTCACCTCCTCTTGTTACCAACAGCACCATTGTTGTGCCCATTGGCACCTGGGTGGGTGTCTGTTGGGCCTCTTTTAGGTTAGGGAGCAGCTTGTAGTTAGGGAATCACCCATGTGTGAGGACTACCATCCTCCTTGTCCTCAGAGAAAGCAAAGTTGCTTACCCATAACACGTATTCTCAAATGACAGCAAAATGTTAGTCTTCACGAAACCTGCACATCACCCCGCAGAGTTGGGTTTCTCCTATGTTTTCATTTATATATAATTCTATGACATAAGACTGGAGAAGGGACCCCGTGAGGACGCATGCTCAGTGTTTCAAGTCAAAGTTCTAGAAACTTTTGACATAAGTTTACCGTGTCGGCTCTCCATCTGATGATGTCACCCATGTGTGAGGACTTACATCCTGCTGTCCTCAGAGAGCACCTCCTACAGCTAAGCAACTCTGCTTAATTTCTACTATTTTGCCTGGCACAGACGTCAGACTCCCTGCTCTGTAGTTTTCCTGTATCATCCCTTGATCCCATTTTAAAAATTGGCGTTACATTGGCAACTCTCTAGTCTTTAGGTACCAAAGACTATTTTAATTGTAGTTTACAAATTACTAATAGCAGGTCCATAAATTCATTATTCAGTTCTTTCAGCTCTCTGGAGTGTATACCATCTGGTCCAGGTAATTTGTTACTCTTTAATTTGCCCTATTATATCTTCCAAATACACTGAAATTTGTTTAATTCTGCTAAATCGTTACCTTTGGATATTTCTGGTGTGGGATGCACTCTACCAGTCTCTCAACAGAGCTTGTGCCCTGGGATGGGATGTGCTCTATCCATGTCTTAACAGAATTCACCCTGTTTTTATTCTTTGTATCTATGGACTTAGTATTTCCAATCTATTAGAAAAGCAGCACTATGGTTTCATGGAGATGATGGCTTAGCCTGTCATGGACAGCATGAAGGGATCCTGTAACTTTACCCACTTTCCCCAAATAAATATGCATGCTTGTTGCTACAAGTCTTGTTGCCTGAAAAAAATAACACAAGAACCATTTACTTCCAATAATTATTATCAAGGACAAACTGTTCCATTTAATTAAGGAATGTCCATACTATTAGCCGTGCTGTATAGTATATCTGCTCCTGTAAATGAGTGCTTGTGACATGGATCCTGCTTTACAGTATATCTGCTTTATTTGAAAGAGGCGTGCTTGTGACGTATACACCATCACTGCTGCTTTCCTTTTTCTCAGGATAGATCGGAGGCAAGATTAATCCTTCTGACAGCTTCCTGCTCACCATACTGCCCTGTGTCTCTTGCGCACACTCAACCTGTCAGGACACACACAATTCCACATGAGAACTCATTCTGCAATACAAATGTTAGTTATACCCAGTAAATTACAAGTCTCTTATCCTGTCATACTAGTCCAGACGAGTGGGTTATGCCTCCCTGCCAGCAGGTGAAGACAGAGAGCTACAGGTTTTCCATGACATCATTCACAGTACATGAGCTGTGGTAGTTCTAAACCTTGTCAGTGCAAACATAGCTGGATTGGTGCAATATTTGCAGGATTCCCAGTTGACTGTCCGTTTGGAGCCCAAGGGTTGAGGAAGTAGACTCTGGTAGCCTTATGGTTCCTGAGACCATAAGGCGCTTCACTTCTTCTTGGGGCTGTAGCCTTTTAATTTTATTTTCCTCCCCAACCCACCCTCACTGCCTCAGCCTTCTCTAATATTCAGGTCGATACTGTAACGTGCGGTTGAAGATTTCCCGTCTGTAACGTGCTGGGAGCGCACAATTCGGACGCGTAAGGCGATCCAGCGATACAGTCTCCAGTTTCACGCGTCCTTAGCGCTTCTTAAAACAGACGCATAACCCTTTCCGCACGCAGCATGTATATGATATGTAAATGAACGAATTAGCTGTATAATGAAGGAATTAGCTATTCCCCTCCAATACTGTGACGCGCGCTCAGATTATCTCCTTAGTAACCCGCTATTTTGCCGCGGCCTTAATGTGCTAGTTTACCGCCTCCCCCTAGTAGGAGTTAGGACTGAGTCTTGTAACAAATCACTACTAAGGCCATCGATACCACTTAAGATACTCAAACACAATAAAAAAAAAAGCGATACAGAGATGATCGAGAAACTGTAATGCTGTGGGACACATAAAAACCTGTTACAGAGTACGTGTGCCTGCCACGCTCGAACCCAGAAGGTATTTAACAATAAGAGTCCATACTCCAATGAGAACTCCACTTGAATCTCTCAAAAAGGTTTTTGCATAATTTTATCCATATAAAATATATTTGCAGCTTAAAGTGTAAAAAAACAAAAAAATGTATAAATACCTGTCACTTTCCGAATCCCCCAGGCGTGCGGTCATCCAGGCAGCGGCGGGAGCCGGAGGGCGCGCGTGGGTCCAGGCGGCCGGCGGCGGGAGCCGGGGGGGCGGGTGGGCGCGCGTTGGTTTCAGGCGGGCGGCGGCGGGAGCCGGGGGGCGCGTGTTCGATCTAGGCCGTGGGCGCCTGTTCATCCAGGCGGTGGCAGCGGGAGCCGGGGGCGGGTGGGCGCGCGTTGGTTTCAGGCGGGCGGCGGCGGGAGCCGGGGGGCGGGTGGGCGCGTGTTCGATCTAGGCCGCGGGCGGGTGGGTGCCTGTTCATCCAGGCGGCGGCGGGAGCCGGGGGTGGGTGGGCGCACGTTGGTTCCGGGCGGCGGCGGGAGCCAGCGGGCGGGTGGGCACGTGGTCGATCCAGGCCGCGGGCCGGGTCGCACAGGCGCGCATTCAACCAGGCAGAGGGAGCCGGTGGCGAAAGCGGCCTCGGGCAGCCCCCACCGGCAGTGAATGAATGCGCGCCTGTGCGACCCGTGCGATTTCGGCGTTCAAGGCAGTCACATACCGTGACGTCGGGCGTCGTGACGTCACGCCTTGAGCGCCGAATCGCACGGGTCGCACAGGCGCGCATTCATTCACTGCCGGTGGGGGCTGCCCGAGGCCGCTTTCGTCGCCGGCTCCCTCCGCCTGGATGAATGTGCGACCCGGCCCGCGGCCTGGGATCGAACATGCGCCCACCCACCGCCGGCTCCTGCCGCCGCCGCCCGAAACCAATGTGAGCCCACCCGCCCCCCGGCTCCCGCCGCCACCGCCGCCTGGATGAACAGGCGCCCACCCGCCCGCGGCCTAGATCGAACACGCGCCCACCCGCGTGCTAGGGGTATTTCTTTGTGGATGATGGGGCATAGATCGTTGGCTATGGTCGTTGTAAGATTGTTCCAGGAGTGTAGTGCAGTGTCTGGGTTGGTGAGATCGATGTTATTAGTTATTTTGTCGAAAGCTAGGGTAAGCTCTTCCGTACTACAGTGTTTACGGAAGGAGATGGTTTTACGGTGTTTTTGTGTGGTAGGTGTGGGGAATTTGGTTGTAAGGCTTGCATTAATGAGGAAATGGTTGGACCACGGTACTGGGGTGACTACAGGGGGGGTAGCAATAGTTAGTTTAGAATTCACAAAGATTAGGTCGAGAGTGTGGCCCGCTTTGTGTGTGGGTTCGGTGATAATTTGATTGAAACCCTGGGCTTTGAGGGTGTCCAGTAGAATTTCGCAGGCGGGGGTGGCAGGGTGGGCATCTACATGGAGATTGAAGTCTCCTAGTATAATGGTAGGGAGGTCTGTTTTGATGTTGACTGTAAAATATTCTGTGATGGGTGAGGGATCTTGTTCGATTAGGCCTGGGGGGGCGTAGACGAGGCAGATCTGCAGGGATTTGGATGTAAATAGCGCAATTTCTAGTTTGGGCGGGGGTTGAGTGGTTTGGAGTTTGAGGCTAAGGCTTTTTTTGGCTGCCAAGAGTAAACCCCCACCTCTCTTTTTAGGTCTTGGGATGGAGAGGAGGTCATATGACTTTGTTGGGAGCTGATTTAGGAAAATCTGGTCAGTGTTTTTTAACCAGGATTCGGTGATGGCACATAGGTCGGGATTGTTGTCTGTGAGCAGATCATTTAGTATAGGTCCTTTTTGCATATTCCCATCAGAAGAGAGCATGAGAGAAATCTTTGGTTTATTATTTATTTCTTTAAATAATTTCTAGTTTGTCTACAATGGAAAATGCTAAGCAGATTACAAGCATAGTAAAAACAGATATATATTTAAAAAAAAACAAAGTTATGACATTATTCTCTTAAAAATATTCTTATAAATTACATATTCAAATTTAACTCTCTGATTCTGTGGTGAGGGTAATCATTTTCAGTTCAGACTGGCCACTGCACAGCAAACTATCTTCAAGGTCATGGTGGTAGTGGTGGCATTTTTGTATGGAGAGCTTAAACTAGTACACCCTTATCTGGACGACTGGCTTATCAAAGTCAAATCAGAACAAGAGAATAGTCCAAGTTTTGCAATCCCACTCAAGCCTTGGATTATCTGGGGGTGAGATTTGACACTCCCTTGAGGAAAGTGTTCTTAGTAAAGAAAAGAATCTGCAAGATACACCTCCAATTGAGAAGACTATTAAAAACATAAATTGCTATACTAGGTCAGACCAAGGGTCCACAAAGCCCAGCATCCTGTTCCAACAGTGGCCAAACCTGGCAAGTACCCAAACATTAAGAAGATCCCATGCTCCTGATGCTAGTAATCACTATTCACCAACCAACCTCTTTCCCTTTGTGAAAATATTCTCCAACATCCACTGTTCAAGGGAAACCCTTGGGCAGGCAGATCCGTACCCACAAGGAGAAATAAGGGCGGCAGCCTAGATAAGTACATGATACAAGAAAAAATTGATGGTTGGGTCGGGTAAGCAGCCAGGGAGAAGTGAAACAATATATATAAAAAAGGATAAAAATAGTAATAAAAAACAGATACGAAGAGTTTATAATAAAGAGTAAAATACAGGGCTATTAAGAGGGGCAACTACACAGTGGTTGTCCTTGAAATATAGCCACCGCACAAAACCACTGAGCAAGGGTTTCCCTTGAACAGTGGATGTTGGAGAAAACTGATGCCAGTAGTAGCAGGGGCTATTCCCTAAGGGGCGGATTTTCAGAGCCCTGCTCGCGTAAATCCGCCCAAAACCGGGCGGATTTACGCGAGCAGGGCCGTGCGCGCCGGGAAGCCTATTTTACATAGGCCTCCCGGCGCACGCAGAGCCCCGGGACTCGCATAAGTCCCGGGGTTCTCCGAGGGGGGCGTGTCGGGGGCGGGCCCGGTCGTCGCGGCGTTTCGGGGGCGTGTCGGCAGCATTTTGGGGGCGGGTACGGGGGCGTGGCTACGGCCCGGGGCGGTCCGGGGGCGTGGCCACGCCCTCCGTACCCGCCCCCAGGTCGCAGCCCGGCGCGCAGGAGGCCCGCTGGCGCGCGGGGATTTACGCCGACAAAGGTAAGGGGGGGGTTTAGACAGGGCCGGGCGGGTGGGTTAGGTAGGGGAAGGGAGGGGAAGGTGAGGGGAGGGCAAAGGAAAGTTCCCTCCGAGGCCGCTCCGATTTCGGAGCGGCCTTGGAGGGAACGGGGGTAGGCTGCGCGGCTTGGCGCGCGCCGGCTATACGTAATTGATAGCCTTGCGCGCGCCGATCCAGGATTTTAGCAGATACGCGCGGCTCCGCGCGTATCTACTAAAATCCAGCGTACTTTTGTTTGCGCCTGGAGCGCAAACAAAAGTAGGCTATTCGCGTGCCTTTTAAAATCCGCCCCTAAGTCTACTTGATTAATAGCAGTTAATTGACTTCTCCAAGAACCTATCCAAACCTTTTTTAAACCTAACTGCACTAACCACATCCTCTGGCAACAAATGCCAGAGCTTAATTGAGCACTGAGTGAAAAATAATTTTCTCCAATTAGTTTTAAATGTGCTACTTGCTAACTTCATGGAGTGCCCTCTAGTCCTTCTATTATCTGAAAGTGTAAATAACTGATTCACATTTACCCGTTCTAGACCTCTCAGGATTTTAAAGACCTCTATCATATCCCCCCTCAGCCATCTCTTCTCCAAGCTGAACAGTCCTAACCTCGCCTTTCCTCATAGGGGAGCTGTTCCATCCCCTTTATCATTTTGGTCACTCAATTCTTGGCAAGTTTCCCTCAGGTTGAGACTATGTTCGGATCCTGGAGTCCACAGCGGCAACCCTAGAATTGGTGCCCTGGATGACAGCACACATGTGACCTCTTCAGAACTCCCGTCTATTGAGGTGGTCCCTAGTGTCTTAGAATTTTGAGGTGTGCTTATTCATTCCATAGCTGGTCAGGAAGAGTCTGCAGTGGTGGCTCAACAAGAACAACCTGATGAAAGGGGATGAATCTGGAGTTCCCAAAATGGTTAGTTGTGACAATGGATGCCAGACTAAGAGGCTGAGGGGGGGGGGTTTCACTGTCACAACCAGGTAGTGCAAGTCCTATGATCAAAACAAGGAGCAGGTTAGTCCAACAGGTTGGAAATTGGAGACATTTGCCTAGATGTTCTGGTCTTTCTCCCATTGATTCAAGGCACTGCAGTTGATCTTATCCAACAATGTGATAACAATCGGGCCAATTCAGCATGGTGTGCTAGGCCGAGCACACTTTTAGCCCCGGTTTGGCCACGCATTTTCGACGCGCTATTTTTACCCCTTATACATTAAGGGGTAATAGCA
Organism: Rhinatrema bivittatum; assembly: GCF_901001135.1. NCBI lineage: Eukaryota > Metazoa > Chordata > Amphibia > Gymnophiona > Rhinatrematidae > Rhinatrema > Rhinatrema bivittatum. The sequence continues at coordinate 10,167,343 of NC_042617.1, read as the reverse complement.
TATCGAAAATGCGTGGCCAACCCCTCCCCCCCCCCTCGAAACTAATAGCGCCTGCAACATGCAAATGCATGTTGATGGGCCTATTAGTTATTCCCGCGCAATACAGAAAGTAAAATGTGCTGCGAAGCCGCACATTTTACTCTCAGAAATTAATGCCTGCCCAAAGGCAGAAGTTAATTTCAGCCGGCACAGGGAAAGTGCACAGAAAAGCAGAAAAAACTGCTTTTCTGTACACCCTCAGTCTTAATATCATAGCGATATTAAGTCGGAGGCCCAAAAATAAAAAAAAAATAAATTAAAAAAATTTTTTTTTAATCTGCCTGCGGGTTGGAAGAAGGACCTCAGTTTAGCTAGAATCCGTTTTCCGAACCCATGGCTGTCAGCGGGTTCGAGAACCAACGCCGGTAAAATTGAGCGTCGGCTGTCAAACCCGCTGACAGCCACCGCTTCTGTCAATAAGAAGGCGCTAGGGACGTGCTAGTGTCCCTAGCGCCTCCTTTTTACCGCAGGCCCTCATTTAAATACTCGATTGCACGCCCAGGAGAGTGGCCTGGGCGCGCGTCGGGAGAGCAGGCGCTCGCCTCGGAGCGCCGGCTCTCACGAGGTTTTTACTGTATGAAATGTGAACAGACAAGGGGGCACCAAAAGTGTCTTGGTCACATGAGAGACATCTGTCTTGATGGAATGAGCAGAAAGGATCTTGGCACCATTGTCCGCAACTCACATAGCCTAAAAGAACAATGTTCAAGCAGACTTAGCTGGTATTTGTTGGACCCAGGGCAATGGGAATTGAGCAAGATGGCTTTCCAGTTAGTGATCAACAGATAGGGAGTTCCACAAGTGGATCTCATGACAACAAGACAGAATTCCAAATTGGGGATATTTTTCATCTATGAGACTAGATGCTCTGGTTCAGCCATGGCCAGAAAGCTTCCTCCTCTTGTTTTTCCTCTGTGGCCATTCATAGGAAGAATGATAAGAGGAATAGAGGATCCAGAATAATTCATCCTTGGTTCTAATGATAGTCTTGAATTGGGCAAGGAGACCATGGTACATTGCTTTGATGCAGGTCAGAGTAAAGAAACCTTTACAGCTGCTGATGGACAAGAGCCTGTTATGATAGGGTCTGATCTTCATAAGAACATGCCATACTGGGTCAGACCAAGGGTCCATCAAGCCCAGCATCCTGTTTCCAGCAGTGACCAATCCAGGTTATAAGAACCTGGCAAGGACCCAAAAACTAAGCCTGTCCCATGCTACTGATGCAATTAAGAGCAGTGGTTATTTTCTAAGTCAACTTGATTAATAGCAGTTAATTGACTTCTCCAAGAACTTATCCAATCCTTTTTTAAATCCAGCTACACTAACTGCACTAACCACATCCCCTGGCAACAAATTCCAGAGTTTAATTGTGCACTGAGTGAAAAAAAACTTTCTCCGATTAGCCTTAAATGTGCTACTCGCTAACTTCATGGAGTGCCCCCTAGTCCTTCTATTATCCAAAAGTGTAAATAACTGATTCACATCTACTCGTTCAAAACCTCTCATGATCTTAAAGACCTCTATCATATCCCCCCTCAGCCATCTCTTCTCCAAGCTGAACAGCCCTAAACTCTTTAGTCTTTCCTCATAGGGGAGCTGTTCCATCCTCTTTATCATTTTGGTTGCCCTTCTCTGGAAGACCCAGCTCAATTCTTTATGGTTTGGCCATTGGAAAGGCTCGCTTACAAGAGATGTCCATCGAACCCTCTGGTGATTGCTACTATGTTGAGGGCTAGGAAGCAGTCCCACGTCTTTAGCATATGTATGGATCTGGATGATGATTGGTGTCCTCTCCTTTCAGGGCATCTATTCCACTTAGTTTTATTTTAAAATGGCATAGAAAAAGGGCTGTTTTAGTTCTCTGAAGGTTCCGATGGCAGCTTTGTTATAGGGGAAGAATTCAAGATTCTTCATTAGCAGTACATCCAGATGTGGTTTGCTGTGTGAAGGCTGTCAATAATCTCATATCTCAGTTTTGTCCAGTGGTCCCTTTTTGGGATCTGGACCTGGTGTTAAGGGTTCTAACGAGCTCCATTTGAGTCTATCAGACAGACAGCTCTCAAGATTTGTCCTTTCAGACTATATTTCTCATGGCAATCTTAAGTGAGATACATCTCGGAATTACAGGCCCTGTCTTGCAGGGATCCATACTGATTTTAGAGGGAAAAGTAGTGATCCATCCCGTGCCCTTACTTAAGGTGGTTTTAGGCTTTCACCTTAACCAGTCAATATCCTTACCAGTGTTTATATTGAAATGAAATAAGGGTGAGAATACATACATTGAACGTAAATAAAACCATTTTAAAATACCTTAAAGTGACCAATTCCTTTCAGAAGTCAGGCCCACTGTGTGTCCTGTTTAGTGGGCCTTGAAAGGAAACACAGCTTCTAAGTTCATAAGAGTCGAATGCTTTAAGGAAGCTATTGGCGCAGTATATATTGGCCAGGGACTACCAGTTCCAGAGTGGCTGACAGTGCATTCAACAAGAGCACAGGCAACTTCCTGAGCTGAACCTAGGACGGTATCTCCAGAGGATATTTGCAATGCAGCAACTTGGTGGTCCTTGCATTCCTTTACTAAGGCCTACTGCTTGGACATCTGGACCAGAAATGACACTGCCTTCAGGACAGGGTCTTGAAAGCAGCCTGGACCTTCTCCCATGCAGTAGGAGGGTAGATTGGATATCTCCTACTTGTCTGGACAGGTATGGGCAGAATCATAAGGAAGGAGAAATGTATCTTTATCTGATCATTTCCTTTCCTTGATTCCTGCCATCAGTCCAGAACCCACCCAGAACAATTTAGGTTGGCAAAAATACAGAAACTATGCAGTGATTTATTGGGAGAACAGAAGAAACATAGAAACATAGAAATGACGGCAGAAGAAGACCAAACGGCCCATCCAGTCTGCCCAGCAAGCTTTCGTACTTTTTTTCTCTCATACTTATTTATTTATTTATTTATTTATTTAGGGTTTTTATATACCGACTTTCTTGATATATATATATCAAATCAAGTCGGTTTCCAAATAACACAACTATCGCCGGGGGGCGTTACATTAAACAATAAACATAATATTGAACAGAGTAACCTTAAACAATAAGTAAGGTCGTTACATTAAACCATAAACATAGTATTGAACAGAGAACGTGTAGGGTTACTTTGAACAATCAATAAGGTCCTGATGTTCTTGAGGGTATTAGGTTGGTGGTGGACTTTAAATTGCGCTATTTTGTTCTTTGACCTGTGTCGAAGTGTTCCTGCGATTCTGGAAAGGCTTGCCGGAAGAGCCATGTTTTAAGCCATGTTTTACTTATCTGTTTCTCTTGGCTCTTAGGTTCTATTTCCCTTCCACCCCCACCATTAATGTAGAGAGCAGTGGTGGGGGTGGAAGCAAGACTTATTTATTTATTTTATTTTATTTTATTTATTTATTATTAACTTTTATTTACCGACATTCGTGAAGCACATCATGCCGGTTTACAAAGAACTCAGGTGGGAGATACAGTGAAACAATATAACAATATAATATAACATTATAACAAAGTGAACAAATAAAACAGTACAAAAATGAAACCATGGGAGCCGAATTGAGAGGGGGAAAGGGGGGGAGAGGAGGGGGAGGGTAGGGCGGGGGGAGGGAGGGCAAGGGGTAGGAGGGGAAGGAGAAAGCATAGTTAGAAGGAGGTAAGGGGAGAATACAAAAGAGTAGGGGGAGACTATGTACAGGAGAACTGTATAGGTGTCATTTAACTACGTAGAATTACGGAGGCGTCGAAAGTTGAAGAAGGTGGAAGAAAAACTGGGAAATAGTTACTTCAGAGGGTATAAACAGGTGGGGGGTGGAGGGGGGGGGAAATTAGGGAAGGGTGGCGGCCGGGTGACGCGGAAACAAAAGGGTGACAGGGGGCAGGGAGGAGAAAGGGATAAGACAGGCGAGAGGAGGGTGAGAGGGATGGCCGGGCCGAGCGGAAACTGAAAGGGGGGGAGCTGGGGGGAGATATTACGTTTGGTTTGCGTCAGGGTTTGCGTTGGGGTTTGCGTCAGGGTAGGCCTGTCGGAAAAGCCATGTCTTGACTTCTTTCTTGAAGTTGTGAAAGGATGTCTCTTGGCGTAGGAGGGTGGGGAGGGAGTTCCAGAGGGCAGGGCCAGCGACGGAGAAGGCTCCCCCTCTGGTGTGAGCTGAATGAGCTGTTTTGAGGGATGGGGTGTGGAGGGTGCCTGTATGGGTAGTTCTTGTGGGGCGATCGGAGGAGCGGTAATGAGGCATTTCATCGAGCCAGGTGTGATTGTGTTTATGTAGGGAGTTGTTGTTAGTCTCTTTCCTTCCCAAAGAGAAGATGGCTAAGAAAGAAGCCAGCCCTGGGAGTAGCTCCTATTTCTAAAAAGTAAATTATGAAAGCTGTTACTTGTTTGCTGTTCTGATGATTTTCAGTTGATTCGTTTTACCACAGATATACTGCACCAGCTCACGTACTGTGATTGATGTCACAGAAAACTTGTAGTTCTCTGTCTTTGCCTGCTGGCATGGACTGGTATGGCAGGATTCAAGGAAGTCATCTCACCCACAACCACAGTTACCATCTTGTCACAGAACCCAAGGAGTATTGCAAACATAGAAAGCTGGTGCATTTTCATTTTGGCTGTTGCCATGTGTCTGCGTGGCTTTCTTGTTTATCCATGTGTTTGAGTGGTCACTCTCAGGACAGAGATTGAACCATGGCCAGAGGACTATTTTCTGGTCAGTAACAGAGCCCAGCTCAGTGAATTACACAGAACCCCAGCTATGGCTCTTCTCAAGCACAGTGTCAACCCCACTCTCTTTAGAAAGAAGAGACTCGCTCCTTTGTCCAGTAAGTGGATCATGTTCCTTTCTTTACACTTATTTTCCCCAAGGTATATTAAATTAAGCTGTTGCCTCCTCCTTTTCCTCCAGCCTTTAAGGCATTGGCCTGTATGTCCAAAGTTAATGATATCATAATTGACCTTGAGGAGAGGAGAGCATTGAAAATTGGGTGAAAGGAAAGAGAAGGCTGTAAGGTAACATCAGAGAACCTGCCTACGGGAAGACCACAAATAGGACTCCATTCAACACAGAAGCATTTTAGTCTGATCCTCTCCCAGGCAGAGGTGAGACCATTCTCTACCCTTGATTTTAGAGGAAATCGCTGGGGTTTGCACTCTGACCTTCAGTGTTATCCCGCCGCTGATGGAGAAGCTGTAGGTGATCCTGGGTTGTGCAAATCTCTCATCTCCTGGAGGTGCTTTTATGGAGGGAAGATGAAAGAGTCTGGGGGGATCTCTTGCCTGGATAAAATGTGCAAGTCTCCTTTTTAGCAGCCGTTGGACCCTCATCACTGAGAGAGGAGAGAAAGCAGAGAGCTCTTATCCTCTGCAAACTGTACTCAATTCAGAAAGCAGCCTTAAATGCCCTTTCTTACAGCGCTCTGCTTTTTCTAACATGCTTTGCTACATCTGTTTCTTACCCCTGCCTGGTGCCCTGTCCTTCAGTTCATGCACGCCTGTTCACACCATGGTCTGAGATGGTGCTGAGATGCATAGCACCAGGAACTCTTTCAGTGCTCTGACTGTGACACTGAGAGCTTAGATATGTGGTAGTGGGAGCAGGTTCAGCGTTTGTGACACTGATCCTGAGAGCTGAGGTTCATGGCATCAGGAACTGTTTGCTTTGTGCCTATGAGCCTGAGAGTTGAGAGATATGCCACCAGTAATCGTTCAGTGTGATTCTGAGAGCTGAGATGTTTGATATCAGGAAACTTAAGTACTCTGTAACCCTATGAGCTGAGATATGTGGCACTAGGAATTCTTTCAGTGTTTTGTGCTCCTGAGAACTGAGATATATGGCACCAAAAACTGTTTCAATGCTCGTTGACTTTGCTTAATGTCTCTATTGAGTTACCTGGAAGTCGTTGTGAACTAGTGAAAGATTGTGACTGCCAAGTCTTCCTGAATCCAGCCCAAAATGGCAGCAAACTGTTAAGAAGGACTTCGTGCAGCTCATCAAATAGGGTTGGTGAGGTGAAATCTCTCATGAGTGAGTGCTTCACAGCCCTCATGGCGCTCTCAAACTTCTCCGCATCCAAAGTGATCTAAAGAAGAAATGGACCAAAGTTTGCCTGCGATCTGCCTGAGAAGATCCTGCTCTTCACTGCAAGACTGTCCTTACTGCTTTCAGATTATTTATGTCACATTCAAAGAGGGTGATGGTCCACCTCCTTTTTTTTTTTCTCCTCCAACCTGGATTGCCTTTTCAGTAGGACAACGCTAAGAGAGAGAACTGCAACAAATGAGGTAGTCAAAGGTGTATTTTTCAAACTATGGATGTTACGCAGACTAAGAATTTTTCTGGATACTTCCAGCCCGTGATCTGTCATGCAAACCTTGCTTTATATCCCCTCTGGATTATTGCAATGTTTTATATCTCGGCCTGCCCCAACTCTCTGTGTGCTCTTCAGTATGTGCAGAATTTCGCCACTTGCATTATCACTGGCACCTCCATGCGGGGGAACACATTGGGCCAAAGCCTTTAGACTTATACTGGCTTCCTATTAAGTGGCAAATTCTGTTTAAAGCATATCTACTTATTTTTAAGGGACTCACTGGGCTGGTTCCCCCAACTTTGAACGCCTTCTTAAAACTGTATCAACCAACTCGCCATTATAGGTCAGCATTTCAAGGTTTAACTGTTCCCTCCTTTAAACAAATACATTGGATGAGTTTAGAGAGCATCAATTTTATGTCCAGAATGCACTGCCTAAAGAAATCAGAGGAGCAAGCTCTCCTGAAATTTAGAAAGTCTGTAAAAATGTATTTATTCTTGAAAGCTTTTACCTGAGCAATGGTTTTGATACTATTTATATTGGTGGTTATCCGCAAAGGACAATTTAATTTAATTTGAGTTGATTTGACTCAATCTGATTTAATTTGTTTTTTCTAGTCTTATCTAACAATGTTGATTTTATGTTGGCTACTCATTAAATTTATTTATTTTTTTTTAATATTTTACATGCTGTTTTTGTTTTATATGATGTTTTTATAACTTACGTTGTGCATTTAATGCCTTTTATGTCTTTTATTATTGAAATTATGAATGCAATTTGTAAATGACTTGGAAACGTTGACAGGCGCTTTATAAATCTGGTAAATACAATATCAAATGCAATCCAGGGTTTCCTTATAACTCTTGGATATGGATGCTACCTCTCCATTAATGCCAGAAGCTCTTGGAGGTTTCCATTTATTTTCTAGGGCATTTCCTGCTGACCTTGTCCCTACTGTGAGGAAACATCAACACCTAGCCTAGAACCTGCAAGCAGAAGCTCTAGTTGATAGCCTAGAGGAGAGCACCTCCTGCTGATCAAGCTGTAATAACTTTTGTTTTTCCTCCTCTTTAGTTCTAATCTTTGGCCAATAAAAGAGGCTCATTACACCAGTGCTCCCACAGAGCAGCACTTTATGATGGGTTCAGATAGTTAAAAAGGAAAAAAAAAAAAAAGAAGAATCTGATTTCAGGAATGGATCATCAGTGCAGTAGCTAGAAAAGATGTGGAACTGGACTCTGGAAATCCTTGTGGGACTAAGAACCTGAATTCACACATTGGCTCCACCTTCATGCTATCCACCCAAGTCTCAACACTAGACTGACTCTGCTTCAAGAAGATCTCTCTCTCCCATTCCCTCCCTCTTAATCTTCCACAACAGAATCTCGCCACCTTCTCATTCCAGGTTTACCTGAAGTGGTGGTTCAAACTTGGTGGTGAGGAAGCAGTCTCGTATGACTTGGACCTTCTTCTTGAGCAGAGTCCTGTCGGGCATAGCCTGGTGAGCATTCTTAAACTTGAGCACCTCCAGGCAGAAAAGTAGGTGGTTCTCCAGCAGGGGCATCCCCTCCATGGGACCATAGGTCTCCAGGTACTTCAGAAAATGAAGAATCTCCAGTGTTGGCCAACCTTTTGAAGCTTCCTGTAAGGATCTGGAGAACAAGTATTTGTCTTCTTCCGTGGGAGGAGACCTAATTCCCTGTACCAGTTTGCCCCCTATGATTTTTAAACGCCGTAGGATCATTTTGGAAACAATAACACAGAGAAGGGAGTCCAACCGAAGCCAATCATCATGTCTAAGGTGCATGGGTTGGACTCCACACTCTTTTAGCCCTTCTGACACATCAACCCAAAAGCGTTCAAATGAGTCAGCCAAGATGGAGGTGAGGAACTTTTTGACCCTTTCCAAACTGGCATTGCTTATTTTTCCCTGGTTGATCTCTGCCCTTAGCTTCTTGCTAAGATCTTTTGGAAAAGGGCCCATTGCCTCAATGCTGTATGTGCTGTCCAGTTCCAGGAGCTGAATCATAAGGTCCCGCTGCTTCTTCTGGGCTTTGCTGTTCTGGCAGCTATCCAATTTTTGCAGAAGGTCCAGCACCAGCTGTAGCTCCTCGCTCTCAGTTTCTTGCATGGTTTTCTTATATGCATTAAAGACAGTCTTGATATTCAACAGCTTTAGAGAAACTCTGGAGTTCTCAGCATCCTCTCTCATGGCAGGGTCACTGCTGGGATTCAGCAACTGGGTTGTTCTAGCTGGTTTTTTCTTCTTCCTCCGCAGTCCTTGGGCCCTCTGGCTGACGATGCCAGTACTACTCTCTCTCTTTCGGATTCTGTGCATAGTAAACAAGTAACAGAATTACTTTTCTAGTCACACCAGTACAGGATATCTTCAGGGCATTCCGGGTTAGCAGGCACCTGAATATAGGCCGACTTATTTAGATCATATTCTGCAGCTGGGTCTGTCTGGCAGGCTGCAGTTTCTGTAATTTAATTAGAAGTCCTAGAGGAAACGCAGGCACTGGCATAGCCAGGTCTGCAAGGGAACTAGGCAGAGGAAAGTGGGTGCTGGAGGGATCTGGAGGAATACAAAAATAGGCTGTCCTGGACCCAAAAACATCTTGCAGGAGGTAACACTTTATGGCTGGCAGCTGGGATATGTCCTTAGCAGTATGGACAAGATAAGTGGGCCAAACGATCTTATTCTGACATCATTTTCTATATTAATATGCTAGGACAGACTTCAGAGAGCTCAGTGTATGTCAAGCGTTCCTGAGACGGTCACCCTGGTCATGACAGCTCAGCTGGGAATTCTCTTTAACACCCTCACTGGAGGAGTAGCCTAATGGTTATAGCAGTGGGCTGAGTGCTAGGAAATTTGGGGGTTCAAATCCTGCAACTCCCACTGCTGATCTTTGGGCAAGTGATTTTCCTTTAAACTGTAAGCCCTCGCCTTCAGGATGGATTAGGAAAGGCGACTATGTTGTGGAAGGAAATCAGGTTTTTAAGTTTAAACGTATTTTAATATTTTTAACGGTATGTATTTTATGAGTGTTTATTTTCTGTTTATGGTTATAATATGCCTAGCACGTGTTCTCACTATAGGCGAAATATAAACATTTTTCACTAAATAAATATAATCCAAATCCACACAGCAGTGCTGTGTAAGAGAGCACCTGCCTGCCTCACCTCTCTTTCTTACACACACACATACATACGCACACACACACAAACACACACCACACACACACACACACACTCACACTACAGTGCAGATAACACACACACAGCGCAGATAACACACACACACACATACAAACACACTCACTCACACCCACTCACACAAACACACACACAAACATACACACTCACACCCACTCACATAAACACACACACACCACACTGAAATCCAGAGCCTTCCCTCACCTCGCACTTTCTTCATCTGTTGCCAAAATAGTACAAAGAGGAGATTGTTTTCAAAAGAATTAGCACGTGTAAAATGACTTTGAAAATTGCTGCTTTTATGAGGCATAACACCTTTATAAATTCACTCCATAGAGCTGGATTTTCAAAAGGTTTCACGCCTCTAAAGGTGTTTTACGCTTTTGAAAACTGGTACGATATATGCCACTTTTACATGCATGACATCTTTGAAAATTCACTGAAAAGTGCAGAAAAGAAATAACAGGTTCTGGTGCTGGTCCATATTGTGTTTTTGGCCTGGGGACAGGAGCCCACAGATTTTGTTTCTGTTTCTCTTCTTTCTCCCAGGATTAGGGAGAGGTTTTCCTGTTCCTTCTTTTATGGGAAACATTTGATGATGTTAACCGTGCCATCTGTCTTTTTTTCATTTTGTATTGATGTATTGTGCTAACTTGGGTTGCTTTGTTTGATTTTTGTGTGTGTGTGTTTTGGTTTTTATTGTACGTGCTTTGGACAGTCTGGAGAGACAGGAAAAGCAGTTTCAAATAATAAAGGAAATAGGAATGGGGCAGATTCTTCGATTAGTTTCCAGAACCCAATAATAGCCTATTTATTTTATGTACGTATGTATGTATGTATTTGATTTATATTCCACTTTCTCAGGCAGACCCTTCCTTCTCTTGCTTGTGGTGTCCCACAAGGCTCGTGACTTTCAGTAGTACTTTTTAATGTATTCTTACAGTCTTTATGTGATATCATTTGTAGTTTCAGGTAACACTACTTTGTGTAGGCTGATGATGTGCAGATATATATATTTTCCTCTGGACAGAAATAATGTAGGATGTCACCGAAAGGTGAATCGTACTAAATCAGAGCTCGGCTGGATAGGAAAATCCTCCCTCTCTCTCCTAGACTAAAGCCAAAAGATATTCATAGCTGGGACTTCTTTGCCAATAAGTTTGGAGAGCCATAATTTAGGGGTTAAATTGGATTCAAAATTATCCATAGAGCTTCAGATCTGATTGGTGTGTTGAGCTGCTTTTGGTAAACTTCATAAGAACATAGGAAGTGCCCTGCTGGGTCAGACCAAGGTCCATCGAGCCCACATCCTGTCTCTGACAGCGGCCAGTCTGGGTCACAAGTGTCCGTCAGATACCCTCTCGTTCATCGATTTTTTGTCTCTCACTCCCAGGGAAAAGTAAGCACCGGCTTTCCCAGGTCTCCCTGGCTAATAACTGTGTTAGGACTTTTCCTGCAGGAGCTTGTCCAGTCCTCTTTTGAACCCCGCTATGTTAGCTGCCTTCACCACGTTCTCAGCAACAGATTCCGCAGCTTCATTGTGCACTGAGTGACAAAAATACTTTCTATCATTTGTTTTAAATCTGCCGGTTGCCAGTTTCGTGGCATGTCCCCTTGTCCTAGTGTTGCCTGAAAAGGAACATAATTGTTCCCTATTAATCCATTCCACTCCACTCGTGATTTAATAAATTTAAATCGTATCCCCTCTTATTCATCTTTTTTCCAACCTAAACAGCCTTCATCTGTTCAGCCTTTCTCCATAAGGGAGCCTTTTCATCCCTTTATCATTTTTGTTGCCGTTCTCTGTATCTTTTCTATGTCCCCTTTGGCTTTTTTGAGATGGTGTGACCAGAACTGCTCACAATACTCAAGGTGCAGTTGCACTATGAAGCGATACAGAGGCTATTGTGATATCCCCAGTTTTGTTCTTCGTTCCTTTACAAATAATTCTTAACATTCTATTCACCTTTTTGACCTCCACCACCACCCACTGAGCTGAGGATTTCAAGGTGGGTGTCCAAAAGGACCCCACGGTCCTTTTTCTAGGTGGTGACTCCTAACACGGAGCTCATGCAAGACTGGAAGATTGGGCATCTAAATGGCAGATGAAATTTAATGTGGACAAGTGCAAGGTGTTGCACATAGAGAAAAATAACCCTTGCTGTAGTTACACGATGTTAGGTTCCATATTAGGAGCTACCACCCAGGAAAAATTTCTAGGCATCATAGTGGATAATACTTTAAAATCGTCGGCTCAGTGTGCTGCAGCAGTCAAAAAAAGCAAAGAGAATGTTAGGAATTATTAGGAAGGGAATGGTTAATAAAACGTAAAATGTCATAATGCCTCTGTATCGCTCCACGGTGAGACCCCACCTTGAATACTGTGTACAATTCTGGTCGCCACATCTCAAAAAAGATATAGTTGCAATGGAGAAGGTACAGAGAAGGGCATCCAAAATGATAAGGGGAATGGAACAGCTTCCCTATGAGGAAAGGCTGAATAGATTAGGGCTGTTCAGCTTGGAGAAGAGACGGCTGAGGGGGGATATGATAGAGGTGTTTAAGATCATGAGAGGTCTTGAACGAGTAGATGTGAATCAGTTATTTACACTTTTGAATAATAGAAGGACTAGGGGGCACTCCATGAAGTTAGCAAGTAGCACATTTAAGACTAATTGGAGAAAATTCTTTTTCACTCAACACACAATAAAGCTCTGGAATTTGTTGCCAGAGGATGTGATTAGTGCAGTTAGTGTAGCTGGGTTCAAAAAAGGTTTGGATAAGTTCTTGGAGGAGAAGTCCATTAATGGCTATTAATCAAGTTTACTTAGGGAATAGCCATTGCTATTAATTGCATCAGTAGCATGGGATCTTCTTAGTGTTTGGGTAATTGCCAGGTTCTTGTGGCCTGGTTTGTCCTCTGTTGGAAACAGGATGCTGAGCTTGATGGACCCTTGGTCTGACCCAGCATGGCAATTTCTTATGTTCTTATGTTATGTTGTACCTGTAGTTGGGAATATGTTTCCCTATATGCATCACTTTGCACTTATCCACATTAAATCGCATCTGCCATTTAGAAGCCCAGTCTCTCAGTCTCACAAGGTCCTTCTGCTGTTCCTCACAATCTGCTGCTGTTTTAATGACTCAACCAAATTTGCAGATGACATAAAATTGTTTTATCTCACTCATTATTCCTCTCTCAAAATCATTTATGAATATGCTAAATATCCAATATCCCAGTGCAGACCCCTGTGGCCCTCCACTAAGGTCCATTTGGAAAACTGATCATTGAGTTGTACCTTCTGTTTCCTGTCTTTTATCCAGTTACCAATCTACAGCTGGACACTGCTTCCTATCTCATGACCTCCTAATTTCTTGAGGAGTCTCTCATGGGGAACTTTGTTAAATACCTTCTGAAAATTAAGATACACTATATAGCAACTGACTCAATTTTATCTGCACGTTTATTTACACCTTCAAAAAAAATCTAGCAAACTGGTAAGTCAAGACTTCCCTTTGTGAAAATGATGTTGATTTTCCCTCATTGTAAAGTCATCTGAAAGCATTCCTGGACTATACTGATCTGGATATGCTCATGCAGGCATTAGTAGTCTCACACTGAGACTTCTGTAATGTCATTTATATGAATATATCACAGAAACCTTTCAAAATAAATCTGTAGAATTGTAAGGGTTTTCACTAGTGCTAAATGTAGGGATCATATTTCCCCGTCCTATGGCATCTCCATAGGCTTCCCATATCTTTCAGAATGCAATTTAAGATGTTCTCTCTTGCCTTTAAAGTCATATATCAATTGGCCCCATTCTATTTAAGAGGTAGGCTCATTTTGTAACCTGATGCAATCCTTGAGATCCTCCTGAGAAGCTACTTGTATGTTCTAGCCTTACTTGAGGCTTGACTCGCTGGGACCAGAGAGAAGGTTTGCTCTATTGCTGCTCCCCATTGGTGAAAAACTGTAGCTGATAAAATGCGGTTATGCCAAGATTTCTGGGTTTTCAAAAAGGCTTTAAAACCATGGATTTTTAGAAAGGCCTTTGATCTGAGATATGTCCTTGCAATTTATAACTTTTTTTTGCTGATTGTTTTAGACAGAAAGAGGCTGAGGGATAGACATGAATTGGGTTCGGTTTGTATATTTTGGATGTTGTAAGATTTGCTACATTAGCGGTGTGAATTTCCCCAAGGAGTTACCTGCGTAAAAGTAGCAATTTTCCAAAGCCCATTTACAAGCATAAATTAACATATTGTCAATAGATTCAGGAGCCTAACATTTCTAGTCCAAAAGAGGATGGACAGAAGGATTCAACAAACAATAAATCAACAATTGGACTAAACTTGAAAAAATATAGAACATGCTAGCATGGCCAGGAGGTGGACAGCACACGCTAAACTTTAAATAAGTCAAGAAAAGGTCTATACTTGGTACATAACATCTCAGTACACAACAAGTTGCAGCAGGTATATGAAGGCAGGCAGTTTATAGTAAATATATATTATAAATATAAAAAATCATACCTCATTGAAATACATCAAACGGTACAGAATACTCTTTCAATAAATTATAAAAAACCAGAACTCATTCTAACTATATAAATCATTTTACACCTGAACTTCCTACATCTAACTGTAGAGATGAACAATGTGATTTAGCAATAGCACTAACTTATGCTAATAAAAATCAAAAATCCCTCCGCTGAGTGGAAATCTTGGATTTTCTCTCTCAGCTCTGGGAAATGTGCGTCTCTGATCTCTTTGGACTGTGCACAGCCCAGGAGCAAAAGCATTTCTGTTTCACTCATCTGCCAGTCTTTTTCTAACCATTTACTATCTAACTGTGATCAGTGTTGCACTGCATACAGCTCCTGACTTGCACCTACCTGCTCTGTGTGTCCTCTCTTGTGCCCTGGGTTGGGGCCAGGGAGTCACTGGCTGGCACACAGTACCTGGAAAAGAGAGAGAGTGAGAAAATCAAGATTTTACCAAAACTCGGAGGTATGAAGCACGTTCTCTTAGACACCAAGTCGGAGACATTTCTGAGAACATCTGGCCCCAAACGTGTATAACTACTGCTAAAAAAAAAAGAAAAATACTTACCTTGAAAAGCAGCAGGTACACTTAGATGCCCAAGTGGGTCATGTGACTGTGCTTGGCGCCAGATGGACAGATCCTTCCAGAGGTTTTGAGACATTCTTAAAGGCTTTTCCTGCCTATGCATGGAAGTTCCTGCACCGCTGCAACCCCTTGGTTTCTTTTAATCCGCTGAAGTCTTCTCCTGCTATTTTGGTTTTTCAGCGGCCTGCTGCATTGGCTGGCTTATTCTGCCTCACCCTCCCCCCCCCCCCCCCACTCCCCCCATGCCATTGGCTTTTCCTAGTTAAGCCTTTTGGCACTTAGATAAGATTTCTTCTTCTCGTTGCCTGCTGAGCCAGCCCACAGACATTTTTTCCGTGATGTGGTCATGCCGAGTTGGTCACTTGGACAATTGTTTTCCCTTTGATTGTCTTCCGCAGCAAAATGTTATTTGATTTTGCATCATTAATTTTCTGTACAACATTGCAGAAGCAGACTGGGAGCTTCAGGTTTTGTTCTAAGGGCAAACAGAAGATGTCCATCGCTGACCATTGAAACGTTTATAACATGTGTTTGGGAAATGACCACAATGGCTCTGGCCATAGCAACTGCACGAAGATGTCACCCAGAGCAGTTTGGGCCTGTAGAGTTGGGCTCCTTGCCTGCCTGACTAGTTTTTAATGTTGTATACCACCTCAGGTGATCTTATAAAGATCGGGAAGGCAGTTTATCAATATGTTAAATAATAATATTCTGCCTTATTAAGGTAGAGATGAAAAGATTCAAACTTGGATCCATTCTCAAATCTCATGACTCGCTTTCTTCAAGAGATAAGACGACCCTGGAAGGCTGTCCCAATTTATTGTCTGATACACAAGAAGGCTGAGAGTCACCTTACATCTCTCTGTATTTCCATTCAAATGATGAGGAATCCACGGGTCTTCCATTGGATCTATTCCTGCAGCTTCTCATTCTGAGGACATGACAGACCCTGCCTTTGTACAAAAAAATGGCATTCAGTTTACGAAAAGAAGCAGAAACTAGAGTGGACATGCGTAGTTTGCTCAAACACATTCAATCACCAAAATAAATAAAATAAAACAAGTACTAGTGGTTCTGGTGCACGGATTTCCTCAGGGGCTTCAAGCAAGAATGTGGTAAACACCTTTTATCTAACCAGAAAATGAGATCTGCAATACAGAATTTAACTATGTCCAGGACATGGCAGGGTCCGTCTCCTGCATCAGTTGGTAGTATTGGCGTCGTCTTTGACAAAAGCTAAACACAGTAAAACACATTCCACCACCTCTCCTGGGAGGGACAGCAGGATGCTCGGTGTTCCAAGCGGCCATGCTCCGTTCCAGAATTGCACTTTGTCAGCTGCCTGTGAAGAGTGTATTCTATGGCAAAAGCATTTCCAGTAGAAAAAAATGGACCAATTTATTCCAGTGATTCAAGAAGCTGAAGAATGTGATAAGCATCTAACCAGATTGGCCTATGAACTTCTGTAGTAGCTATTGGCGCCAGAAAGTTGGATTGGCTGCATGCTTTGGGACTCCATGAAGACTTGCATGATAAACTCTTTGGAGAGAAAGGAAAGGAAATGGTATATGTTATGAAAGATCACCATCCTTACCCGCCTTACTGTTTCAGCCGCTACAATTCATCAATCCTCTACTTCCAGAGAGGGTCAACATCAATCCTAAAGAAAGCAATAGTTCTCTTCAAGAAGATAGCAACAGTACACTTATCAGCACGCTCATCTTCAGCAGCAAGACACAAGCAGTACATAAGAAAATGCCATACTGGGTCAGACCAAGGGTCCATCAAGCCCAGCATCCTGTTTCCAACAGTGGCCTATCCAGGCCATAAGAACCTGGCAAGTAAAACAGTCCATGTGCCGGAGCGGGACAACCTAAGCCTCTACAGCAAATGCAGGCCAAAGCTAATGCAAATGTTTTACTACAATCGCAGCAAATCTTCCTTATTAGCCTTAGACAATCTTCCAACAGGCAGACGGCTTCAGTAGTTCAAGCACGGTCTTTAGTGACAACAGACCATTGAATTTGAAAGATCATACAGCAAAGATACCAATTGCCTGGGGGCGTGGTCGAGGCCTCCGGACCAGCTCCTGGGTCGGGTGATGGCATGCCAGCAGCCCGCTGGTGCACGCAGATTTACGTCTGCTTTCAGCAGGCGTAAATCTGCCAACAAAGGTAAGGGGGGGGGTTTAGATAGGGCTGGGGGGGTGGGTTAGGTAGGGGAAGGGAGGGGAAGGTGGGGGGGGAGGGTGAAGGAAAGTTCCCTCCGAGGCTGCTCCGAAATTGGAGCGGCCTTGGAAGGAACAGGCAGCGCGCGCTGGGCTCGGCGCGCGCAGGTTGCACAAATGTGCACCCCCTTGCGCATGCCGACCCCGGATTTTATAAGATACGCGCGGCCACGCGCATATCTTATAAAATCCAGTGTACTTTTGTTCGCGCCTGGTGCGCGAACAAAAGTACACACTCGCGCAAAATTATAAAATCTACCCCTCAATGCCCAGGATTGGCAAAATCCTAAATCTGTTGTTGTCTATTCCCCCAAACAATCCTCCAATGAGATACTCCCTAGATACCAAACAGCTCAGGCTCCTTTAGCAAGCACTATCATCCTTTCTAATGGCCAATGCAGTTGCACTGGTTCCACCAGAAGAAAAGATCTTGGGGTTCCATCCCCAAAACAGACAACTGGCCTCCAAGCAATCTTGGATCTCAGGAATCTCATCAAATACCTAAAGAGAGAAAAGTTCAGGATGAGTTATTTGGACATCACCCGTCCCCTTCTGGAGAACAGCAGTTAGCTGTCGTCTTCTTCAAAGATGCTTACACAACCAAACACCTGACTTCGCAAGGCTTTACCGTAGCAAACAACCACTACCAATATTATGTTCTGCCATTTGGTCTCTCAGCAACTCCCAGAGATTTCACCAAATGCCTTGCAATTGTTGCTGCTCACTTACCTGGTAATTTTAAAAGGATTGCGTGTGCGCCCATAAACGCGCATATCTGCGCACGAACAGAAATATGCTGCAATTTTATATCGTGCATGCAAGTACGCGTGTATCATTTAAAATTCCCCTGCCGCATGAACGTGTGCGCGTAATCTTAAGAGGTGGCTCGAGTAAATGTCCCGCGCGTATTTCCTCTAGGGCTTTAGTGGCTTTTACACGCGTGTGCCGGCGGAGGTTAGAACATGGTCGTGTGAGGGAAAAGCAGTGTTTCCTATTAGTCCACCAGTTTGTCCAGTTGATATTGAGGTCTTCAAGATCCCTCTGGTTCTTCATCTTGTAAGTCCCCCACTTGACCTCGAACCTTCATGCTGTACTGAAAGCCCTAAAACTCGGGATCTCCAGACTTCCTCTTTATCAGAACCTGCAATAAAGTTACGCGAATCACACACAGATGTGCGCAATGGTCAGCTTTTTAACAATTTGGAGTTACATGCGTAAGTCTTAGCCCCGCCCTGAAATGCCCATTCCCCATCCCCCTTCTACTTGCGCGCATGGGTGTGTACATGCGGCTTCTTAAAATTTGTGTTGCTCGTATGTGGCCGTTTTTGTGTGAGCGATGCTTTTAAAATCTACCTTTTACGGCTAAACATTGTTTTTCCCTACCTCAACATCTGGCTGATAACAGTCCATTCCCCTCCTGAGGTCCATTCATCTACTCTCTCTACGATGCACACCCTTCAGTCTCTTCACCTGAACCCAGCACAGGGAAAAGAATTTCTGCCTCATCAAAGAGTGGAAGACTTGTCAAAATTAATTGGAAATATCACCAGCCACCTCCTCATAAAGATGTTAGGTCACAGGGCAGCAACAGCCCACGGCCCTCCCTTTGCACATATTCCCATGGGATAGACTCAGAGACAATTGACGTTTGAATGGAACTAGCATCTTCAGCCATTGTTGCACAAAGTGAACATATTCAACTCTCTTATCGAGCCTCTGAGATGGTGGCTGGACAGTTCACATCTGTTAAAAGGACTCTTAATGCTTCTGTCCAAGGCTGGTGAGCTCATATGAGAAACCTCTGCTTCAAGGGACCTGCTCACAAGAAGTTACTTCATATAAACCATCTAGAATTGAGAGCAGTCTTTGTTTCATGATGGTACAAAATGGTGGAACTAGTGTCTTTCAGTCTATGCCTAGAGGCCTTCAGGATTTGCAAAAGGGTGATTTCCCTTATGGCTTTTTTTTTTGTGTTGTCTGTCTTTCAGGAGGCCAAGATCAGATAGCAGAGAGCCTGCATTGCAAACTACAACCACATGAATGGTTGCGACAGCTTCCTTTTCACCTTTGGGGAACTCTGCAAATAGACCCTTCTGCCACATCTCTGAAGAACAAACGTCCTTGAATACTGCTCCGGGAGAGAGTGCTCGTGGATGCTTTCTCAATTCATTAAGTATTTTTGACAGTTCCTCTTCTATCTTAAACAATTCAAAGGCTAAGAAGAAAGCAGGAATGGCAAATGATTTTGAAAGCTCCCTTTTGGCCTTGTCAAATTTGGTTTCCATGACTTCAACATCTATGGGTTTAACTAGCAATAGTATTGCAGAAATTCTCATCCCTACTTATCTATTGCAACAGGAGCCTGCTACATCCTAACCTAAGCCAAGTCATATCAACTTAGGAAAAAACAGAATATCAAATGTGTAGAAATAAATTAATCAAGACAATTGTCTTCTAAAGTAAAGTAGGGTCGTCTTGCTCCAAAAAACAAAACTCTACCGGAAGGTCTTAACAACTTTAAAGACCAGAATTGCTGCCTCATTGCTCCAGGGATGGGACTGGACCTTTCTGGGAGACAGCGTTATCGGCACAGCACACTCCGGTCTCACATAGCATCCTACCAAATCTGCACTGGGCACTGCTTCACCCAAGCCTGGAACTGCTCCAGGATTTCATGCACTTTCTTTCTGAACTGAACTAGATGGAGACCGGTGAGCAATGCCAAGAGCCTATTTTCCGCATGATACTTTTGAAATGGCAAAAAGGGCCAACACAGTGGCTCAGGTGGCAAGTGCTATGCACTGCCATGTGGAAGGACCCCAGTTTGATACGCTGCTCCCTGGGTGGGCTGGAAATGCTGCAGAGTAGGGAGGAGGCCTTGACAGCCCTGTGACAGATGGAACTGGGGTCATTGATTAAAAGTGACACCTACTGGCTGGATTCAGGGCCCATGACTGCAGAGTTATAGAGCGCCCCAGTGCATGGCCAGCTAGCCCAGGACCGACACTGCCATGAGCAGACTGAGTACATTGGGTGGGGATATGAAATAGAGGGGAAAAAAATCTCAGATAGTTGTAAATGAAAGCTCAGGGAGCCAGGATGAGAGTCCTGCTTCCAACTGAGCTGAAGACCCAAAGAAGCATCAGGAAAAGGCTGTGTCAAAAAAAAAAAAAAAGACAAAAAACACAATGCCCTTGAGAGCTGAGCTCGGTTGCTATATGCTTGCCATGTGGACGGACTTGGTTTCAGTTCCTGGCTCAGGGTGCCTACTCCATGGATTGACCCAGGGAATGGGGACGTTGCAATGGCAGCTACCCCCTCTCCTGGGAGAGCCATGGTCAGCATGCAATGGCGACATCTGGTGGCTAGATTTAGGGCAACAAGACAAAAAGAGGTCCAGAAAAAGGCAAGAACAGGACCAGTGCAAGGGTGTTAGGCGCCCTGGGTGAAACTTACAGCCTGCCGCCCCTTCCCCTTCCTGGGTTACACCCTCCCCACACAAAATTAAAAATGATGCATTTATGATCATTTTACATGAAAAAAGATTGTCTTCTCAGGTAAAAATATCACTTACAACATGTATGTTATATTTACATGCACTGCTGAGGTACCAACCAGAAAACCCTGCAGAAAAAAAGTAAAAAAGACACTTGGAATTGGTATTAGGTCTATTGTAATGCAATAGGCTTGGCCCCCAGAAAGCCATGAATAAACTGTCGTACAATCTCAATATAGTAAACCTCCCAAAGCAAATCAGCACTAATTGCTATTACTCAAACAGTAACATGCCTAACTATGACAAAGCAACACGGCAAATATTACACCAGGCCCTAAAACACCAATACACCTCCTATTAGGAAAATAGAACAGGCCAGTCTACTATAGATCCCTACACAAAAACTACAGGCTAGCAGAATATCTCATCTCGATCACACACAGAACACAGCTAGACCCAGGGCAGTTCTACAGTGAGGCAGGGTGAGGCAACAAAATTTTGAGTTGTCAAAAAAAAAAATGCCCAGTGACTTCCTCACCTTGCCACCAGATACATGATTTAGTTACATGTCATTGTTGGCGGGGTTCCCACCCCTCGCCTGTAGCCAGAAAAGGAGTCCATTCTGCTGACAGCCAAAAATGAAAAGAAAGCCTAGTGAGCCCTGGCAGAACCCATCCTGCCAGCAGCCGAAAAAGGAAGCCTAGCAAGCTGCTGGCAGAGCCCACCCTACCAGCGGCCAAAAAAGAGAAAAAGGCCTAGCTGGCAGTCAAAGTAAAAGGAAGTCAGTGCATGCCAGCAGCCAAAAAAAAAAAAAAAAGGGGGAGAGAGCACGTGAGTGAAGTAGAGGGAGCGTGTGTTTCTGAGACAGCATATATATGAATGTGTATGGGAGAAAGCATGTGCATGCCTGTGTGAGAAAAAGCATGTGTGAGAGTGTGTGTGTGTGTGTGTGTGTGAGAGCATGCATGAGACCATCTGTTTCTGTGAAAGAACATGTGCAAGAGCATCTGTGTGCATGTGTGCGAAAGCATGTGAAGGTGTGACAGCATGTGTGTGTGTCTGTATATAAAAGAGGAACGTTCACCCATCCTGCCTCCCCTCACACTAATCCATGGAAATCTCAGGGTGATTGAAAATCCAAAGTTCCCAGGTATGGAAAGGGGGGATTTTTTTTAATTCTTATTAGTGTTAATTATTGGGTGCTATTTAATGTCTGCTATTTTGACATATTATTGATGTTTGGGAAATGATTTTATTTTATGGTTTGTTTGTTTTTTACTTATTGGCTATTATTGTATTTATCCACCGTTTTGAAATATTCTTTTTATTAGTATGTTTTTACTATTATGATTGATGTTTTCTATTCCTTGACTTTATGGATGTGAGGAATGGCATTTCTAATTTTTCTGCAGTCTGGCTTGTTGAGGTTTCCGGTTTATTTCTGCTTATACTTTATGCTCTGTATTTAGCGAGGGTCTGTCTGTGTTCTGCATGCGTGACTCAGGTTAGATATTCTGCTGCCGTGTGCTTTCTGTGTGGGGATCTATAGCAGCCTGGCCTGTTCTGTTTTCCTGATAGGAGGTGTATTGGTGGTTTAGGCCCTGGTGTAATATTTGCTGTATTGTCTTTTCATAGTTAGGGTTTTTAGTGTTTGAAGGCTGGCTGTTAGTGCTTTTTTTAGTATGAGAGGTTAACAAATATTGTAATTCAGTTTACTCTGGGCTTTCTGAGGGCGTTACTATAGGCCTAATACCATATGCATTCCAAGTGTGTTTGTCTGCGGAGTTGTGATATTTTTACCCCAGAAGACTGCACTCTCAGTGGCCTTTTTCATGTAAAATTGATTGTTAGAAATGCAGAATTTGTAATTGTGTGTGATGAGGGCAGGGGGGCACAGGCACAAGGCTGTAAAAAGTTCTCCTAGGGTCCCTAATGCCCTTGCCACACACACAGAGCTCCATCATTCACCCATCTTCCCCTTCTCCAGGGGAGAGTGCTGGGGAAAAGGTGGGAGGCAGGGCTGAGGGTTCCTGGGAGCTTCCTAGACCCTCTGGGAACTCTGACCCCTGCTTTCCCCCTTCCGCAGCATTTGAAATCACTGAAAGGGCCCTGACTACAAAGAGATCCCCTTGCCCCAGAGTAGGAGGGGGGGGGAGGGGGGAATCTGATCCCTCGCCTCAGGCAGCAGATTGCCTTGAGTCACCTCTCACTAGACCCTCACCAAACACAGAATAAAGACACCATAAATTATAAATAGAAATGTGTGAAGCTGAACTGGAAACCACAAGAAGCCAGACTCCGTATACAGTGCGACAATGGAAAAGCAGAAATATCATTCTCACAGGACAAGCAGGATGGTAGTCCTCACATATGGGTGACATCACAGGATGGAGCCCTGTACGGAAAACGTTTCTGTCAAAGTTTCTACAAAGCTCTGACTGACACTGGCACACTTGAGTGCACTGAGCATGCTCAGCCTGCATTTATCCCTGTGACTAAGGTGGCTTCCTCAGTCTTCTTTTTTCCGCTCTACAGTAAGTATAGCGGTTAGGAGCTCTGTGAGAAATTCTAACACTTTTTCTGCACGGATTTTTGGTGAACCGAGGAGATTTGTAGTAAGGATAAGTTCCTAGATACCTTCTCTTATTCACATTCAATCTGCCTGAATATACCATCTACATCTTTCAAAACCAACCCAGCCAGTGTTCACCTTAGTACAATTGGTGCTCATCAGCGTGTAGAAGGACATTCTCTTTCTTTAATTTCTTGACCTCCTTTTCCTCTTGTACTTCCAGGGTGGGAATCTGGTACCATCAGCCATTTTGTTTTATTTTCTGTTCCCATGACCACCAGCATGACCGCTGTCAATCCCCAATAGAAATAATTTGGTCATTGCGGCGCCAGTCTTCAGTTGGGTGCTATACACCAGGGCTCCTCTAGAAGAGCATTGGGCCCTGAATCTGGCCACTAGGTGTTGCCCTTAAGCAATGACCATGAATCCTTCCCACACACCATGGCCTGTGAACGCTGCCTCCACAGCATCCCCAACCAACGCAGGGAGCAAAAGATATAAGTTGAGGATCAAACCAGGCAAATCTCCAACTGTCAGATTCATGAAGGTTTTGCTTCAATTTAAATCTCCTACTGAGTCATGGGACATCAACTTGGTTCTTACCCAGATGCCAGGGGAAGGTACCAGCAGTGTTTGGACCAGCAACAGCCAGGAGATAACGGGCTGGAGCCCTTTCAACAGAGTTAACTGGCAAGACAGGAGCAGTCATAGTTCAGGGCCATAACAGATCAAGAAGGGAGTATGGTGGCCACTTTCCAAGGCAGCCAGATTGGTCAAAACCAATTTAAAAAGGGATTGCTGGGAACAGGAGCCATACGGTTACGCATCTATCTTGTGATGTGAGCTCTCTCCTATAGCAGCAAAGCTCTGCTCCAAGTTCTAGTTCCAAGTTCCAGTTCCTGCTTCAGGTTCCAACTCCAGTTCCTGTTCCAAGTTCTAGTTCCAAGTTCCAGTTCCTGCTTCAGGTTCCAACGCCAGTTCCTGCTCCAGCATGTACACACTGGGCTTCCTCTCCCTACAGCAACCTGTTCCTACTTCAGGTTCCAGTTCCTGTTCTTGTTCCAAGTTCCAGTTCCTGCTCCAGCATGTACATACTGGGCTTCCTCTCCCTACAGCAACCTGTTCCTACTTCAGGTTCCAGTTCCTGTTCCAAGTTCCAGTTCCTGCTTCAGATTCCAGCTCCAGTTCCTGTTCCAAGTTCCAGTTCCTGCTTCAGCATGAACACACTGGGCTTCCTCTCCCTACAGCAACCTGTTCCTACTTCAGGTTCCAGTTCCTGTTCCAAGTTCCAGTTCCTGTTCCAAGTTCCAGTTCCTGTTCCAGTTCCTGCTCCAGCATGTACACACTGGGCTTCCTCTCCCTACAGCAACCTGTTCCTACTTCAGGTTCCAGTTCCTGTTCCAAGTTCCAGTTCCTGCTCCAGCATGTACACACTGGGCTTCCTCTCCCTACAGCAACCTGATCCTTACCTGTGAGTACCAGCATGGCTAGGGAAGCTGACACCAGCTGAGGAAAGCTCCCTTTCAGACTCCAGACACTTGTGGAGTTAAATACCTGATCTAGAGAGTCATATTTTTGTTGGTAGTCACATCAACCCAGAGTCCGTGAACTCCAAATCCTTTTTGTTTTACCTGTTGGCTGTTTGCAAATTAAATGTTTTTTTATTATTCTGTTTTGTAGAATAAACTTATTTGTTAGCTTTCTCTCTATGACTGATTAGTGATCCCAACTTTTTTTTGTTTTTAAATGTAGGTGCATTTCTAGGAACTGTCACCCCTGGGCTTTATATTTTATTTTATTTATCTGATTTTTATATTCCACTTTTCAGCACTCCCAGTGTCCTTAGAAACGAGCAGGGGTAGCATGTGGTGCAGAGTACTTGTGCACAGGCAAGCAGGAGCCCAGATGGCGGGCAGGAGGCTGCCACTGAGGGAGCACGTGTGCAGGTGCAGGCAAACTTGGGCAGCACCCTCCAAGTGTCTATAGGGTTAACTCTGAGTGGGGATTAGGAGTAGCGTTAAGCCATTATGGGATGGTTGCCCATCAAATTTTACCTCTGATGAGGAGATTTGCAAAGCTCACGCTGTGACTCAAGAGTTCACTTCACACACACTCACATCTGATTATCATCTTGACACAACTTCCTCCTGGGATGGTACACCTGCACCGTGTCCCCCATGGCCTGTGTGAGGGGTAGAGCTCAACTCCCATCTCCCCTAGGGCCAATTCTGTGATTATGTACTGTGGTCATTTGCAGGATCTTCTGGTCAGAATCCTTTTGCTAGTGATGTCAGCAGCTGCCAGAGTGACAGAGACTGCGCTAGCATGTTAAACAAGATGGTAGAAATAGCTTAAGGCAGAGAACCAGAGATGATGTGGTTCAGCATTGCCACCCATAGGTTAGAAGCACGACGGTTCCTAGGATTTGATAAAGAGGTTGTTTGCTGCTTTAGCTGACCAGTGCATCGCGTGTGCAGCACGGGCCTTAATGCAGAGTCACTTTAGGAAGACGAGATGCAGAGATAATTTGTCAGCATGCTTCTACTGGATATAGGATTAAGATATAAGACTGAATTGTTACTGCATCCGGAGGAATTTTCTTCCTCATTTTGGACGGTCAGATGGGCGTGCTTATCTGATTAAAAAGGGAAGCATGACTGCGCTCTGCCTGTATTTCATTTCTAAGGTATGTTTATTATTATACAAGACAGTGTAAAACAGAAGCTGAGTTTGGGGCCTAACTACATTTCCCCCTAAGGGGTTTCGGGGAAAACTTAGCACACTGTATATATATAAAAAAAACAACAAAAAAACCCCACATATTAGACAAGGGGTATTCTCCCAAGAAAAGTATTTTCTACCCATTGGCTATTCTTTCTTCGTATGGTTTCCTTGTTTTGTTGAAGATTTGATGAACCTGCTTGTCTTCAGAGAAAGCAAAGTTGTTTACTTTAGTCCTGTGGCAATTCTGCACCTCTGCGAAGCGCAGAATCCCTGCAGAATTCCCCTCCTGCGCAGCCGTATGGAATCCGCGCAGAATTTGGCGGGCCCTGGCGTGCCACGAGTGGGACGGTCTCTGCTCGCAGCATGTCTGGACCTGCCTCATCTTCGCTGCACACCGGGGCCTGCTTCATTTTCACCGTGAGCAGGACGGCCTATACTCATGGCGAAGATGAAACAGGCCCTGGCGTGCTGCGAGCGGAGGCCATCCCACTTGTGGCAAAGAAGGAGCAGGCCCCAGCATGCCACGGGCAAAGGCCATCCAACTCGTGGCGAAGATGAAGCAGGTCCAGGTGTGCTGCGAGTGTGGGCCTCCCCGCTCACAGCGAAAATGGAGCAGACTCCAGTGAGAATGAGTCTGGGGATGGGGGTGGGGGAGAGATGTGTGAGGGTGCTTATTTGTGAGAGAGGGAGCCTATGTGAGGGTGTGGGTATGTGTAAGAAAGAGAGCCTGCGTGAAGGAATGTGTGTGTGTGTGAGAGAGAGAAGGAGCCTATATGTGTGTGTGGGGGGGGAGTAAGCGAGGGGGGGAGTCAGTGTGTAGGGATGTGTGTGAGAAAGACATAAGTAGCCTGTATGAGGGTGTGTGTGAGAGAGAGAGAAAGAGAGAGAGGGAGCCTGTATGAGGGTGTGTGTGTGTGAGAGAGAGAGAGAGGGAGCCTGTATGAGGATGTGGAGATGTGGGAGAGAGAGGGAGCCTGTATGAGGGTGTGTGTGAGAGAGAGAGAGAGGGAGCCTGTATGAGGGTGTGTGTGTGTGTGAGAGAGAGAGAGAGGGGGAGCCTGTATGAGGATGTGGAGATGTGTGAGAGAGAGGGAGCCTGTATGAGGGTGTGTGTGTGTGAGAGAGAGAGGGAGCCTGTATGAGGGTGTGTGTGTGTGAGAGAGAGAGAGAGGGGGGAGCCTGTATGAGTGTGTGTGTGTGTGTGTGTGTGTGAGAGAGGGAGCCTGTATGAGGATGTGTGTGTGAGAGAGGGAGCCTGTATGAGGATGTGTGAGAGAGAGAGAGGGAGCCTGTATGAGGGTGTGTGTGTGTGAGAGAGAGAGAAAGGGAGCCTCTATGAGGGTGTGTATGTGTGAGAAGAGAGGAAGGGACAGAGGGCGCCTGTGTGTGGGGCAGTACTGAGAATGGGGTCAAACTCTGGGAGCACAGATAGAGTGGAAGGGATTGAGCCTAGAGGTGGAGGGGAGAGATACTGGCAGGTGGAGGAGTTGGGGCCTGAGAGGGCAAAATGGCCAGGGGAGTAGGGAGAGCGAGAGGAAGGGCATTTAAGTGAATTTCTAGGGAAATTCTGCTCAAAATATTTAAACTCTGCATCTTTAAGTAATAACTTTTTTCTGTATTACATTTTAAATTAATTACTTAAAGACTGCCATGTATATTGTGTTTTTTTGAGCAATATAAAGTATGCAGAATTTATTTTTTTTATTTTGCACATGATTCCCCCAGGGGTATTACTTCTAACAAGGGTTCTCCAAAGAGAGCAGTTCACCAGTCCTGCTCTTCCTCCCGACTGCCTTTCGGAGCTGTTCTCCTCTGCGGCAGGAAGGACCCCCACATGAGCAGGAAAAGCCCTTGGGCCTTTCCAGAAAGTTCTGGTTCCAAGCACAGAGCTGTAACCCAGCGCCGGAGAGCAGCCAGCTCCGTGCCCCTGCTCCGGGAACCTATACTGGCACGTGACAACGTGTGATACGCCATGTAGTTAAAAGACAGGGCAGGTATTACGGATAATATTATAATAAAACAAAGCTTGCGGTGTCCCCAGGGTCGTTCACAGTCTGTCTTCTTCCTTAACCTCACGCCGCGCTTCCCATCACTCACTCCAGAAACAGGGCGACGTCATGGCGGAGGTGGCGGATCCACGCTGCGCAGAGAACAGCCAGGACCCGCCGGGCCACGGGCTCAAAGACCAGCGCCGTCTCCGCTGCGGGGCAGGAGCGCAGGAGACCGTGCAGGTCCTGGAGGAAGGCCGAGGCATCCGAGCGCAGACCTGTGGGGGGGACAGGAGGAGGCAGAGCTGAGGGCCACGGGCAAATAGTCTTTTCATTTCCTTGTGTTATGAAGTATGCTAGACGGACGGACGGAGGGAGGACAAGAATCGGCCTCCTTCGGGCTGTGGTGCTAAGAGCTTCCATTCAGAGTGGCCTGGACATGTCTACGTTTGTAACCGCTCTCCTCCTGGCTAGGCCCCAGCCCTCACAGCAACCGCCCTTGCTGGGTTTTACCAGCTGGCTTCATGTCATAAGGAACCGGGTAATGCACTTACATTCCTACTGCGCCACCGGGTGTACGCAGCACTGTACAGATCTACAAAAGAGGCTCAGTGTCTGATCAAGACAGATAAGGGACTTGAGGAAATGGGGTTTTATTACTGCCTTGTAGTAACCAACTCCTCTTGCTGGTACCTGTCATTGGTTCTAATGATAGAAATTCATCAGCCATCTCAAATTTGCACTTAATTCCTCTGACTGTGAATGTAAACCCCTCCCCAAACCCACCCCGAGCTGAAAGTGCCCCCTCTTACAGTGGTATGTGTATATATATCTATCTATCTCTCTCTATAGCATGTCACATTGACTCTATACAGAGGTGCTCTAGACCAGTGGTCCCCAGCCCTGTTCTGGGGGCCCACCAGCCAGTCGGGTTTTCAGGAAACCCACACTGAATATGCATGAGAGAAAATTTGCAGGCACTGCCTCCATAACATGCAAATGTTCTCTCATGCATATTCATTGTGAGTATCCTGAAAACCCGACTGGCTGGTGGGCCCCCAGGACAGGGTTGGGGACCACTGCTCTAAATAATTGTCCTGGGCATTCCTTTCTGTGGATTGAGCTTCATTAGAACAATTTCTTTGTCTTTCAGGGTGAGTTTTTTCAGCCCCCGCTGTAGCATGTCTTTATGTGTCTTCTTTTGAAGCTGAATTTTTGTACAGCTTGTCACTGGCCCCCGGCCTCATATGGCGACACTACCTTCATGTTGTGGAGAGGCAATGAGGTTTCTTTTACATTTATTTTTTCATATGTGGCTCAAACACCTCGGCTGGCTTTTTTTTCTTTTTTTTTTTTTTTTTAGATTTGTGGCTATCACAGTCGGTGGGTAACTGATTGTAACTCTTTTCTGAGTTTCGATAGCTGAAGGAGGGTGTACCTGTCGGCCATCTTTTTTGGCTGCACTGGCCATGCTGTGTCTTGCAGGAAGTGAAACAGCAGGCGCTGCTAATGTGTGTATCTCTTTTGCAGCAGGGGGTATCCACAGAATGTAATTAAGCGGGCAAATAAGAGGACCCGTTTTTGTGATCGCTGTCGTGTTTCGCCTTCAGGCCGGCGAGCTTGGCTTTAGCAGGACACCGCCAAACTGCACATGCGGCAGGACGCCACCAGAACCGCAGTCGTCTTGAGTTCTCTGTAGGCGCACGCGTGCGCGAAGACACTTCTTTTAAAGGGCCTGCGGTGGGAAAAGCCCACAGTGCCCTTGGATGACATCACAGCGTATTGCCCTAAAAAAAGGGCTTCTCAGATGTTCCAGGATTGCCTCAGCAAGCAGGTCCTTCACCTTGCAATTGTTTCAGCTTGTCTTGTCTCGTCTTCTTCCAGCCTTCAGCCTCAGGCTTGTGCCACGTCCGTCTCCAGCTTCAGCCTGGTCTGGCTCTTCGGATGTGGCCATAGTCTCAGCCCTTTGGACTTTGTCATAGTCTGGCTCATGTCAAGACTCGTTCGCCCGCCGTCGGCGCAAACCTTAGGGCCCTTCCCACGATGTTGCATCAATTGTGCCTCGGCAAGATGGGCTCACGCTCACGTCGTTCACACTGATTTCTTTATTAACGGGTCGTTAATGAAGAAACCAGTGATTTCCTTGGGTTGGGTGCTTTGCGTGCCTCCTCACACCCCGTTAACTCATAATGTGGTAAAAATTATTAAATCACATTTGTCATTTCTGTCTGAGTTTGGGGTGTTTTCAAAACCCTCACTCTTTCCATATAAATGGGCCAGGAGTTTAGGAGATGAATTGGTCTCGTCTGCCTCCTTGAGTTAGCATGTGCGATGAGGTGAGAGGTGGGCATCATCCATCCCTGGGAATCGTGTGATGTCTGTGCACTCTCACTAACTTTGTCAGTCTTCACACATCCTATGACCTCTTCTAAGAACTTCTTGCATTTCTCTGCTCCATGTCAATCCAGTAATGGGTTGATGTGGTCCTATGTCCATGTGGACTTGTATATGTCAGTAAACAAGCCATCTCTAAGGACGTGGCTTATTGAGCATCATTGCACGATGCACCCTCATTGCCATCGGCTTACAGTTGAACACTCGTCACAGGACCTGCGGTTTTGTGTTTTGTTTTGCTTTGCAACATTTAAGTCCACATACTCATAGGGGGGATTTGACTCAGCAGTTGCTGAGATCTGAACAGAAGTGGATTTATCCTTTAGATTCTGTGGTACCAAAGGGGTTGAATGGGGGGTTTTCTTCTGATGACATTCAGCCCGTGATGACCAGTTTTATACTCTTGCTGTGGTGGAGTATTTTCCCTTTATTTTGGTCTCTGACTAGGAGACGTTTTTGGAGTCTTTTTCTCTTGTTATGTGGAGGGTGAATCGTGAGTGGCTGTTCCAAGAGATGTCTGAAGTGTTTGGATTGGTTGATTTAAATATTGAGGTATGGTTAAAGCAGACGTGAAGGAGGAGGCGTTTGTGTAATCCGACGTCATGGTGGAACATTAGTCAAAGTGGTGAGAATGCTCTGCTTAGTAAGCTGATGCTTTGATTTATTGAGGTAGGTTCTTGGTTTGTATTTTGTTTGTTTATGGGTCTGTTTGTTTCTTTTTAGTCCTTCTGGTGTTTTCCGGTGGATTTGCATCCTGCAATAAATTTTTTCTTTTGAGATTTGGATAAGAACATAAGAACATGCCATGCTGGGTCAGACCAAGGGTCCATCAAGCCCAGCATCCTGTTTCCAACAGAGGCCAAACCAGGCCATAAGAACCTGGCAAGTACCCAAAAACTAAGTCTATTTCATTTACAATGTCCAGAAGTGGCACAAAGCACACTCATAGTTTTTTCCTAAACGCAAGGCTTTGAGAATCGTTCCTGCAGCCCAGTCTCCCAGGCCCAAGTTCACCGTCTCCTAACCTAACCCCCACTTGCCCAATGCACAGAGGTCACAGAGAGAGGGAAGGAGCTGCAGAGAAGGCGGCACCTGGAGCTGATGTCTGAATTGTTTGCGGCAAACTCCTGATTTGTACATTTGGTTTTCTCCTCAGAAAACCAGAGCTGCAAGCCCACCATGCATGCCCTGAGCTAAAGCCAGGACCGGATCAGCCTGTCCCTAGTCTGCAATCCTCGTCCTCGCAGATTGCGGCTCCTGCTGTAGCTGGCACGTGTGCCCCCTGAGCTTGGCACTAGATGTCACTGTCGTGCAGTGGCTGAGAGTCCCTCATCCAGGCGACAGTGAATGCTGCCTTCACAGCAGCCCCAGCCTGGCTGGGTTTGGCCATGAAACTCAGTTACTGCCAAGGACTCATCAGCTCAAACTGCAGAACCTATTTAATTAGATTAAAAAAAAAAAAAACATTCGAAAGAAACCTTTTATTTGCATTCTAAATTCCAACTGACTCATCAGTCTAACAGACGGACCTGCTTGCAATACAAGCGCTGCTCTCGTAGAGAATATAAATAAGGCCGCTGCAAGCTACCTGTCATGGGAACGAGGACTCCGGGCAGCCAGGCTGAGGTGGCTCCTTTCCTGCCTCAGAGGTAGCTCTGGGTCAGCTTTAGCACTAGAGGTTAATTAACCCGCGAGAAGGCAGAAGAGGCAGGAGCTGCCCTTGCAGCGTGGGCAGAGATGGGACAGGGTGTTTGAGGAGCCCCTCAGTGGCAGGAGCTCAGGGATTGGCCATGCGCCTGGGACAACATCTCGTAGGATAATCACCCTCCCCCCCAGTGCCTGTCTGAGGGCCGGGACAGCCACAGAGGATGCCGACAACTGCACATCCTTCCATTTATTTCAGCTTTGGCAAGGATCACCGGTGGGGTCAGGGGGCAGGCTGTTAATTCCCCCGGATTATTCAGGTTCTTCTTCTCAGCTGAGCATGGACCTTGCCCCTGCACTTGGATATTTGCCAAACGGCCAGGTATTATCTTAGGGGACCTAAGAATTTTGTAGGGAGCTGCTTTATGATAAATATTTGGGTGGGTGGCATATTTGAGCTTCAGGAAAAAATCCCCCGACAGTCTGAAATGACACAGCATGTCAGCTGCTTGAGCAGTTTGATTGGATAAAACCCTCCCTCTCCCCCACTGTTTTATAATCTGCATGGTGGTGCATCCCTTGGCTTGGCCTCTGTTGGAAACAGGATGCTGGGCTTGATGGACCCTTGGTCTGAACCAGTGTGGCATATTCTTATGTTCTTATGCTCTAATGTCAAGCAGAGTCACAATTAAGGGAGCCCTCTATATCAATATCAACTCACACAATATGTCTGTGAATGTATTTTTATTAATGAGACCACACCATAAAAACCTATCTAGACACACAATACTATCTAGCACAATCACACTTCACATTCATACTAACACATCACACATTTAAAAATATTATCACATTTAATATTGAACAATACTTAATAACATGTGCAAAACAACATTTAAACAGCACTGTATATGATTTTATAATGTTTTTCAACAAAGACAAAGCTTAATAATGTGTGCAAGAAACAGCACTACTTAATAACGTGCAAAAATCAGCTTATAAATAGCATTAAATTAACATATATTTCAAATTTATTCACAGGACACTGGGAAATAAACCAATACATTAGCTCAAAAAATCTCCTTTTTCAATCATGATCGGTATGCAGTGACCAAAAATGATTTAGCATAGTCCATTGGACTCCTTTAGGACCAATCCAACAAACGATCCTTGTTTCACCCATTTTTGGCGGGCTTCCTCAGGGATAGTTCACGCCAAATCCCTCACTCTATAATTTCGCTTAAAGATAAACAAAAAAACCAAAATACAATAAAGTATCCAATACTATTCATGTTTTCAGAAGAATTCAACCAAAGGTGCTTACCTCCTATATAATTCACCCTCTCACTTCTACGGTCTCCTGTTCAGTAATAACGCGATACTTTTCACAAACGTTTAATGGCTTCAAACAGCACTTCAAACAAGAAAACTCTTTCAAATCATTTTCTCCAGTTGCTTATACTGCAACCAAAAATATAGATTAACTTTTACAAGTATTGAGGACACACAACGCCATTAATCAACTTGCTCCCTTCTCGACTGCATACTCACATTTAAAACAGTCTGAACTGACGACAATTCCCGCAGGTAATGTGATCCACTACACATAGCTCATTACTTTTATATTACCATCAATATTACCTCAATTCCAATTATCTCTCAGATGACAAAACCCATTGTCAATATTTCATTAATTAAAGAAAGGCTACCCACTCAATCGGGCCATTCAATCCATTTGGGGAACTTGTGTTCCAATCATGAATAAATTTTTGTTCCATGCGTCTCAAAGCCGAAGATAAATCCCCACCAAATTCCAATTTAACTTGTTTGTCAAACAAGTAATGAGCTATGTGTAGTGGATCACATTACCTGCGGGAAGTGTCGTCAGTTCCTGTTTTAAATGTGAGTATGCAGTCGAGAAGGGAGCAAGTTGATTAATGGCGTTGTGTGTCCTCAATACTTGTAAAAGTTAATCTATATTTTTGGTTGCAGTATAAGCAACTGGAGAAAATGATTTGAAAGAGTTTTCTTGTTTGAAGTGCTGTTTGAAGCCATTAAACGTTTGTGAAAAGTATCGCGTTATTATTGAACAGGAGACCGTAGAAGTGAGAGGGTGAATTATATAGGAGGTAAGCACCTTTGGTTGAATTCTTCTGAAAACATGAATAGTATTGGATACTTTATTGTATTTTGGTTTTTTTGTTTATCTTTAAGCGAAATTATAGAGTGAGGGATTTGGCGTGAACTATCCCTGAGGAAGCCCGCCAAAAACGGGTGAAACAAGGATCGTTTGTTGGATTGGTCCTAAAGGAGTCCAATGGACTATGCTAAATCATTTTTGGTCACTGCATACCGATCATGATTGAAAAAGGAGATTTTTTGAGCTAATATATTGGTTTATTTCCCAGTGTCCTGTGAATAAATTTGAAATATATGTTAATTTAATGCTATTTATAAGCTGATTTTTGCACATGTTATTAAGTAGTGCTGTTTCTTGCACACATTATTAAGCTTTGTCTTTGTTGAAAAACATTATAAAATCATATACAGTGCTGTTTAAATGTTGTTTTGCACATGTTATTAAGTATTGTTGAATATTAAATGTGATAATATTTTTAAATGTGTGATGTGTTAGTATGAATGTGAAGTGTGATATTGTGTGAGTTGATATTGATATAGAGGGCTCCCTTAATTGTGACTTTGCATAGATATAGGGAACCTATTGAACTACATTTTTCCCTTAGTGCATTATACATATGTCAAGCAGGACAGAGTCCATAAAATGCTGAGCTCCAGCTGCTGGAGAATTTAGACTATGATTCTGGCACCCAGGAGAGCGCGCGGCCATTCAGACTCACCCTTAGAGCCTCTTTCCGCTAACGCACGCCGCTTACGGTTCAGGAGATGTCCCAGGAAAGTTTGGATTATGCTCACTAGAGGCTTATCGTGCTGCACAGTGAGCATCATCTCTTGCACATCGCACAGAGCACAACAGCGGGGTTGTCTGTTGCCTCACGCAGACGAGTCCTGTATGCATGGGGTTGTAGTTCTGGGCTATATTTCCATGTCCGCTGTGGCAGGGGTGGGAACCTGCATGAGGTGGCTATCGCTTCTAATCCTAAGGCAAGTTCTAAGCATCAGCCAGAGGTCCAACATGAGCAAGTCCCTCCTCATTAAAAAAAAAACAAAAAACCAGTCGAAATTAGTCTTCAGCTTGGCCAGGCTTCTTAGGACACAGGGGGCCCAGAAAGGTTTGACACAGGCTTCTGAGGTTGGATCCGAGTTGCCAGCTGTTGCTATATTCATGTGCAGCTCCTGTTTGTGTTTTACATTAGTCTGCCTGTAAATCTGTCTTTCAGCTCTCTCGCCGCCAGCCTACACTGAAAAGCGCAGCTGAGACTCAGCCGTGCACCTCTTCCAGGTCCATCTGCTGCCAGGAGGAGCCAGAAAGGAAGGGCGTGGAAAGGGACTGTGAGCACTGCATAGAAAAAAAAGCCTGGATTTAAGTTCAGAGGGCTACCCCCAGTCCGGCAATCTGTGCGCAGCAAGAAAGTTAGAGTTTTTTTTAAGGGACTGGCAGCCCTGAGTTGGACTCCTCTCCGATCCCCTGCCAGCAATGAAATGTTGCAAGCACAGGGCAAGAGGTGCAAGGGGTGACAGGTCCTGGGATGGTTACAGAAGACTCAGGAACCCCATCCTTTACATCCTCGGGGCAGGCCACGGAGGTGGTGGGGAGTGGGAGGTGCAGGGTTTGGGAGAGTGGAGGACAGAGGGGGAGAGAGTGCCACTGAAAACGGAGGGCCAGCAGTGCTGTTAGCAGAGAGCGCGTTGGTCCTTCCTAGCCCAATCATGTTTGCTGGCTGGTGCAAAACAGCCGATTGCACTGACTGGGAAACATCTAAGTCTTTATCACTTACCATCCCCTAACACCAGCTCTGCCAATCATGATTAGAAAGAGCCAATCAAATTGCTGGGCTAACAGACATGACCCTCCCCTCCCAAGATCCTTGGTTATTATAAGACCTCTGTGAGTGAGAAACTAGGGTATGCTTCATAATAAGTGCATTTCTCTGGTGAGAGGAAATTCATTAGAAGACATAGTTACTTATGGAAGACCATCCTATTGCCCGGGGGGGTCATCTCTAGCTTACTCTTTTGGCTGCAGAAAAACTCTCATGTTGGAATAAGTCCAACCTGATGAAAAGGCCTGACTGACCGGTCAAGGTTCTCGGCACTGGACGCCTGCAAGTGTGCTAAACTGCTGCTTCTCAGAGCAGCCATTTTGTGATGTCATCGTGTCCAGCGGGGGATATGCTGACATCACTAACTGCTCCGCAGTACAGATAAAATGGCTGCTTGGAGTCATCTTCAAGATGGCCTAGCTCAAGACACTTTTGAATGCAAAACATTGTAAGGACACAAGAACATGTTCACCTAACAAGTGACTAATCCAGTTTGTATTGGGAACCTGGAATTCCCCTTCAATAAAGACATTAAAATCCCAGTACTCCTGAAACCTCTCAGTATCCTGGGCCATGTTTGTCCAGACCTCAGCCTGAAGCACCAATACCAGCCCATGCAGCCTCGTTTTGTTGGCTGAAAGGACCCAGGCCCATCCTGAGTTCCCTGCTGTCTCTTGGTAACCGAGCATGACCTCACCCACACTGCAGGCAGAGTTAGGTAGCAGGTACGTGTTGAAGATCCCCCAAGCGAAGCGCTGTAAGTAATGCCGGTCTGCCTGCCTGGCCACCGCTGCCTTCAGCTCTTCCAGGTCCCTCCATAGCAGAAAAGCGTGGGTTTTGTCAGCACTCTCAAACCTAAAGAGAAAGAGAGAGAGCGTGACTGTGCGGGGATGGGTCCTCTGCGTTCTCAAACCCAGAGAGAAAGAGACAGAGCGTGACTGCGCGGGCATGGGTCCTCAGCACTGAAACCCAGAGAGAGAGAGAGAGAGCGTGACTGCGCGGGCATGGGTCCTCTGCGTTCTCAAACCCAGAGAGAAAGAGAGAGAGAGCGTGACTGCGCGGGCATGGGTCCTCTGCGTTCTCAAACCCAGAGAGAAAGAGAGAGAGCGTGACTGCGCGGGCATGGGTCCTCTGCGTTCTCAAACCCAGAGAGAAAGAGAGAGAGCGTGACTGCGCGGGCATGGGTCCTCAGCACTGAAACCCAGAGAGAAAGAGAGAGAGCGTGACTGCGCGGGCATGGGTCCTCAGCACTGAAACCCAGAGAGAAAGAGAGAGGGCGTGACTGCGCGGGCATGGGTCCTCTGCGTTCTCAAACCCAGAGAGAAAGAGAGAGAGCGTGACTGCGCGGGCATGGGTCCTCAGCACTGAAACCCAGAGAGAAAGAGAGAGAGCGTGACTGCGCGGGCATGGGTCCTCAGCACTGAAACCCAGAGAGAAAGAGAGAGCGCGTGACTGCGCGGGCATGGGTCCTCAGCACTGAAACCCAGAGAGAGAGAGAGAGAGCGTGACTGCGCGGGCATGGGTCCTCAGCACTGAAACCCAGAGAGAAAGAGAGAGAGCGTGACTGCGCGGGCATGGGTCCTCAGCACTGAAACCCAGAGAGAAAGAGAGAGAGCGTGACTGCGCGGGCATGGGTCCTCAGCACTGAAACCCAGAGAGAGAGAGAGAGCGTGACTGCGCGGGCATGGGTCCTCAGCACTGAAACCCAGAGAGAAAGAGAGAGAGCGTGACTGCGCGGGCATGGGTCCTCAGCACTGAAACCCAGAGAGAAAGAGAGAGAGCGTGACTGCGCGGGCATGGGTCCTCAGCACTGAAACCCAGAGAGAAAGAGAGAGAGCGTGACTGCGCGGGCATGGGTCCTCAGCACTGAAACCCAGAGAGAAAGAGAGAGAGCGTGACTGCGCGGGCATGGGTCCTCAGCACTGAAACCCAGAGAGAAAGAGAGAGAGCGTGACTGCGCGGGCATGGGTCCTCAGCACTGAAACCCAGAGAGAAAGAGAGAGAGCGTGACTGCGCGGGCATGGGTCCTCAGCACTGAAACCCAGAGAGAAAGAGAGAGAGCGTGACTGCGCGGGCATGGGTCCTCTGCGTTCTCAAACCCAGAGAGAAAGAGAGAGAGCGTGACTGCGCGGGCATGGGTCCTCAGCACTGAAACCCAGAGAGAAAGAGAGAGAGCGTGACTGCGCGGGCATGGGTCCTCAGCACTGAAACCCAGAGAGAGAGAGCGTGACTGCGCGGGCATGGGTCCTCAGCACTGAAACCCAGAGAGAGAGAGAGAGAGCGTGACTGCGCGGGCATGGGTCCTCAGCACTGAAACCCAGAGAGAGAGCGTGACTGCGCGGGCATGGGTCCTCAGCACTGAAACCCAGGGATAAAGAGAGAGAGCGTGACTGCGCGGGCATGGGTCCTCAGCACTGAAACCCAGGGAGAAAGAGAGCGTGACTGCGCGGGCATGGGTCCTCGGCACTGAAACCCAGAGAGAAAGAGAGAGAGCGTGACTGCGCGGGCATGGGTCCTCAGCACTGAAACCCAGAGAGAAAGAGAGAGAGCGTGACTGCGCGGGCATGGGTCCTCAGCACTGAAACCCAGAGAGAAAGAGAGAGAGGTGACTGCGCGGGCATGGGTCCTCAGCACTGAAACCCAGAGAGAAAGAGAGAGAGCGTGACTGCGCGGGCATGGGTCCTCAGCACTGAAACCCAGAGAGAAAGAGAGAGAGCGTGACTGCGCGGGCATGGGTCCTCAGCACTGAAACCCAGAGATAAAGAGAGAGGGCGTGACTGCGCGGGCATGGGTCCTCAGCACTGAAACCCAGAGAGAAAGAGAGAGGGCGTGACTGCGCGGGCATGGGTCCTCAGCACTGAAACCCAGAGATAAAGAGAGAGGGCGTGACTGCACGGGCATGGGTCCTCGGCACTGAAACCCAGAGATAAAGAGAGAGGGCGTGACTGCGCGGGCATGGGTCCTCGGCACTGAAACCCAGAGATAGAGAGAGCGTGACTGCGCGGGCATGGGTCCTCAGCACTGAAACCCAGAGAGAGAGAGCGTGACTGCGCGGGCATGGGTCCTCGGCACTGAAACCCAGAGAGAAAGAGAGAGAGCGTGACTGCGCGGGCATGGGTCCTCGGCACTGAAACCCAGAGAGAAAGAGAGAGGGCGTGACTGCGCGGGCATGGGTCCTTGGCGCTCTGAAACCCAGAGAGAAAGAGAGAGAGCGTGACTGCGCGTGGATGGGTCCTCTGCTCTCTGAAACCCAGAGAGAAAGAGAGAGAGCGTGACTGCGCGGGCATGGGTCCTCTGCTCTCTGAAACCCAGAGAGAAAGAGAGAGAGCGTGACTGCGCGGGCATGGGTCCTCAGCACTGAAACCCAGAGATAAAGAGAGAGAGCGTGACTGCGCGGGCATGGGTCCTCAGCACTGAAACCCAGAGAGAAAGAGAGAGGGCGTGACTGCGCGGGCATGGGTCCTCGGCGCTCTGAAACCCAGAGAGAAAGAGAGACGGAGTGACTGCGCGGGGATGGGTCCTCTGCTCTCTGAAACCCAGAGAGAAAGAGAGAAAGCGTGACTGCGCGGGCATGGGTCCTCTGCTCTCTGAAACCCAGAGAGAAAGAGAGAGAGCGTGACTGCGCGGGCATGGGTCCTCTGCTCTCTGAAACCCAGAGAGAAAGAGAGAGAGCGTGACTGCGCGGGCATGGGTCCTCTGCTCTCTGAAACCCAGAGAGAAAGAGAGAGGGCGTGACTGCGCGGGGATGGGTCCTCTGCTCTCTGAAACCCAGAGAGAAAGAGAGAGGGCGTGACTGCGCGGGCATGGGTCCTCTGCTCTCTGAAACCCGCCCGTTGCTAGGAAGGGAACAGAGCAGGTACCTGATGAGGTAATGCAGGAACGCACATCCCGTGTCTCGCTTTCCTTCCAGAGCTGTGAGCAGCTTGTCCATCAGCAGAGACTTT
The DNA here is from genome assembly GCF_901001135.1 of Rhinatrema bivittatum. Taxonomy (NCBI): domain Eukaryota; kingdom Metazoa; phylum Chordata; class Amphibia; order Gymnophiona; family Rhinatrematidae; genus Rhinatrema; species Rhinatrema bivittatum. Next base: position 10,127,657 of record NC_042617.1, on the reverse strand, counting down.
GGGACATTGCCCTGGGGATCCGGAGGCGGCGAGGAACACGGAGCCCTGGAACTCTCGCTCCCATCAGGGGTCAGAACCTAGAACACACAATACAGAACGTGTAGGTCCCTCCTCATCACCGAGCCCTGCCCCAGGAGGTCTCACCACCCTTCAGCCTTTATTACTGAGCCTAGGGCTGCTACTGTGAAATGGTGGAGAAAAATCAAGCCTTGTGATTTCCGGAGGGCCATCCTATGACTGTGTGTCAGACGCCTACAGCACCCAGAGCCCATGCCCTGAGGCAGTGCCCAATAGCAGGGCAGTAAGAATGTCTTTTCTACGTAAATCCTGGTGCTCCCGTTGGTGCTGGAGGAGGCCGAGAGTCCCCGCGGACTCTGCCACCTTCTTCTGGCCCAGTGTAAGAGCTGTTCGGAGAGGAGGTTGGACATCCGTCATTTGAGAAGGGTCCCAGCCTGTGCTGAAGACTGCAGGAGGCTGGATGTTGGCTTTGCTTAAAGGCTTCACGTTTTGTTTTTAAATTCTGTCAGACATGCATGAAACACAGGTGAATACAGGCCGGGCTCCCAGGATAGCCAGCAGCTCCTTCTTAACCTGGGTCTTTAGCTGGACCTATGCCCCACTGGAGCGCTGCAATATTCATTGTGAATATCCTGAAAAGCAGAGCTGGGTTTGCATTAGATTAATTCCTCAGAGAGGTAGGGAAGAGACTGCAGGTAGAAATAAAGCACCGGATGGGTGAAGTCTATGCAAGGCGGTGCGACCCTGCGCCGGAGAGGCTGCTCCATTATCTGATACTCCACAAGAACACACGACAAAGCTTAACCAACAGCTTTGGGCCACTCCTGGTTTTATCTACAGGCGGGTGGTTCCAGCTTCATTAAGGAAAGCAGGAACTAAAAGTCCCTTGATGAACTGGAGTAAAACCAGGACTGACTCAGCCTGCCCCGTTGACCTGGAGCCACCTCATCACCTCTGCAGGACAAAATATTATTTCACCTCTGCAAATTTCCCAAGCCTCCGCCTGTTGTGGCTCAGTGCGCACATATTCAGAGAGGGAGGATTTCACAAGACTGATTCACCATAACGGACAAAGGCACTCACGCCATGCCAGGCTCTGCTTCCCTTCACGCGCCGCGCGGGGCGAGCACCAGAGACAGGACCTGAGGAGACAACATCGCTGCAAGGCATAAAATCACTGGCAACCATGGAGGGTGTCTTCATAACGGAACCTGGGTCCAATCCTTCTCTGCAATAAAAAAGAGAAACAAACAGTTTCAAAACCCCTGCAGGGACTAGAAGTCTCAGGATAGAGAACCCATCATCTCTAGGACTGGAGGGATCAGCGGATGGGAGCAGGGATACAGAGCCTGTCTCCTCTAGGACTGGAGGGATCAGGGGATGGGGGCAGGGTCACAGAGCCTGTCACCTCTAGGACTGGAGGGATTAGGGGATGGGCGCAGGGATACAGAGCCTGTCACCTCTAGGACTGGAGGGATCAGGGGATGGGCGCAGGGATACAGAGCCTGTCACCTCTAGGACTGGAGGGATCAGGGGATGGGAGCAGGGATACAGAGCCTGTCACCTCTAGGACTGGAGGGATCAGCGGATGGGAGCAGGGATACAGAGCCTGTCTCCTCTAGGACTGGAGGGATCAGGGGATGGGGGCAGGGTCACAGAGCCTGTCACCTCTAGGACTGGAGGGATTAGGGGATGGGCGCAGGGATACAGAGCCTGTCACCTCTAGGACTGGAGGGATCAGGGGATGGGCGCAGGGATACAGAGCCTGTCACCTCTAGGACTGGAGGGATCAGGGGATGGGAGCAGGGATACAGAGCCCGTCACCTCTAGGACTGGAGGGATCAGGGGATGGGAGCAGGGATACAGAGCCCGTCACCTCTAGGACTGGAGGGATCAGGGGATGGGTGCAGGGATACAGAGCCCGTCACCTCTAGGACTGGAGGGATCAGGGGATGGGGGCAGGGATACAGAGCCTGTCACCTCTAGGACTGGAGGGATCAGGGGATGGGAGCAGAGATACAGAGCCTGTCACCTCTAGGACTGGAGGGATCAGGGGATGGGAGCAGGGATACAGAGCCCGTCACCTCTAGGACTGCAGGGATCAGAGGATGGGTGCAAGGATACAGAGCCTGTCACCTCTAGGACTGGAGGGATCAGAGGATGGGTGCAGGGATACAGAGCCTGTCACCTCTAGGACTGGAGGGATCAGGGGATGGGAGCAGGGATACAGAGCCTGTCTCCTCTAGGACTGGAGGAATCAGGGGATGGGGGCAGGGATACAGAGCCTGTCACCTCTAGGACTGGAGGGATCAGGGGATGGGAGCAGGGATACAGAGCCTGTCACCTCTAGGACTGGAGGGATCAGGGGATGGGAGCAGGGATACAGAGCCTGTCACCTCTAGGACTGGAGGGATCAGGGGATGGGTGCAGGGAAACAGAGCCTGTCACCTCTAGGAAGGGAGGGATCAGGGGATGGGTGCAGGGATACAGAGCCTGTCACCTCTAGGACTGGAGGGTTCAGGGAATGGGTGCAGGGATAGAGAGCCTGTCACCTCTAGGACTGGAGGGATCAGGGGATGGGAGCAGGGATACAGAGCCTGTCACCTCTAGGACTGGAGAGATCAGGGGATGGGAGCAGGGATACAGAGCCTGTCACCTCTAGGACTGGAGGGATCAGGGGATGGGAGCAGGGATACAGAGCCTGTCACCTCTAGGACTGGAGGGATCAGGGGATGGGAGCAGGGATACAGAGCCTGTCACCTCTAGGACTGGAGGGATCAGGGGATGGGCGCAGGGATACAGAGCCTGTCACCTCTAGGACTGGAGGGATCAGGGGATGGGAGCAGGGATACAGAGCCTGTCACCTCTAGGACTGGAGGGATCAGGGGATGGGCGCAGGGATAGAGAGCCTGTCACCTCTAGGACTGGAGGGATCAGGGGATGGGCGCAGGGATACAGAGCCTGTCACCTCTAGGACTGGAGGGATCAGGGGATGGGAGCAGGGATACAGAGCCTGTCACCTCTAGGACTGGAGGGATCAGGGGATGGGAGCAGGGATACAGAGCCCGTCACCTCTAGGACTGGAGGGATCAGGGGATGGGTGCAGGGGATGGGTGCAGGGATACAGAGCCTGTCACCTCTAGGACTGGAGGGATCAGGGGATGGGAGCAGGGATACAGAGCCTGTCACCTCTAGGACTGGAGGGATCAGGGGATGGGCGCAGGGATACAGAGCCTGTCACCTCTAGGACTGGAGGGATCAGGGGATGGGCGCAGGGATACAGAGCCTGTCACCTCTAGGACTGGAGGGATCAGGGGATGGGAGCAGGGATACAGAGCCTGTCACCTCTAGGACTGGAGGGATCAGGGGATGGGAGCAGGGATACAGAGCCCGTCACCTCTAGGACTGGAGGGATCAGGGGATGGGTGCAGGGGATGGGTGCAGGGATACAGAGCCTGTCACCTCTAGGACTGGAGGGATCAGGGGATGGGAGCAGAGATACAGAGCCTGTCACCTCTAGGACTGGAGGGATCAGGGGATGGGAGCAGGGATACAGAGCCCGTCACCTCTAGGACTGCAGGGATCAGAGGATGGGTGCAGGGATACAGAGCCTGTCACCTCTAGGACTGGAGGGATCAGGGGATGGGAGCAGGGATACAGAGCCTGTCTCCTCTAGGACTGGAGGAATCAGGGGATGGGGGCAGGGATACAGAGCCTGTCACCTCTAGGACTGGAGGGATCAGGGGATGGGAGCAGGGATACAGAGCCTGTCACCTCTAGGACTGGAGGGATCAGGGGATGGGAGCAGGGATACAGAGCCTGTCACCTCTAGGACTGGAGGGATCAGGGGATGGGTGCAGGGAAACAGAGCCTGTCACCTCTAGGAAGGGAGGGATCAGGGGATGGGTGCAGGGATACAGAGCCTGTCACCTCTAGGACTGGAGGGTTCAGGGAATGGGTGCAGGGATAGAGAGCCCATCACCTCTAGGACTGGAGGGATCAGGGGATGGGAGCAGGGATACAGAGCCTGTCACCTCTAGGACTGGAGGGATCAGGGGATGGGCGCAGGGATACAGAGCCTGTCACCTCTAGGACTGGAGGGATCAGGGGATGGGAGCAGGGATACAGAGCCTGTCACCTCTAGGACTGGAGGGATCAGGGGATGGGCGCAGGGATAGAGAGCCTGTCACCTCTAGGACTGGAGGGATCAGGGGATGGGAGCAGGGATACAGAGCCCATCACCTCTAGGACTGGAGGGATCAGGGGATGGGTGCAGGGGATGGGTGCAGGGATACAGAGCCTGTCACCTCTAGGACTGGAGGGATCAGGGGATGGGAGCAGGGATACAGAGCCTGTCACCTCTAGGACTGGAGGGATCAGGGGATGGGAGCAGGGATACAGAGCCCGTCACCTCTAGGACTGGAGGGATCAGGGGATGGGTGCAGGGATACAGAGCCTGTCACCTCTAGGACTGGAGGGATCAGGGGATGGGAGCAGGGATACAGAGCCTGTCACCTCTAGGACTGGAGGGATCAGGGGATGGGAGCAGGGATACAGAGCCCGTCACCTCTAGGACTGGAGGGATCAGGGGATGGGTGCAGGGGATGGGTGCAGGGATACAGAGCCTGTCACCTCTAGGACTGGAGGGATCAGGGGATGGGAGCAGGGATACAGAGCCTGTCACCTCTAGGACTGGAGGGATCAGGGGATGGGAGCAGGGATACAGAGCCCGTCACCTCTAGGACTGGAGGGATCAGGGGATGGGTGCAGGGATACAGAGCCTGTCACCTCTAGGACTGGAGGGTTCAGGGAATGGGTGCAGGGATAGAGAGCCCATCACCTCTAGGACTGGAGGGATCAGGGGATGGGAGCAGGGATACAGAGCCTGTGACCTCTAGGACTGGAGGGATCAGGGGATGGGAGCAGGGATACAGAGCCTGTGACCTCTAGGACTGGAGGGATCAGGGGATGGGAGCAGGGATACAGAGCCTGTCACCTCTAGGACTGGAGGGATCAGGGGATGGGAGCAGGGATACAGAGCCCGTCACCTCTAGGACTGGAGGGATCAGGGGATGGGCGCAGGGATACAGAGCCCGTCACCTCTAGGACTGGAGGGATCAGGGGATGGGCGCAGGGATACAGAGCCCGTCACCTCTAGGACTGGAGGGATCAGGGGATGGGAGCAGGGATACGGAGCCCGTCACCTCTAGGACTGGAGGGATCAGGGGATGGGAGCAGGGATACGGAGCCCATCACCTCTAGGACTGGGGGGATCAGGGGATGGGAGCAGGGATACGGAGCCCATCACCTCTAGGACTGGGGGGATCAGGGGACGGGAGCAGGGATACAGAGCCTGTCACCTCTAGGACTGGAGGGATCAGGGGATGGGCGCAGGGATACAGAGCCCGTCACCTCTAGGACTGGAGGGATCAGGGGATGGGCGCAGGGATACAGAGCCTGTCACCTCTAGGACTGGAGGGATCAGGGGACGGGAGCAGGGATACAGAGCCTGTCACCTCTAGGACTGCAGAGCTCAGGGAATTTGCAGAGGGGATAAAAAAAATGCAGAGAAATAATAAAAGCACACGCAGTCTCCTTTCTCTGCACACACTCAGATAAATGCACACGCAGTCTCTTTCTCCTCTGCATACATCCAAATAAATGCACATGTAGTACCTGATGCACCAGGTCCTCTGCTGGTGGATGAGAAACCTGGGGACCCAGTATGAGCGTAAGCGGCGCAGTGCACCATACTGAGACCTGCTGAGAGCAGAAATGGTCAACCCTGGGTCCTCCTGAGCCAATCTCATCTGCTCCTTTCAGAGGGGGCATAGAGGAAAACAGGGGTCAGTTACTGCTTGGCAGAAAGTAACAGTGGGGTAGAGATATCAGGAGATCTCATGTTGATTGTAGTCAAGAACTATGTCAAAGGTCCCACGCTCACACGGTGATACTGTATCCTCTCGCACACTGGATACTGTAACACTATATCACCACTTCTCCAGTGTTCACAATGTGATACTGTATCATTCCTCCCATACTCACACTGTAACACTATCACCACTCTTCAGATATTCATACTATGATACTGTATCAATTCTTACACACTCATCCTGTGATACTATATCATTCTCCCACACTGGATACTGTAACACTGTATCACCACTTCTCCAATGTTCATACTGTGATACTGTATCATTCCTCCCACACTCACAGTGTAACACTGTATCACCCATCCCATGCTTACACTGTAACACTATCACTGCTCTTCAGATATTCACACTGTGATACTATAACATTCCTCCTATAAATACTATAACACTATCACCCATCCACACTCACAGAGTAGCACTATCACCACTCATCAGATAATCACACTATGATACTGTATCATTCTGCCCACACTTATGCTGTAACACTGTATCACCCATCCTACGCTCACCCTGTGATACAATATCACCCCCCCTCCTAGTTGAATTTCCTGTTAAAATGTAATTTCCAAACCTAATTTGTTTACTGTAAACCGACATGATGTCCACAACGAATGCCGGTATATAAAAATGTTTAAATAAATAAATAAATAAATAAAATATCACCCTATCTGGTGCTCTCACTGTGACGTTGTATCACAGCATCCCATGTTCCCAGTGTGACATAATATCCCCCCCATCCAACACTCACAATCCCAAACTCATACTGATACAGAAGCACCTGTGCATGGTTCACACCATGACCTGTCAACTTTACTCACCTGTGACTCAGAGCTGAGATGGAACTTGTACTTGTCCTGAATGCACCTTTAGGTAACCCCAAAAGATAAGAAGAGAAATAATTTAGCATAGCAATGTCCTTAGAAAAGAAAAAGGACCTATTGTACTTAGCTTGAAGAAATGTAGACAGTACTTTTCCCCAGCACAAATTATACCTAATCGATTGAAGGCATCACCCCAATGGTGAGTGTCAATCCTTCAGCATGGAGCACCTGTCCAAGGAGTGCTTAATGTGAAGGGGGCAATCCCAGCTGATGGTCAATGGTGCCCCTGAACTTTTAAAGAGCCCCTCTAGTTAGAAAAGACTTCTTCTACCGTTGAGACCTTTGGGATTAATTTCTGTGGCTGCTCTGTGACTTCCTGCTCACTGGACTGGTTAATGTCCCTTTTTACACTTCTCAGAGCACGTTCCATTGGCACGGGCTCCATCAGGATTGGACCCTTTCCAATCTCCATGCGAAGGCTTCCCATCAGCCTGCATTTCTTTCAGCATGGCTTCCTTCAGAACCGGCTCTGTCTGTGTGGGTCCATCAGCACAGCTTCACTGTCAAAAGTCTCATTCTTCACTGACCTGATCTCAAAGCTCATCATAAAAGGTTAAGAGTCCAATAAAAAGATGTCACCTACAGCTTGTCTGCTGACCATTATTTCTTGTTTAATGTGAAAATCCACTCAGTCACAGCAAGCCAAGTTAATTCTTGTAAAAATCCACACTGCTGCCCTCCGAAGTTTAGGGTTACGAACTGGCTCCACTGTTTGAGAGAGGCAGATCCAGTCCTGCTTACGCTTGTAGTTATGAGTTCCCTAAGAATAGCAAGGCCAAGTCCATTCAACCAACAGAGCAAATCCAAGCCTGGCTCATTCTGTCCTCAAACTAAACAGAGCCAGCCGGTAAGCCTACTAAACTCACCTGCACAGTAACCGGCCAAGGAGAGGTTACGTCAGCTGCAGCCATGCGGACCAAGGGCTATCCACACACACACACACAGAGATGCATCATAGCATTTGCTTACCTGAAGAGCTGGGCACAGAGGTGCTGGGACTCCTGAAGGCCGTCGTTGGCCTCTAACAGTGCAGTGCGTTCCCTCAGGTCCTCACAGTCAATCCAGAAGTGCAGGAGATAGATTCCCAGGGTGCCCTGCAGGAACTCCCGGAAGCTCTCCATGCCGGCTCTCTGTGACACAAGGGGAGTGCGAGAGGCAGAAGTGCAGTGGGGAGATGTTATCTGCATGTCGTACAACATGAAAGCTAGGCACAGATGCACTGAGTTAGTACCGCCCTCAGCTTGTTTGCTGACCCTTAATTGAAGAAGTAAGTAACAATTCATTACAAACTCTGCCTTAAAGGAAAGTTTTGGATGTAACAGATGAACAACAGTCAGGAAACAGGATTTTTTTTTTTACCGCATCCGAGGTAGGATTGACAAAGCCCCTGCCGTGATGAGCTTTTAATGCAGCAGAGCTTCTGTGGCCTTTAGTAAGAAGGGCCACTACTTTCTGGAGGCCAAAGGAATGCTCCGTGCAGCTACCATTTAAAGCACTGGGTTCAATCTCTTCATTTAGTGTTTTGACTAGAAAGGTAGCACTTTGGGTGCAGTTTTTCTCTGTAAGAAGAGTGAGTGAACTGAACACTTTGTCCGGGTTTCAGCACTTTAGTTTTTGCAGGTAAGGCTGTACTGAGAGCTGTTTCCAGTTTTAGTCTCTGGTTAATTTTGCTCTATGGACTTTGTGACCAAACCTGAAGATTGCTAATGAAGCAAAGTTATATTTTTGTATTTGCTTCTGCAGAGGAAACCTGTAAAGCAGCTACGGAGGGGTCTGGTTATACCTTCACAAGCGTTACAGAAAGTACAAATGGGTGTGAGCAGCCGAGGTTAATTCCACCCGATGAGGAGCTTCAGTGCTAAGTCAGGTCCTCGTTTGAGCAGATCCCTGAAAACCTCTTTTCCAATGGTTTGAACTGTTTGCAGATGAAGAACCCTGCTGAACAAGACTTAGCCTTTACTGCCTATTTCTACCTGAGCACATCTAGGACACCCTCAGCTGGGGCACCAGCCTCGGGTACAGACACTTCTCAGCTTACGGTGTTTGAATTATGATGATTTAAAGTTACAAGATTTCTAAATTAACACCCTTCATCCAACTTTTGACTTTAAGATGCCAGCAGGAACGCCAATGACTGTGAGGTCTGACGAGGTGACGTCAGCAAGAAGAGTGCTAGGGACGTCCTCTCCTCAAAACAATGTCAGTGCAATGACCTGTAGGATTTCTTCGCATGTTCCTCTTCAGACATAAAGCCAGTTAATGTTTTTTTCTAGAACTATATATTGCTAACTTCCAGGTTATTTTAGTGAAAACAGGGTTTTGGGTCCCCATTTATAACATTGTTCATTAGTGAACACCATCGAGGCAGAGGCAAGACCAAATGGGAGAGCTTCTGCTTACAACACTTTTGACTTAAGATGAGGTTTTCAGGAACCAATTGTGTCTTAAGCCTGAGGACTTCCTGTAGTCAGAAATGGCCTCTCTGACCGGAACTGCCTCAGACACCTCCTCTTCCACAAGTGTTGGTGAGGAAGCATTTTAGTTGGACCTAGAACCCAGCAACCTTCTGAGATCAATGACAACAGCTCTACTGCCCATTGGCCCTCCCTACATTTGGAAGAGTACAGATTCTACCTTCTCCAAAAATCCCTCCCAGGAGACCAAAAGGAATAATGTTTGGCTTACCCTTTCTTAGGACAGGGAGGTCTTCTAGCTATCTGCTGTTTCTTATAACAATCTTCTCTAGCTGTGAGCCAGTCATAATATTCCCTTCAAAGGAAATGCCCAGATGACTCCTGGATATATTTGAATCACAGGTCTCCTTCTCATTGTTGCGACCGTTGCTGCCCGACGTCTCCACTCCGCCCTCTTTACCGCTTTGGCGACTCCCTCCAGGTCTGAAGGATGGCTGGCTGCCGCGGCATCTCCCTGCCATCTCCTTCCGGCGTCCCCGGACCAGCTCGACGCTGCAGATCCGCCATGTTGCCTGAAGCCTAGGGCGCTCGTGCGCTCCGAGTGAAGTACCAGCAAAGGCGCAAACCTCAGGGGTGTCCCCCTGAGATGATGTCTTCTGCTTCCGATATTTAAAGGTCTCTGATATCTCTAACAAATGAGTTAGCAAGGGTTGGGTTCACTGCCTAAGCTACTCTGCCTCCTTGGACTTACCAGAGGTACCCGCTCCTCTGGGGCCTCGCGCACTCTCTTTGCCTTTAAGGTTACAGACAGGTACCGGTACTCACTCCTCGAGGGCCCTCGTTCCTGACTATCTGCTGATTCTCTTCTGCCTGGAAGTCATCTCTGTCTACATCATTGTGAGTTACCATCGCTCTCTCAGAGCTTTCCCTGGAACCAGGTACTCGCTCCTCGAAGGCCTAAACCTTTCCAGCTCCTGAGCTCCCTGAGACCAATATGTGAGTGTTGTCATCTAGTTCTGTTCATGAACTCTGCATCCCCTGCCTACTCACTGTCTACAGTTTCTCAACAGCTCAGCTATCCAGAAATAGCTGTTACAGTATCTGAGGGACTTCAGCCCTGCCGGGTACTTCAGCTCACTACTGCCACCTCTGGTGGTTTCAAGACCTGTTTAATAAAAGAACTAGTGTGTGTCTGTCTCCATACTCTAAGCCTAGCCGGTGGTCCCTCTCGGGATCTTCCCCCGGAGGCGTGGTCATCTGCCACCGGCCCAAGGATCCACCTACTACTATCTCCTGCAGTCTCTAATAACAGATTGCTAAGTCCGCCTATGGAATACATCAGATTGATACTCCTATCTGATTGCTCCTCCCATCAGCATAGCGGATTATGACAGATTGCTAACTCCATGGATCTGGCTTAACTCCAGGACCTGGCATAACTCCATGGATCTGGCACAACTCTCTGCCTTGCAGCCATACCGGACCTAGCCCTGCGCATCTCAGAGCAGCAAAATGCCATGGAGAAACTTACTGCAGCATTTCATCCGCTACACACACAGAAGGTTCAAGGCACAGCTTCCAACCATGAAGGTCAGTTACAGGAGGTAACTTTGAAAACTGCTGTACCACTGGCAGCTCTAATACATTTTTCCGGAGAAATCCAGAAGACCTGGGGCTTTTTGAACCAGTGCTGCATGCACTTTACTTTACAACCATCTTTATTTCCTATGGCACTCTCTAAGACCATGTACATGGTAAAGCTCTGTCGTGGGCATCCACCTTGTGGGAACGCAAGGACCCCATTTTGCAGGACATGGAAGGATTTATGGACTTGTTTAAATCCGTTTTGATGACCCTGCGTGAACCTCTGTTGCCGGTTCTGCTTTAGTGGACTTGAAGCAAGGCAGCAGATCATTGGCTGAATTCGCCATAGAATTCAAATGTCTCAAAACACTCTTCTGCAGAGGCCTGGATACCCGTTTGAAGGACAAGCTGGCCTCTCGCCAGACACCTGACTCGCTGGACGAATTAGTAGCCTTGGCTAATCGGATTGATCATCGACTCCGGGACAAGGGTGAAGGAACTCCGGCCTAAGGTGTTACCAGGATTGAAACAGGTTAGTGCTACCAATGAACCTCGTATGGTTCCAGTAACTTCTGCTGCTAATACAGAAGAACCGATGCAACTTGGTCATGGACGCTTGACCTCCAAAGAGAGAAGATTTCAGAAGAAGCGCGGTCTATGCATATACTGTGGTCAGCCCAGCCATGATGTCTCTACATGCCCCATTCATTTGGGAAACGGACGGGCCTAAGTCCTGCGGGAGGACTGTTCTTAGGCCATACCACGTTCTCTCCTCCGCCATCTCTCCCAGTCTCCATGATCTATGAACCAGCTACGGTTCAGACTCCTGCCCTGATGGACTCAAGGACAGGAGGCAACTTCATTCTCAGACGTCTAGTGGAAGACCTGAGGAGTCCCTTTGTCAAATGTGAAGATCCATTATTGCATTATAACTTGAAGTGGGTTTTGGACGTTTCTCAACATCGCCACTTCCACTGAAGATCTCCGTGACGTCCCTAGCAGCTTTACCCATTGCCATTGATATTCATTATGCTTTCAACCACCTTGGCTCGAAGGCGTTCAACATCAAATCCGTATTCATGGATCATAATTTTAGAGTATCTCGGTCAAGCTCTTTCGATTCGGAAGATGTGACTGAAGAGCCACAGCACATATGGACCCGAAGAAGATACTCTTGGCAACCAGCCAGTCTGTATCTGCTGGCAACGCCATCAACTCTCATCCAGCAACATCTACTGGAGAATCACCAATTGAAGTGGTTTTTGGACGTTTCCTATCACTACCACTTCCACTGAATCCCTCAGTGACAGCCACAGCAGCTCATTCCATTGCTGCTGATATCTACAAACAAAATTCTTCCAAGACTCAAGATCCACCTGTCATCAATGCAGAAGATGACTTAGAGATTAAGATCAAAGAGATTCTCGATGTTCATAAAAGAGGCAAGACTTTTGAATACCTTCTGATTTGGGAGGGTTTTGGCCCCGACATAATCTCTTGGGAGCCTCAGACCAATATCTTGGATAAAGAGATGCTTCATCAGTTCCACCTCGTGAATCCTTCAAAACTTAAGCCTGGTACCTGAAGAGGAGATCGCCCTTTGAAGCGGGGTACTGTTGCGACGGTCGCTGCCTGACATCTTCACTTCGCCCTCTTTATCTCTGTGGCGACTCCCTCCAGGTCTGAAGGATGGCTGGCTGCTGCAGCATCTCCCTGCCGTCTCCTTCTGGCATCCCTGGACTGGCTCGATGCTGCAGATCCGCCATGTTGCCTGAAGCCTAGGGCGCATGTGCACGCTCCGAGTGAAGTACCAGCAAGGGCGCGAACCTCATGGGCGTCCCCCTGAGATGACGTCATCCGCTTCCGATATTTAAAGGTCTCTGATATCGCTAACAAATGAGTTAGCAAGGGTTGGGTTCACTGCCTAAGCTACTCTGCCTCCTCGGACTTACCAGAGGTACCCGCTCCTCAGGGGCCACGCTCTCTCTTTGCCTTTCAGGTTTCAGACAGGAACCGGTACTCGCTCCTCAAGGACTCTCGTTCCCAACTATCTGCTGATTCTCTTCTGCCTGGAAGTCATCATTATCTACATCATTATGAGTTACCATCGCTCTCTGAGCTTTCCTTGGAACCAGGTACTCGCTCCTCGAGATCCTATCCTTTCCAGCTCCTGAGCTCCCTGAGACCAATATGTGAGTGTTGTCATCTAGTTCTGTTCATGAATTCTGCATCCCCTGCCTACTCACTGTCTACAGTTTCTCAGCAGCTCAGCTTCCAGGGATCACTGTTACAGTATCTGAGGGACTTCAGCCCTGCCGGGTACTTCAGCTCACTACTGCCACCTCTGGTGGTTTCAAGACCTGTTTAATAAAAGAACTAGTGTGTGTCTGTCTCCATACTCTAAGCCTAGCCGGTGGCCCTCTCGGGATCTTCCCCCGGGGGCGTGGTCATCTGCCACCGGCCCAAGGATCCACCTACTACTATCTCCTGCAGTCTATAATAACAGATTGCTAAGTCCGCTTATGGAATACATCAGATTGATACTCCTATCTGATTGCTCCTCCCATCAGTATAGCGGATTATGACACTCATTATCACTCCACAGGCCATAACCTTAAAGGAGACCAAGATCATATCATATTGTAAGGAAATAAAGGTTTTCAAGGTTCTGAAATGGTAGCTTGCTAGGCTAAGGGCTAGTATCCTGCTGATGAGTGTGTGGCTCCAATAAGGGGCTGAGGGAAGGTATGGAAACCTTGGAACCAACAACCCCTGCCCCCAAGGAATCTGACAGATCCTCTGGACTAGAAAAGGGATTACTCAGTATGAGGAAATTGTTCTTGGCAAGCTACCAGACACCGGATCCTGTGCTTCAGAGACCATGAAGGAAGGAAGGCCAAACATTTGCTGGCAGAGTTAAAAGGTGAGGTGAAACAGGCTATTCTAGCCAAAAGAACATCTTTCAAAAACTGGAAAATTGATCAGAATGAAGAAAACAGGAAACAGTTTAAGCACTGGCAGGTCAGATGCAAAGCATTGATAAGGAAGGCAAAGACAGAATTTGAAAAGAAGCTTACTGTGGAAGCAAAAACTCATAATAAAATCTTTTTTCAGGTACATTCAAAGCAAAAAGCCTGTGAGGGAGTCAATTAGAACATTAGATGATCAAAGGGTAAAAGGAGCACTTAGGAATGACAAAGCCATAGCAGAGAGATTACATGAATTCTTTGCCTTGGACTTTACTGAGGAAGATGTAAGAGAGATACCCATGCCAGAAGTGATATTTAAAGATGATGATTCAGAGGAACTGAAACAAATCTCAATGAACCTGTAAGAAGTATTAGGGCAAATTGACAAACTAAAGAGCAGCAAATCACCTGGACTAGATGGTATACATCCCAGAGTGCTGAGAGAACTGAAAACTGAAATTGCAGATCTCCTAGTAGTAATCTGTAAACTATCATTAAAATCAGCTACTGTACCTGAAGATTGAGAGTGGCCAACATAACCCTAGTTGTTAAAAAGGGTTCTGGCAGTGATAAAGGAAACTAACAGACCTAAGAGCCTGATGTCTGTAACAGGAAAAATGGTAGAAACTAGGGATGTGAATCGTTTTTTGACGATTTAAAATATCGTCCGATATATTTTAAATCGTCAAAAATCGTTAGAGCCGCGATACAATAACAATTCCCCCGATTTATTGTTAAAAAATCGTAAATCGAGGGAAGGGGGAGGGGAAGGGGGAGGGCGGGAAAACCGGCACACTAAAACAACCCTAAAACCCACCCCGACCCTTTAAAATAAATCCCCCACCCTCCCGAACCCCCCCAAAATGCCTTAAATTACCTGGGGTCCAGAGGAAGGGTCCCGGTGTGATCTTTTACTCTCGGTCCTCCGTGCGTTGTAGAAATGGCGCCGGCGCTACCTTTGACCTGTCATATGACAGGTCAAAGGTAGCACCGGCGCCATTTTGTTTTTTTGTCCCCTGACGTCAGGAGCGTAGGAGATCGCTCCCGGACCCCCGCTGGACCCCCAGGGACTTTTGGCCAGCTTGGGGGGGCCTCCTGACCCCCACAAGACTTGCCAAAAGTCTAGCGGGGGTCCGGAACGATCTCCTACCGCGAATCATTTTTCCATACGGAAAATGGCGCTGGCCATACACTGTATGGCCGGCGCCGGCACCATTTTGCGCAAAATGGCGCCGGCCATACGGCAACACGATTCGACTGCAGGAGGTCATTCCGGACCCCCGCTGGACTTTTGGCAAGTCTTGTGGGGGTCAGGATGCCCCCCCAAGCTGGCCAAAAGTCCCTGGGGGTCCAGCAGGGGTCCGGAACGACCTCCTGCAGTCGAATCGTTTTTCTGTACGGAAAATGGCGCCGGCCATACGGCGTTTGGCCGGCGCCATTTTCTGTACGGAAAAACGATTCGCGGTAGGAGATCGCTCCCGGACCCCCGCTGGACTTTTGGCAAGTCTTGTGGGGGTCAGGAGGCCCCCCCAAGCTGGCCAAAAGTCCCTGCGGGGTCCAGTGGGGGTCCGGGAGTGATCTCCTACGCTCCTGACGTCGGGGGACAAAAAACAAAATGGCGCCGGCGCTACCTTTGACCTGTCATATGACAGGTCAAAGGTAGCGCCGGCGCCATTTCTACAACACACGGAGGTCCGAGAGTAAAAGATCACACCGGGACCCTTCCTCTGGACCCCAGATAATTTAAGGCATTTGAGGGGGTTCGGGAGGGTGGGGGATTTATTTTAAAGGGTCGGGGTGGGTTTTAGGGTTGTTTTAGTGTGCCGGTTTTCGATTTACACGATTTACACGATATTTAAAAAACCCAAACTGCGACGATCCGATTCCCTCCCCCTCCCAGCCGAAATCGATCGTTAAGACGATCGTTCACACGATTCACATCTCTAGTAGAAACTATCAAAAAGAACAAAATTGCTGAACATATAGATAAGCAGAATTTAATGGGACAAAGCCAACATGGTTTTAGCCAAGAGACGTCTTGCCTCACCAATCTGCTACAATTTATTGAGGGCATAAATAAACCTGTGGATAAAGATGAGCCAGTTGATACATAGTATCTGGATTTCCAGAAAGTATTTGACAAAGTTCCTCATGAGAAACCTCTTAGGACATTAGAAAGTCCTGGGATAGGGGTCAGTGTCCGATTGAGGATTGCTGACTGGTTAAAGGATAGAAAGCAGAGAGCAGGGATAAATGGTAAATTTTCCCAATGGAGAAAGGTGAATAGTGGAATGACCCAGGGATCTGTTCTGGGACCGATGCTTTTTAATATATTTATAAATGTCCTGGAAATGGGAATAACAAGTGAGGTGATCATTTGCAGATGATGCAAATTATTCAAAGTACTTAAATCACAAGAGGATTGTGAAAAATTGCAGGAGGACCTTGTGAGACTGGGAGAATTGGCATCAAAATAACAGATGCAATTTAATGTGGACAAGTACAAAGTGATGCACTTAGGGAAGAGAAACCCCAGTTATAGCTACACAATGCAAGGTTCCACATTGGGAGTCATCTAAGCATTATCGTGCATAATACATTGAAATCTTCTGTTCAGTATGTGGAGACAGCCAAGAAAGCAAATAGAATGCTGGGGATTATTAGGACAGGAATGGAGAATAAAACAGAGAATATCATAATGTCTCTGTATCACTCCATGGTGCATCCTCATCTTGTGTTCATATATCATACACAAACAGAATGCTGGGGATTATTAGGAAAGGAATGGAGAATAAATCAGAGAATATCATAATGTCTCTGTATCACTCCATGGTGCATCCTCATCTTGTGTTCATATATCATACACAAACAGAATGCTGGGGATTATTAGGAAAGGAATGGAGAATAAAACAGAGAATATCATAATGTCTCTGTATCACTCCATGGTGCATCCTCATCTTGTGTTCATATATCATACACAAACAGAATGCTGGGGATTATTAGGAAAGGAATGGAGAATAAAACAGAGAATATCATAATGTCTCTGTATCACTCCATGGTGCATCCTCATCTTGTGTTCATATATCATACACAAACAGAATGCTGGGGATTATTAGGAAAGGAATGGAGAATAAAACAGAGAATATCATAATGTCTCTGTATCACTCCATGGTGAGACCTCATCTTGTGTTCATATATCATACACAAACAGAATGCTGGGGATTATTAGGAAAGGAATGGAGAATAAAACAGAGAATATCATAATGTCTCTGTATCCCTCCATGGTGCATCCTCATCTTGTGTTCATATATCATACACAAACAGAATGCTGGGGATTATTAGGAAAGGAATGGAGAATAAAACAGAGAATATCATAATGCCTCTGTATCACTCCATGGTGCATCCTCATCTTGTGTTCATATATCATACACAAACAGAATGCTGGGGATTATTAGGAAAGGAATGGAGAATAAAACAGAGAATATCATAATGCCTCTGTATCCCTCCATGGTGCGGCCTCATCTTGTGTTCATATATCATACACAAACAGAATGCTGGGGATTATTAGGACAGGAATGGAGAATAAAACAGAGAATATCATAATGTCTCTGTATCACTCCATGGTGCATCCTCATCTTGTGTTCATATATCATACACAAACAGAATGCTGGGGATTATTAGGAAAGGAATGGAGAATAAAACAGAGAATATCATAATGCCTCTGTATCACTCCATGCTGCAACCTCATCTTGTGTTCATATATCATACACAAACAGAATGCCGGGGATTATTAGGAAAGGAATGGAGAATAAAACAGAGAATATCATAATGTCTCTGTATCACTCCATGGTGCATCCTCATCTTGTGTTCATATATCATACACAAACAGAATGCTGGGGATTATTAGGAAAGGAACGGAGAATAAAACAGAGAATATCATAATGTCTCTGTATCACTCCATGGTGCATCCTCATCTTGTGTTCATATATCATACACAAACAGAATGCTGGGGATTATTAGGAAAGGAATGGAGAATAACACAGAGAATATCATAATGTCTCTGTATCACTCCATGGTGCATCCTCATCTTGTGTTCATATATCATACACACACAGAATGCTGGGGATTATTAGGAAAGGAATGGAGAATAAAACAGAGAATATCATAATGTCTCTGTATCACTCCATGGTGCTTCCTCATCTTGTGTTCATATATCATACACAAACAGAATGCTGGGGATTATTAGGAAAGGAATGGAGAATAACACAGAGAATATGATAATGTCTCTGTATCACTCCATGGTGCATCCTCATCTTGTGTTCATATATCATACACAAACAGAATGCTGGGGATTATTAGGAAAGGAATGGAGAATAAAACAGAGAATATCATAATGCCTCTGTATCACTCCATGGTGCATCCTCATCTTGTGTTCATATATCATACACAAACAGAATGCTGACGATTATTAGGAAAGGAATGGAGAATAAAACAGAGAATATCATAATGCCTCTGTATCACTCCATGGTGCATCCTCATCTTGTGTTCATATATCATACACAAACAGAATGCTGGGGATTATTAGGAAAGGAATGGAGAATAAAACAGAGAATATCATAATGTCTCTGTATCACTCCATGGTGAGACCTCATCTTGTGTTCATATATCATACACAAACAGAATGCTGGGGATTATTAGGAAAGGAATGGAGAATAAAACAGAGAATATCATAATGTCTCTGTATCACTCCATGGTGCATCCTCATCTTGTGTTCATATATCATACACAAACAGAATGCTGGGGATTATTAGGAAAGGAATGGAGAATAAAACAGAGAATATCATAATGTCTCTGTATCACTCCATGGTGCATCCTCATCTTGTGTTCATATATCATACACAAACAGAATGCTGGGGATTATTAGGAAAGGAATGGAGAATAAAACAGAGAATATCATAATGTCTCTGTATCACTCCATGGTGCATCCTCATCTTGTGTTCATATATCATACACAAACAGAATGCTGGGGATTATTAGGAAAGGAATGGAGAATAAAACAGAGAATATCATAATGTCTCTGTATCACTCCATGGTGAGACCTCATCTTGTGTTCATATATCATACACAAACAGAATGCTGGGGATTATTAGGAAAGGAATGGAGAATAAAACAGAGAATATCATAATGTCTCTGTATCCCTCCATGGTGCATCCTCATCTTGTGTTCATATATCATACACAAACAGAATGCTGGGGATTATTAGGAAAGGAATGGAGAATAAAACAGAGAATATCATAATGCCTCTGTATCACTCCATGGTGCATCCTCATCTTGTGTTCATATATCATACACAAACAGAATGCTGGGGATTATTAGGAAAGGAATGGAGAATAAAACAGAGAATATCATAATGCCTCTGTATCCCTCCATGGTGCGGCCTCATCTTGTGTTCATATATCATACACAAACAGAATGCTGGGGATTATTAGGACAGGAATGGAGAATAAAACAGAGAATATCATAATGTCTCTGTATCACTCCATGGTGCATCCTCATCTTGTGTTCATATATCATACACAAACAGAATGCTGGGGATTATTAGGAAAGGAATGGAGAATAAAACAGAGAATATCATAATGTCTCTGTATCACTCCATGGTGCTTCCTCATCTTGTGTTCATATATCATACACAAACAGAATGCTGGGGATTATTAGGAAAGGAATAGAGAATAAAACAGAGAATATCATAATGCCTCTGTATCACTCCATGCTGCAACCTCATCTTGTGTTCATATATCATACACAAACAGAATGCCGGGGATTATTAGGAAAGGAATGGAGAATAAAACAGAGAATATCATAATGTCTCTGTATCACTCCATGGTGCATCCTCATCTTGTGTTCATATATCATACACAAACAGAATGCTGGGGATTATTAGGAAAGGAACGGAGAATAAAACAGAGAATATCATAATGTCTCTGTATCACTCCATGGTGCATCCTCATCTTGTGTTCATATATCATACACAAACAGAATGCTGGGGATTATTAGGAAAGGAATGGAGAATAACACAGAGAATATCATAATGTCTCTGTATCACTCCATGGTGCATCCTCATCTTGTGTTCATATATCATACACACACAGAATGCTGGGGATTATTAGGAAAGGAATGGAGAATAAAACAGAGAATATCATAATGTCTCTGTATCACTCCATGGTGCTTCCTCATCTTGTGTTCATATATCATACACAAACAGAATGCTGGGGATTATTAGGAAAGGAATGGAGAATAACACAGAGAATATGATAATGTCTCTGTATCACTCCATGGTGCATCCTCATCTTGTGTTCATATATCATACACAAACAGAATGCTGGGGATTATTAGGAAAGGAATGGAGAATAAAACAGAGAATATCATAATGCCTCTGTATCACTCCATGGTGCATCCTCATCTTGTGTTCATATATCATACACAAACAGAATGCTGACGATTATTAGGAAAGGAATGGAGAATAAAACAGAGAATATCATAATGCCTCTGTATCACTCCATGGTGCATCCTCATCTTGTGTTCATATATCATACACAAACAGAATGCTGGGGATTATTAGGAAAGGAACGGAGAATAAAACAGAGAATATCATAATGCCTCTGTATCACTCCATGGTGCTTCCTCATCTTGTGTTCATATATCATACACAAACAGAATGCCGGGGATTATTAGGAAAGGAATGGAGAATAAAACAGAGAATATCATAATGCCTCTGTATCACTCCATGGTGCTTCCTCATCTTGTGTTCATATATCATACACAAACAGAATGCACGGGATTATTAGGAAAGGAATGGAGAATAAAACAGAGAATATCATAATGTCTCTCTATCACTCCATGGTGCGACCTCATGTTGGGGCCAAAGCAATATTTAAATTAAGGGGTTGCATTAGCAAGGAGAACCCGAGTGTGTTGGCCCTCGGCCGGTTAGGAAAACCGACGCCGAGTTCGTCGGCTGAGCATACTGTATTGCATCGGCCCCTTCAGTATTGAGTACAGTTCTGGCCACCACATCTCAAGAAAGATATAGCAGAATTA
Organism: Rhinatrema bivittatum; assembly: GCF_901001135.1. Lineage (NCBI taxonomy): Eukaryota > Metazoa > Chordata > Amphibia > Gymnophiona > Rhinatrematidae > Rhinatrema > Rhinatrema bivittatum. The sequence continues at coordinate 10,106,760 of NC_042617.1, read as the reverse complement.
GAAAAGGTACAGAGAAGGGCGACCAAAACGATAAAGGGGATGGAACAATTCCCCTATGAGGAAAGGCTGAAGAGGTTAGGGCTGTTCAGCTTGGAGAAGAGACGGCTGAGGGGAAAAATGATAGAGGTCTATAAAATAATGAGTGGAGTGTTTACTCTTTTAAAGAGTACAAAGATTAGGGGACATGCAATGAAGTTACTGGGTAATACATTTAAGGCAAATAGGAGAAAATATTTTTTAATCAACACATAATTATGCTCTGGAATTCGTTTTGGCAGGACGTAATGAAAGCTGTTTATGTAGCTGGGTTTAAAAAAGGTTTGGACAAGTTTCTGGAGGAAAAGTGCATAAACTGTTCTTAAGGTGGAGTTGCCGAAATCCACTTCTTATCCCTGGGATAAGCAGATGGAATCTCTCTACCCCTTGGGATCCTGACAGATACTTGTGACCTGGATTGGCCACTGTTGGAAACAGAATATTGGGCTTGACCCAATATGGCAAATGTTATTGTAAGGGACTTTGCTTTCCTCTTACTAAAGCTGGGGAGGTTTAGTGAAGAAACAGGTGAGATAGGTTTGGGTCCCCCCATGTGGGACCATACAGATGGTGCATCCTGGCTGTTTATCATCACACAGCTCCTGCTATTCTCATGGCTTTTCAGTTAGACTTTCGAGGAGTTGCCGAAATCCACTTCTTATCCCTGGGATAAGCAGATAGAATCTCTCTACCCCTTGGGATCCTGACAGGTACTTGTGACCTGGATTGGCCACTATTAGAAACAGAATATTGGGCTTGACCCAATATGGCAAATGTTATTGACTGGAAGTCAAAAGTTCCCAGGTATGCAAAGGAGGGGGCTGGTTAGGTAGAGCACCACCTACAGTCCTGCCCTGCTTCTCTGTGCCGCTGGTGCATGGGCACGCCTTGACTCCAGCTCGCCGCCCCATGCCAAAAGGAGGAATTGTATGATAATTAAATTTAATCGTTCCATCTCTTTTGATTTTCAAGGGCGGTGTATACCTATCACCTGTAAGGCAAGGAATTTGGGTATTATATTTGATACAAACCTATCCACGAAGTCTCACGTTTCCACCACTCTTAAAATCATCATTGTACAAGCCGCATTTACGGAAACGTCTAAAACTTCTCCTACAAGCACGCGATTTCCGTTTAATTCTACAATCATTAATGCTGAACAATCCGGATTCCTGCAGATCCTTGTACCTTAAAATAATTCAGAGCTTGGCTGCACATCTCTTGACCGGGACTCATTCCAGAGATCACATGACCCTGCATTAGCTCCCTGCGGCATTTCGTATTCAGTATAAAGTTCTAAATTATTACACAACTATTCCTCCATTTAGTCAAGTACAGTGCTCCGAATGTATAGAGCATCAAGTCAACATCGATCATCAGATAAGAACCTGGTGAAAATACCTACTCCTAAAGCGGTACCAGAAACCAGGCCTTTCCTGTTGCTGGGCCGAGCCTTTGGAACTCAGTGTACGAAACATCCCTAACATAAAAACTTTAAGAAAGCTTTAAAAACTGCCTTATTTAAAACTGCATGCCAATGAAAAAAACAAAACTCTTTGCTTTAAGTGAGGTCCAATAGCTTGGGTTTTATGGGCCCCAGGAGTTGCATGCAGACATTCGGTGCTCCCGTGCTGTATTATTAATTTGTACTGTGATATATGGGAAGTCTAACATGAAGACTATTGCTCAGACTTTTGTTCACTCAGCTTACCCAGAATCCTTTGCTCTCTCTGGCCTATTTGCAAACTCTAGCCATAAACCCTTTAACTGACCTTAGATTCAAGACTCTGAGAGACATCTGGAATGCATTTGGAGCTGCTCAAAACCTATGATGGAAGGTCATGAGGTTACAAAGGGCAAATGGCTGAGGTCATGATCTCAAAGGATTGGTTTCCATTCGAGGGGCCCAACTGAAATCAGAGTTTGCTAATTTCCCCTGAGGATGGAGAAGACTGGAAAAGATTGACAGTAAGCGGCAGCCACGTGGGTCTCAACTAGGCCTTAATTGGGCCTTAAGGTGGGAAGCGGGACAGGGCAACTTAGATTCAACTTATCTTGTTTTAACACAAGACACGTGGTACGTGATGCTCCCATTCAGGGAGTCCTATTAGGGATTATTGTATGTTTTATCTATAAAAAGCCAGCACTCACTGAAACACGGGAAGACACGCAGGAATAGCTCTGTAAATATGGAGCTATTACTCTGTGTCTCCCAGAGGTCCCCTAATTGCTTTTTATATGCAATAACAAACTTAAATTTGTTCCTGCTAAATTTTGTGTAGTACCTCTGTATTCATGGGGCAGCACCGTTAAGCTGATTTTAAAACTCTACCACTGTTGCTCTGTTTATGTGACTAGCTTTTTAGTTCTGTATGTTGTTATGTTTATGTGACTGGCTTTTTAGCTGTGTATGTTGCTCTGTTTATGTGACTGGCTTTTTAGTTGTGTATGATGTTCTGTTTATGTGACTGGCTTTTTAGTTCTGTATGTTATGTTTATGTGACTGGCTTTTTAGCTGTGTATGTTGCTCTGTTTATGTGACTGGCTTTTTAGTTGTGTATGATGTTCTGTTTATGTAACTGGCTTTTTAGTTGTGTATGTTATTCTGTTTATGTGACTAGCTTTTTAGTTCTGTATGTTGTTATGTTTATGTAACTGGCTTTTTAGCTATGTATGTTCTGTTTATGTGACTGGCTTTTTAGCTGTGTATGTTGCACTGTTTATGTGACTGGCTTTTTAGTTGTGTATGTTATTCTGTTTATGTGACTAGCTTTTTAGTTCTGTATGTTGTTATGTTTATGTAACTGGCTTTTTAGCTATGTATGTTGTTCTGTTTATGTGACTGGCTTTTTAGTTGTGTATGTTATTCTGTTTATGTAACTGGCTTTTTAGCTGTGTGTGTTATTCTGTTTATGTGACTGGCTTTTTAGTTCTGTATGTTGTTATGTTTATGTAACTGGCTTTTTAGTTGTGTATGTTGTTCTGCTTACGTGACTGGCTTTTTAGCTGTGTATGTTGTTCTGTTTATGTGACTGGCTTTTTAGCTGTGTGTGTTGCTCTGTTTACGTGACTGGCTTTTTAGCTGTGTATGTTGCTCTGTTTATGTGACTGGCTTTTTAGTTGTGTATGTTGCACTGTTTATGTGACTGGCTTTTTAGTTGCGTATGTTGTTCTGTTTACGTGACTGGCTTTTTAGTTGTGTATGTTGTTTTGTTTATGTGACTGGCTTTTTAGTTGTGTATGTTGTTCTGTTTATGTGACTGGCTTTTTAGCTGTGTATGTTTAATGTGTGCAGTGCCTCGGGCATCCCTCGGTGGAGCGCAGCCTCAGAATGAATGCGTTCTTGAGGTGCAGAAGGAGGGTGCCAGAGTCTGCATCCAAACTTGCAGCTTCCTTGTGAAGCGCCCCTGCTGCCAGGGAGTGCAGATTTATCAGGGACCGTCTTTGATTTGTTTTTTCTTCCGCGCGTTCGTTTCTGTATTGATGTGCATTCAGTACCAGAGCACCATGTGATGTGCATTCAGTACCAGAGCACCCTGTGTGATTTTACACCTGCAGTCAAATGTCACTTAAAGGATTTTCTTTTGCACAAGAGCCATCTTTTTGTCCTGGACTATTGCAGAAGCCCTCTGGAAAAACCCCTAAGGGCTTGAAGGTTTCCTCACCCTCTGTCGGGGGTGGGGAGAGCCCAGTGTAAGTCAGAATATGGCCCTAACAGTGCCAAGTGAGCCCCTGGTCCCAGTTAGCCAGCGGGCTGGGGGTTACACTCGTGCGGCCGAGGTGGGAATTCTGCTATCGTGCACGTTCTGTGCCGGGCTCTGCGGAAGTCTGCCTGCTGCAGCGTTTCCTCCCTCTCACCAAACGCTTATCTGTCTGGTCAGTCTGTCTCCACTAGATTGTAAGCTCCAGGGAGTGGGGACCGTCTGTGTGTGTGCAGCGCTGCGTACTCCTTGTAGCCCTACATAAATGTTTAGAAATAGTAATTACCAAGTAACCAACTGAATCCTAGTGTTTGAGTGAACAAACCCCAATTCCAAGCACTGAATAACGCAAACCGTGGGCTCAGTCTTATTTTTCAGCCTTGCATACACTCTAGTACATGAATAAGGGACGCTCAATGCTTTGCAGCTACCGTCCTGCATTTAAATTATAATCCCACAGCTCTCACATCCTCTCTTTATAAATATAGATAATATATTTTTTAAAATTGCAACAGATTGATACTTCCCTGTTTCCCATTGTGTAAATTATCCGACATGGTCCCTGCTTCAGGGGTGCAAACATTAATCTCTGGTGCCTGTACCCTTCGGTGGCGTCTCATCCCCTCTCTCCCCTGCAGACTCTCACACTCCTCTGCTCTCTACTCACCGTCCCCAGGGCTGCTTCCTTCAGCCTCTGCAGGGAGGCCTGCTTGACACTGCCAAGGAGCTCAGACGCGTCCTCCTCGCCCTCCGAATCGCTGGACTCCTCGTCCAGGGCGAAGCGCAGGCCGGGTGTGTCCTGGGGGGCCTGCTCCAGCTCTCGCCTGCGGAGGGAATGCCGATAATGGCCGAAGTTACTGAGAACCCTGAGCCCTTCCAAACCGAGAGCGCCCTCTGGCCTCAGAAGGGCAGCCTTCAGTGATAGCTACATGTAAGGGATAATTCACACCAAGTATCGAGGGGGGGGGGGGGGGGGGAGGAACAGAGGGGCAAGCCACACAGCATGGCCTCCGGCCTGTAAACTAGCCATAAAAGGCCCGAAAGCCAGGAAACCAAGCAATAAATAAATAAATAAGAAGAAAGAGCCCCAGGACAAGAGAGGCCAATATTCAGAGGCCCTTTGGTGGACATTCGTGTCCTGTTTATTCCGTGGGAGAAACGTCCCGTGGATTATACCTGCTACATGTAGTCAGATAACTTTAAAATCTAACCGGCTACGTCTGGATATAGCCAGATAAGTTGTAACATTATCCGGCCTCGTGTGGCCACTTAACCGGATCTCTTCAGAGATGTCATTTTTACCAAAAAAAAAAAAATCAACGGGCCCGCGGCCCGAATGTCAGCCTACCCTGTTTATATATAAAGGTCACTACCGGGGCCAGCGCCTCTCACCCAGAAAAAATGCCCAATTCTTCTCCCACCCCCCTCAACCTTTCTCCAATTTGATTTCAAATGATCCAATCGGATCTCTCCAACCCCCCCCCCCCAGCAAACTTTCCTACCCTCCCACAGTAACACAAGAAAGAGGATCACCCCAGACTCCCCTCCCTCCCCCCCGATGGCCGAAATCCATCCCTGCTGGGAGTGAGGGACCCGCTCACCACCTCCCGGCGGCTCCAGCGCCGAATCCGATAGGCAGCGCGGGAGGGAAAGCCGAAACTAATCCTTGAAGACGTCAAGTTAAGTAGAAAGTTATCTGCCCCCACAAGGCTGGATCATTTTACACCTGCTCAGAAGCTCGACTAAATTATACCCGAATAAGTAGATATCTGGCTATAATTTAGAAGGATAAGCGGCTGAATATGCTGCATTAGCCATTCAGGTGAAAAACACTGTGCATATCCTCCAAACCTCAGGAAACTATATCATAAAAAATGGAGGTAATCCAATAACTATTATACCATATTTAAATCCATTTAAATCAACTTCTTTATTAACCATTTACAATGGACCTATGTGAAACATTAAAACACATCCCATACACCCAACCCTTTTACTACTCACACACATTCATTCTCATACTAGACATGCATGCTTTACCCCCACATTACCATACTCACATCCATACTGAACCATACTTTATATATCCATAAAAATAAGGCTTTCACATGTTCACATATGAGGTGCGATCCCTTATAACTTCCACTTAATGCCTTATAACCAATACAGTGAATCAGTATATTTTTACAGACAAGTCTTCCCTTGTTTTAAATCCAAACCGGTAGATCTTTCAAACCAAGTCCAGTCTATTTTTGATGTAATCTTGAAAACAATCCAGTGCTTTAGCCATTCAGACAGAGAACTTGTATGCCTGGTTGAACACCACTGGCCTAAGAACATAAGAAATTGCCATGCTGGGTCAGACCAAGGGTCCATCAAGCCCAGCATCCTGTTTCCAACAGAGGCCAAACCAGGCCACAAGAACCTGGCAATTACCCAAACACTAAGAAGATCCCATGCTACTGAGGCAATTAATAGCAGTGGCTATTCCCTAAGTAAACTTGATTAATAGCAGTTAATGGCATAACACATGGCTAACAACAATCCATCACATCACTGCTATATAGTGCAAATACCACAGATGTCTTTTCAGTGTAAGTGCCAGTTCAGACTGTTACCTTTTGCCCAGAGAATGAGTGAATTCTTCCTCTGAGAAACACACATGATCCTTCTGCTGCTGGCCTGGAAATTCCTCAGCTGCTGCACCATTTCTCCTGCCGGTGGTTCTCTCTGTGAACATCATGTGAGGTGTATGAGTACAGGTTAAGAGAGAGACTGCCATCCCTGCTCTGCACTAGCACAAGGAGGAGAGAGAGAGAGGGGATGGAACAGCTCCCCTATGAGGAAAGACTAAAGAGGTTAGGACTTTTCAGCTTGGAGAAGAGACGACTGAGGGGGGATATGATAGAGGTCTTTAAGATCATGAGAGGTCTAGAACGGGTAGACGTGAATCAGTTATTTACTCTTTCGGATAGTAGAAAGACTAGGGGGCACTCCATGAAGTTAGCATGGGGCACATTTAAAACTAATCGGAGAAAGTTCTTTTTTACTCAACGCACAATAAAGCTCTGGAATTCATTGCCAGAGGATGTGCTTAAGGCGCTTACAGGCCGATGCAATATGATTGCGTAAAAAATGTGCATTTAAACTGGGCGCACGTTTTTTGAACACGCGCACATCCACCTCTCCTGGGCACTTGATGCGACGGGCAAATGAGCTGCCACATTAAAAGGGACGCGCAGTGGATAATTTGTGCATCCCTAGTGCTCTGCATCGGGTGCCCAGGCGAGTGGCTGTGCGCCCTCAACAGCCTGGCCAGAGCTCCCTCTCCACCCCCCGGCAGGGCTGTTCCCGACTGGTCCTTTCAGCTGACATGTGACAGTGAATGGACCAATCAACAGTAAGTGAAGGTGTGAATACATTAGTATTAGGTGCCCGACACTTAATATTAATTTATTCACTCCCTCAATCGGGCCGGAACTGGGGATGCTGCTTTCTGTGGTTCCTCCTTCTCTATTGCAATCTTAGTAACAGCAGGAGTTTTTGTTTTTGTCGTGAGCCCTTGAGTGCGGCATGCTTTAATGCCAGCTCCCGCGCTGGCGTTAATTAAAACCGGCACTTTGGCTGCGTGCCAATTTTTCGCATTTCAGGGTAATAGCTAATAGCCTCATCTACATGGAATTTGCATGTGATGAGCGCTGTTAGCTATGCGCTCAATTGATCGCAAGTTTTGGACACGCTAAACCCTGTATTGCACTGGGCATAAATCTAGCGTGTCCAACGCGCGCATCCAATGGCGTGTTAAGCGGCCGCGCCGACCTGAGTGCCCGATATGGAACAGCTTCTGCCCTATACCAGCAGAAGGATGGGAGCGGGTGCCTTCACATATAACAGGGGGGAGGCTGCTACCCTACACCGGCGGGATGTTCCTCCTCCTGGACCTCCTGCCCTGCGAGGAAATGTTGGGAGGGTGTGAGGGATTGAGTTTGCCTCTAGTGCATCCGAGGAGAGGAACTGGAGCACTAAGTCCCTGCAGAGAGGAAGACTTCCCGTGGGGAGCCGAGCTGCACAGCCGACACAGGTTCTCTCCTCTGTTATCTCACCTCGTCCGGATTCTGAGACCAGCAGGTCCTTGCTGTCAGCATAGGAGGAACAGAGACCAGCACCCAGGTCCTGGAGATCCAAGGGGGCGCAGTATCCCAGCAGCACGTCCTGTCCGCTGCCCGCGGCCTGGTACACTGCAATGAGGCGGGTCAGGCGGCCTGCGGGAACCAAGGCAACGGGTAAGGTTGTCAGCCAGGATCCCCCCCCCCCCCCCACACAGCACACATGGAATGACACGTGAAGCATTGCCAAAAGCCAGATTCCAGGAGAAGCGGCCGGACTGGTCTGACAGTCCCTCAGTTTGGTTTAAAAAAAAATGGATACTTTTTCATTCTGTCCTGCCTGCATAAGATTCCCTTTAGTAGAATGTGTGTGACTGGACCCTTCTGAGCCATTTGTCTCCATCCCAGAAAAATAAAACACTCTGACCAGGCCCCCCAAAATAGAAGAGCTGATTCCACAGGCAGAAAAGCATCACAGCACCGCTGCCAGATGTAAGCTAAGCTCTGCCTGTTCAACTGGCTGCTCCTTTTTGGGAGACCTGTGCGGGCGGGGTCTCCTGCAGTGTTCTGCCCAGACACCCCCCCCCCCCCCACTAGTGCTACGGCTCACTAGCCCGCTTGCCTTTGGCTTCTTTTGACCTCATTCTCAGTCCATACATCCCACAATGACGAGGTCACCAGGGGCAAGCTGGAGCAGCCCAGGCTTCGCTCTGCACCGTCCCTGGGATCATCCTTCGGGCTTCCCAGAGAAAGGCGGGGCTGCTGACTAACAGTCCTGGTGGAGTGCAATGAGGTTAAAAGCACCAGGACCGGGTCAGTCTGTCCTTTACATAGGGCAGCCGCCCACCTGCTCAGGCTATGGAGATGGAGGCATCTGACAGGCCAGAAGGAGAAATGAGGGTGTTTTATACCTTAAACCTTTCCTGGTCTCAGGAGGCCCTTCCTGTTCCTGCAGCTGACAGAGATGTCGGTGACTGTGGGATGAGCGGCTGTCACCGCTGCAGGGATGAGACTCACTCACTTTGCAGCTGACAGAGCTGGCACTGTTAATGGCGCCGCTGTGGGGATGACAGCTCAGGGCGTGCATCTTTCAGGAGGCAGAGCTCATAGATCTTTCCAGTCTAATAGCGGAGTCCATCCAGATACACACGGACTGCTGGTGGGCAATAACCTGCTTCTAGTTTTACATGAGCGCTCTCTTTAACTGCACGTATCTCAGGCAACCTTTTCCAAAACATGTCCCACACCGCACTAATCAAAAAGGCGATGCATGGGATAAGCTGACCCTGGCACGCTGTGGGACGACTGTAAGAAGAATCCGGCATGTGCAGGGAAACCTCCACAAAACATCATGCAGTATCAATGCTCGGTGAGGCCCTCTTATGCTGATAAGAGTTGTCTCACGTGCATCCTTCGTATTTGCTGCAGAAAGAACGCGCCAAGATATAAATTCTAACCCACACTGCCTGGGAGGAAAGAGTTATTTAAGAAGCAGAATGAGCATAGGCCAGCCTCAGAGCTGCCGCACACACACACACTCCAGCAGCACCGGGAGACCTCATCGTTACGCCGTGCCTTTAACCGGGGGTGACTCACCGATGTCAGCGGGCATGCTGCGGGCGCGGCTGGGCAGCCTCAGAAGCAGATCGCAGTCCATCCCTGGCAGCCCCAGCGAAGGCGTCGACTGTGGGAGCCCTGCCGTGGAGGGATGGCTGGGGAGGCTGGACGCGGCTGTGCAGTTTGACTGGCGGCTGTAGCCACAGATCCCGTGGCGGCCAGCCGGGCGCCTGTCGTCCAGCCGACGCAGCACTAACCTTGCCAACTTGTACTCCAGGTAAAGAAGAGTCCTGGGGAGAAAAGAGAACCATGAAGAGCAGGGGATGGCCTTTCCGAGACCAGCGGGAGACTTGGCCACGTGGGCCCTGTCCTGCACGTGGAGCCGTCTCCCACAGTCAGGCCGACGCAGAAAGATGCTCTCCGAGGAAGGCGCCTTCTCCGCGGACAAAAAACGTACTCCCCATGCAGGAAGGAGTTCTGCGCGCAGAAAACGTGCGTACCTCAACGAGAGTAATAGCATCCTCGCACGGAAAGCCCATGCAAATGAGGGCGCTAAGAGACTGCATCGGGCCAGTGCACCTTCTCTAGTGCTGGAAACTTAACACCTGGATCAAGGCTAGAGTTAAGTTTCCAGCACTAGAGAAAAAATAATTAAAAAGGGATTAAAAAATGCCTGTCACCACATAGTTGGATAAATACCAACTTATCCGTCTATCTGGCATGGGTCAGCGCTTCTAAGTGGGATAAGTTCTTTATCTGGTTAAGTGGCGGTGACCAGCGCCAGATTGAGGGATAAGTACTTTATCTGGTTGGTGGCGGTGACCAGCGCCAGATTGAGGGATAAATACTTTATCTGGTTAAGTGGCGGTGACCAGTGCCAGATTGAGGGATAAGTACTTTATCTGGTTAGGTGGCGGTGACCAGCGCCAGATTGAGGGATAAGTACTTTATCTGGTTAGGTGGCGGTGACCAGCGCCAGATTGAGGGATAAGTACTTTATCTGGTTAGGTGGCGGTGACCAGTGCTAGATTGAGGGATAAGTACTTTATCTGGTTAGGTGGCGGTGACCAGCGCCAGATTGAGGGATGAGTACTTTATCTGGTTAGGTGGCGGTGACCAGCGCCAGATTGAGGGATAAGTACTTTATCTGGTTAGGTGGCGGTGACCAGCGCCAGATTGAGGGATGAGTACTTTATCTGGTTAGGTGGCGGTGACCAGCGCCAGATTGAGGGATGAGTACTTTATCTGGTTAGGTGGCGGTGACCAGCGCCAGATTGAGGGATAAGTACTTTATCTGGTTAGGTGGCGGTGACCAGCGCCAGATTGAGGGATAAGTACTTTATCTGGTTAAGTGGCGGTGACCAGCGCCAGATTGAGGGATAAGTACTTTATCTGGTTAAGTGGCGGTGACCAGTGCCAGATTGAGGGATAAGTACTTTATCTGGTTAGGTGGCGGTGACCAGCGCCAGATTGAGGGATAAGTACTTTATCTGGTTAGGTGGTGGTGACCAGTGCCAGATTGAGGAATAAGTACTTTATCTGGTTAGGTGGCGGTGACCAGCGCCAAATTGAGGATGAGTTCTTTATCTGGTTAAGTGGCGGTGACCAGTGCCAGATTGAGGGATGAGTACTTTATCTGGTTACGTGGCGGTGACCAGCGCCAGATTGAGGGATAAGTACTTTATCTGGTTAAGTGGCGGTGACCAGTGCTAGATTGAGGGATGAGTACTTTATCTGGTTAGGTGGCGGTGACCAGCGCCAAATTGAGGATGAGTTCTTTATCTGGTTAAGTGGCGGTGACCAGTGCCAGATTGAGGGATGAGTACTTTATCTGGTTAAGTGGCGGTGACCAGTGTCAGATTGAGGGATAAGTACTTTATCTGGTTAAGTGGCGGTGACCAGTGCTAGATTGAGGGATGAGTACTTTATCTGGTTACGTGGCAGTGACCAGCGCCAGATTGAGGGATAAGTACTTTATCTGGTTAAGTGGCGGTGACCAGTGCCAGATTGAGGGATAAGTACTTTATCTGGTTAAGTGGCGGTGACCAGTGCTAGATTGAGGGATAAGTACTTTATCTGGTTAAGTGGCGGTGACCAGTGCCAGATTGAGGGATAAGTACTTTATCTGGTTAAGTGGCGGTGACCAGTGCCAGATTGAGGGATGAGTACTTTATCTGGTTAAGTGGCGGTGACCAGCGTCAGATTGAGGGATAAGTACTTTATCTGGTTAAGTGGCGGTGACCAGTGCTAGATTGAGGGATGAGTACTTTATCTGGTTAAGTGGCGGTGACCAGTGCTAGGTTGAGGGATAAGTACTTTATCTGGTTAGGTGGCGGTGACCTGTGCCAGATTGAGGGATAAGTACTTTATCTGGTTAGGTGGCGGTGACCAGCGCCAGATTGAGGGATAAGTACTTTATCTGGTTAGGTGGCGGTGACCAGCGCCAGATTGAGGGATAAGTACTTTATCTGGTTAGGTGGCGGTGACCAGCGCCAGATTGAGGGATAAGTACTTTATCTGGTTAGGTGGCGGTGACCTGCGCCAGATTGAGGGATAAGTACTTTATCTGGTTAGGTGGCGGTGACCTGCGCCAGATTGAGGGATAAGTACTTTATCTGGTTAGGTGGCGGTGACCTGCGCCAGATTGAGGGATAAGTACTTTATCTGGTTAGGTGGCGGTGACCAGCGCCAGATTGAGGGATAAGTACTTTATCTGGTTAGGTGGTGGTGACCAGTGCTAGATTGAGGGATAAGTACTTTATCTGGTTAAGTGGCGGTGACCAGTGCTAGATTGAGGGATAAGTACTACTTATCTGGCAGCTGCCGCCATGTGGTGTCAGGGATGGCTCCCCCTCCCTTCCTGTGTTAAAATGTGCATTTGACCTGTGTTGAACACACATTTTATAGTTTTTGTGCGTTTTTAATTCCTGATGCATTAGCATATCATTAGTTTATTGCATCCGGAGTTAAAAAAAACATTAACCTGAGCGTTAAAAATGTGCACTGGGAACCAGCATATAGTGTTTTAATGCTCAGATTATTGCATCGGCCCAAGTGTTTGCTGACGTCACTGCTCTGCCGCTGCACAATATGGCTGCTCCACTTCCCTGTATCTAAATATACCTCCCCTCCCAGTCCAAACCATAACTTACCCCTTTGCTTGGGCTGGGAAGTACCACATGAGAAATTATATTCACTAATACGATTTATCTTCCTGTTCTTACCCTGAGTGGGGGATGAGACAGGGTCCCGGTCACCCCAATACCAAAATTTTGTGCCCTTCCCAAACAGCCTCTCATTTGTGGCACCACAGACCTGATAAAATCATCACACCAGAATAAATCAGTAATTAACCCTTTTATTAGTATTGTGTAAATAGTAAATCCAACCAGAACATTAAATGGGAAACGTACAGTAGTGAAGTATAATATAAACTTTCAGTTTTCTTATTTCATATCAAGCAATGCAGAAATAACACTGGGTATGGCCTGTTAACCAGTGCAACCAACAGCCTCGTATGGATAGTACAGAAAATAAGGATCGCTGATAGAGAGAGGTCGGGGGGAAAAATCAGTGAAGAAAGATTTCATGAATTGTCTTTACCCCCGAGTATTCAAAAAAAGGGGGCGGGGGGAGAAACAGATCCACCCCAATGTCACCAGTTTATAAAGGGTGCACCCTGTCCCAAACACAAAATTGTGCATAAAAAAAAACAATCAAGAAGTGCCTCTTGATGATGAGAAACCAAACAGATGAGCTCTGCAGTGTGTGGAAGGTCTCTCTCTCTCCTGGGGAGCTTCCCCAAATGCTTTACTTGGTACTAAATAGAAAGCAGGCCTGGTTTCAGTCTCTTACAGAAAGACCACGGTCCATCAGCTTCTCTTTCCCTGCCCTATGTCGTGTGGCTATGGCAAGGGTTTATGCTTGACTTTGGTTGAAAGGTTCAAGCAGTTGAGAGACTGAATTTGTGACAAAAGGCAAGGAAATAAACCTTCTCCCTCCTCTGCTAAAATACTCTCTGTGCAAAGTTTAAATTACTTAACTCAGTCTCTTAGGAGGGTGAACCAGCCATGTGCTCCTGGGCCTGGATATATCTGGAAAGGAAGTCTCTCAGTCTCTTAGCTCCTGGCTTCTCTGTCCATTGTTGGGATTTTATATGTAGCTCAGCTATGAAGCAAGAACAGCTGTCTGTTTCTCCATTTCCTCAAACCGCAGACTTCTGTCTCTCCTTCTTGATAATCAGCTCTTCAGGAGAAAAGCTGATTGCAGGGCTGCCAGATGTACTCCTCTCTTCCTGGTCCTGGTTCCAACTCATGGCCATCCCTGCCCTGCACACACAGAGCCAGGCAAATTGCACCTTTTCTGTCTTAAATGGTCTCCCAGCATTCCTTTGGCCTCCTCCTCTGCTGGCTATGTAGTGCTGTTCTCTGGGCAGGCTAAACAGTGCAGCTCTTTTCCCAACTTATTATCACTGTGAGTGCTGGATGCTGGTTTTTGCAGAACATTTATCATTCACAGGAGAAAACAAAGGGGGTTTTTGATGTATTTTTATATTCTTTCACCTTGGCTGCGGCAGCTTGCAGTCTCTGCAGGATTGAAAACACTTTTTGACAGGTCTAAAACACATCACTCAGATCCAGATGCAGCTCCATTTACATTGTAAGGCTCCAACACATGATAAGCTCGTGGAGGCAGGAACCTGGCTTATAGTAGCTTGCTACATAAATATTATCCTTGGGTGGGGTGGGAGGGGGCCCTTTTACCTGACTGCTGGATCAGGAAGTTTTCTGTGTTGGCCTAGCAGTTTCCTGCTGCCCCTTTGGGCTTCTAGCACAACCAAAGGCCCGTGTACCCCTGAAGTTACCGCACAAAAGAAAGGGAGCCGGAACTGCAAGAGACAGCTGGCTCCACCACTTCTACAGGAAGAGCCAACCTCAGTGATGAACTGCCAGTGCCTGGATCACCCACGGCACCTCTCAGCCTGGAAAGAGGTGGGGAGGAGGTAAACTGGCCACCACTAGCAAGGGAGGAGCAGGAAAGGCCACCGGTTGCAGTAGGAAAGACGAGGCAGCAGTCACTGCAGCCAACAGTGCAAACAGTGCGCTTCCTCTCCTCAGGGCTGCTGCCTCCTCCTTCTCCTGTCTTTCTACTGCATGGGCTTCCTGCTTCAAAATGACACCTGCACAAGGGTGGGAGGCAGCTGTAGGGACTGGAAATGCAGCGCCTTTACTGCTCCCTATGGTGCCTGCGATCGCGCCTGAGTGCCACAACTTCCCTGCTTTTGGTTGGAGCTTTGCTACTCTTCCCCAGTTGCTGTGGGAGAAGGGAACACAACTGGGGAGTTGGAGGCCTGAGAGGTGAGACAGAAACAGAAAGGGAGCTGGAAGGTGGGGAATAGAGAAGAGTTTGAGGGTGCGAGACAGACAGCAAGAGATGGGAAGAGGAAGAGCTGAGAGCCGGCAAAGAGATGAAAGGCCCAGCGAGAAGTCAGTGGGGAAAAAGGCAAGAAAGTAGAATGACGGGAAGTAGAGAGAAGAAGGGTAAGATATATAGAGAGAGGTAAACAAGGGTTTGGCATGGATATTAGTGTCAGAGGTACGACGTAAGACTCATGTGGAAAAATGTGACCTTGGGCAAATCCTTCCACACGCCGTTGCCTCAGCTGGAAACGAAGGGCCTCATGTACCAAGCATTTTCCCCATAGACAGAGAATGGGAGAAAAGCCTTAGCAAATCAGGCCCTCAAGACTGAAAACCCTCTGAAGACAGGGAAACCCTTACAGTTCCTGAGCGTAACTCACCTTGAGCCATCAATCAAGACGCATGAGCTAAATCCAAATAAAAACGTAACATGATTGATTTATTTAAAACATGTCTAGCCTGCCCCATCTAATGTAAACACTGGAATAGCATTGCGAACGGGCCAGATGTGATCTCTCCCTCCTGCCAGCTGTCAGTGACAGTACCTCTAGTAGCCGTACAGCGTCTTGATAGTGGAACCAGAAAAGCATTTTATCCAGTCAAAGGTTTTGCTACATCTACCTTGCACACATTTGTTTCCTTAGAACTGAAAAAATACCCCATGGCATCCAGTAAGAAGAAAAAAGATGTTTCAGTCCAGCTTGGGAAAGAGAATATTTCAGTTTTGAGAGGACACAGATTGTTTTACAGGCTGTGCAAAATGCGATCAAGTTAAGAAACAGCTCAAGACAGCTGCAGGTCGTGAACCTGCTGAGAAATGGCGCAAAAAATGCCAAAACCTTCCAAGACGTTGAGTGTAGAGAAGGAGGCCAAAGGGAAGAGAGAACGGCAGATCAAAGCAAAACCTGACTTTTTCAGACTCACGAAATCACCGTTGCTTTGCCTAGAGTATAGCAAAAGCCAAACTACTGTATACAGCTGGTGTCGTCTTCAAAGACATTGCCGATAAAATTCATCCAACCTCTACTCCCTTGGCAAGGTCCAAATTCAACATGCCAGCAAGTGGGTCAGTTGTCCAGATAACTTTACTGGATAATTTAGTGGAGCTTGCCTGACTCCGTTTGCCACTGAATATCCAGGGAACGATATCTGCATAGCGTTAGGCCTGCCATCTGTGTACACTGCCTTACCTACAAAAAATTGTTCGATATGGCGCTAAACTGCTAAGTATTAATCCGCCCTTGCCATGTCCCCATGGACATGGCAAGGGCGGATATATGTAGGGAAAAACGATTGTACTGTTGCGATCCCCCCTGCTGCTGCGCTACAGGAGGTCTCTTACCTTCCTCCAGAGGCCGCTCTGAAGCCTGGGCCTCGCCTGCGCATCTTCCGGGACTTGTTCCAGGGCCTGAGAGGCCTAGCTGTGCCTGTGGCTTGCAGCCTCAGTGTTTGGACTTCCTGTTGGGCGACGCCCTTCCCTAGGGGCTGGCCCGCAGCTCTCTACCCTAGTTATAGGACCAGCGGTGGGCGGTCCTGGCAAGCTCCTCCCAGGGAGTTGCCTTCTACCTCCAGTATTTAAGGACTTTCTGTTCACTGTGTCTTGGCCTTGGATATGAGCATTACAGTCGCCTGTAACCTAGCCGATCCAGGTCCTCCATGTTTGATGGCGCCTTGTCCTGTCTCTGCTTGCTGTTCCTGATGTCCAGTGTCTCTGCCTTGATGTCTGTCTCTGACCCTGCCTAGATGTTTGTTCCTGTGCCTGCCAGCCGTAAGGGCTTCGGATGTGAGTTTCCCAGCATCGGAGTTCCTGTTCGCCTGGGTCTTCCCCGCGCCCTCCTTCTCAGCGTGGTCCGTGACCAGCCTCCCAGGGCTGTGTAGGGCGCGTCTGGGACAGGGTGGTCCGTGACTCAGTCCCACGGGTGGGCTGAGTAGGGCGCCCTGATGGACAGTGCAATGTTCCCGTCCAGCCTTGTCTTCAGTGTCTGCTTCAGCCCTTGTCCGGATGTCTTCCTGTCTCTGCCTTGACCTGGTTCCTGAGCCTTCTGTCCTGTTGGGCCCTGGAGTGGCCAACAGGAGGGATTCGTCCCACGGGCTCTTGAGCGTCTGCCAGCCGAGGGGGCTTCGGATGTGAGTATCCCAGCATCGGAGTTCCTGCTCGCCTGGACCTTTCCTGTGACTCGCTTCAGCCCTTGTCCTGATGTCTCCGTCTTGCTTCAGCCTGCTTCTGCCCCGTCTGATGTCTTCTGTTTAAGGACTCTGTCTGCCCTCGCCTCTGTCCGGCCTGCTGCCCATTGCCGTTCCCTGCGGCAGGTCCGAAAGGGCCGGGAACAGTCGGAGGACCGTTCATTAGTCAACTTCCCCGTGTTGGCTACCATGGGCATGCAGGTCCGGCTGAGGGTCGGACTCCCTGCTTCTGTTCCTGCCTGCCTGGCTCACCATGCCTGCTCAGCTCACCTCCCACGGTGTGGCCTTGGGCTCCTCCTGGGGTCCTGCCGTGGCCCAAGGGCTCACCACCCGCCCAAGACGACCGCGCCCGCGCGCGCTCGTAACATGTACCTGCATAAATCTTTTGAATATGGACTATTGGACTTCCCAGGATTTAGGAGAACAGCATTACATACAGAGTAGCTGCTCCCTGTAAACTTGGTGTGTGAGGATAGCGCTGACAGCAGTGACAAGAGGCTACCTCTCGATTTCCGTCGGTTAGTGAATGTTAACAGGCATGAAATTCGCTCCCAGTTTTGAGCTGAATTGAAATAACTGAAGAATATAATTCAGAAAATATGACTAAAGCCATTGGGGATTTTTTGGAGAAAGGAAACGTGGTCTTGACACTGGATGGAGAATCCCGAATGCTCGCCCAACGCGTTTCAAGATGACTGGGAGATCGCCAGAGCGATAAACTCATCTAGCTCTGTATGACCCATCCCCGAGCCTCAATGGCTAAAGACACCATATCACTCATACCTGACGCTAGCAAGGCCACACTTTAGACAAGTCTGTGAGCTGTGTGAAGAGCAGTGCTCGAAGATGATTAGGGACACACAAAATTTGCTGGTTGAGTCTGGCTGCCTGCATTGAGGGAGTTGAGCAATGGCGCTGTTCTTGAAGGCAGTTCCTTGAGAGAGAAAGACATCTGAAATGTGGTCTCCAAATTTCAGAATTAGCTGGCAGAATATTCGATCTCCTGAATTAATTCTCTAGCTCAGCTTTCTGAAATGAGTTTTGCCAGTTCTCGTGTGCCCTTAACATCCCAGTATGACCACAACACTTTCGGTCTCTCATAAAATGCACTCAGCAGAAAGCTCACTGAACGCGGTGCATGATCCTCTCTGAGAGCAGTGGGGGAGCTCCAGTGGGTGGGTAAACACGGCAGCGGCCTTTTCACTGATCAGATGGGCCGCAGCATCCTTCCTCCCCCGGGTCAGTCTTACAGTCTGCCTCAGGTTCTCTGCAGGAGCATGCCCAGCCCCCTCAGACCGGACCACGGTTGTCTTCCATCCGGATTATACCAAAGGGCTTTAATAACAGTGGGTTACAGAACAATCTGGCACTGCTGAAAGAGAGCTGTGACCTGCCTAGCACATGCACAATGCCAGGCCCCGGGTTAGGAGTCACCACCCAGGAGAGGACCCTGGAGTCCTCGACTCAGTGTGCAGCGGCAGTCAGGAAAGCAAATAGAACATTCGGGATGATGCAAAAAGGAACGGAAAATAAAACGAAGAATATCATACTTCCTCTCTATTGAGTCATGGTGCACCCTCATCCTGAGTACTGTGTGCAGTTCTGGTCGCCCCATCTCAGAAACATATAGTGGGCATAGAAAAGGTGCAGAGGAGATTGACAGAAATGATAAACAGATTGGAATGGCTCCCCTATGATGAGAGGCTAAACAGATTAGGGTTCTTCAGCTTAGACAAAAGACAAGTAAGAGAGGATATGAAAGAGATCTGTAAAATCATAAAGGTTATTTATCTTTTCGAATAGGACTAGGGGACACTCCATTGAACTAACTGGTAGCAGATTTAAAACAAGCTGGAGAAAGTGTTTTTTCACTCAATGCACAATGTAGCTGAGGAATTTGATGCTGGAGGGTGTGGTGAAGGCATCTAGCAGAGCGGAGTTTAAAAGGAGTGTGGCCAAGTTCCTGGAGGAAAACTCCATAAACCGTTATTAGCCAGGTAGACATGGGGAAAGCCAGCGCTGATCCCTGGGAGTGAGCGACAATGAGATGGATGTGCCAAGGACTTCCTAATGGCCTGGACTGGCCACTGCTGGAGACAGGATACTGGGCGCCATAGAACTTTGATTTGATCCAGCGAGGTCATTTTGAGGCCATCTAAAGATCCTTCTATCCCAGAATCTTTCTGATCTCCACCGGGCCGATACAGTACAGTGCACTCCGGCGGAGCGCACTGTTAACCCACGATTGGACGAGCGTTTTCCACGCGCTAGCGGTACCCCTTATTCAGTAAGGGGTCGAAAATGCGCGTCCAACCCCCCTGAACCTAATAGCACCCGCAACATGCAAATGCACGTTGATGGCCCTATTAGGTATTCTGGCACGATTGCAGTAAAAATTGCTTTTCTGTGCACCCTCCGACTTAATATCATGGCGATATTAAGTCGGAGGTCCCGAAAGTTACAAAAAGTTAAAAAATAAAAATTTGAAGTCGGCCCTCGGGTTGAAAACTGGACGCTCAATTTTGCCGGCGTCCGGTTTCCGAGCCCGTGGCTGTCAGCGGGTTTGAGAACCAGCGCCGGCAAAATTGAGCATCGGCTGTCAAACCCGCTGACAGCCGCCGCTCCTGTTCAAAAAGAGACGCTAGGGACGCTTCTTTTTACCTGTTTTTACTGCCGACCTAATTTGAATAGAGAATCGCACGCACAGGAGAGTGGCCTGTGTGCACGCTGGGAGAGCGGTCGTTTGCCCGCTCTCCCGCGGACTTTACTGTATTGGCCCGCAAGTGATCTGTACACTGTCTAGGACGCTCTTCTTTGCTTGTGTTCAAAGATAGGCAAATAACCTTTGATCCAACTTCAAATTCAGTTCTTGATTTCCAAAAACATTTAGTAGAACAATGAATAACATAAGACTTGATGTGATGCGATGGAGTCAAGAGTAACTGCACAGAGTCTCTGGAACTGTCACAGCTGTGATGAATTTCTCTGGATGTTTTAGGTGAATTTATAATGAATTGAGCTGGTAAAAAAACAATGCTTTCCAGGAGTTTTGTGAAAGAGAAATAGAAGCTGCTGCTGCTGCCTTAACTGAGAGCCTTTTCCAAACTGTACAAATCCCTCCTGAGGTTCAGAACTGTCCCTGGGTGCCTAAGGGTCAAAGGGAGAATCACACACCGAGTAAGGAAACGCAAAACAGGCAGTGTACACTGAGGAAACTCAGAACAGGCAAACAGCAGCTCTAATGACCTGTCAGAGCAGAGAAACTAAGATAAAATAAGATAAGATTTAATTTCAGACAAAAGGCGCTGTTACAGAGGGGCAGCCCACTACCATCGGGCACTTAAAGAAAACTACATCTTGTGAGAAAAAGACACAAAAAAATAGTAAAAATGAACTGAGATGTTAAAAGAGAAAATCAGCGATGTGAAGACTCGCCCCCCCCCCGATGTCATGACGACCAGCCAGCGGCGACCCGATTAACGTCGCGATTACACCAGGCGTTGCGTGCCGGGCGTGACAAAGGGGTTTTCCCCTTTGTGCTCCCCTTCATGCTAACCTTTGTGCTCCTTCTAATATAATTATATTTATGTTTATGTTAATAATTTAACTTTTATTAATGTTATTTAGCTTTTTGCTTTGTTTAAAATTATTTCATTATTGACGTTTAAATGTATTAGACTAAGGAATTTTACTTCCTGCTCATTCTGTTTCATTGTAAACCGGTTTGATATGCATTTTATGCAGGAAAATCGGTATAAAAAAACTTTAAATAAATAAATAAATAAATAAACAAACATACAACAACAAGATTCAGGGTGGCAGTGCAATAAGGAAAGCTTATTAAGCATCCCGGGCAGACAGAACAAGCTTTGTGTCTCCACTGCGTGTTGAGGGAAGGCCAGGAGCAGCTCTGTTGACCAGAAATGGAGATTGCTCAAGCGACTTTCACTCAATACCCAAACGGCCCCGGTGAAATGTATGGTCTGCTCGGAGCCGGGCAGCCAGAAAGCGCCAGTCTCACAGACACTAAACAACGTGGAAAATCGGAAAAACTGTGGAAGGTGCAGAGCTGGCTCCAGCAAAGCGGAAATGCTCCAGCCACGTGAGTGCAGTGAGAGCACCCAGGCAGCACGGGCTCCAGCCATCGCTGCGTTCACAGCAGAAAGGACTTACTATGACCTTAACCAGGAATAAATGGGGCTGACAGGGCAAGGGCTTTGACACGGCGCTCCGCCTCCCCGAAACGATACCCATACAAATTTTGTGTTTTCTGCACTGGAAAATGAAAATGTGTTTTCTGACAGGAGAGGAGGTAGCCAACGAACACAAGAAGCCCCGAAGTGCTTTCAGAGGGCTTCAGACCAGAAGGCCCCTGCGGGGTGACCTTTATCAAAGGCATTAAGTTGGGGACACATTTTGAGGGACGGACAAAATCCCCCAGATTGGTCAGGGTACGTACGGGAGTGGGGACTGCAGCGCTCCGGTTATGGAAGAGAGCAGAACTGATGGTGAAGGCATCTAGCAGGTTCTTATGGCCTGGATTGGCCTCTGTTGGAAACAGGATGCTGGGCTTGATGGACCCTTGGTCTGACCCAGTATGGCATGTTCTTATGTTCTTATGTTGGTCAAAGCCATGGGGCTGGCTGATGCGCATGTGAGGATACCCAGGGAGGTCAGAGAGGTGCCAGCGGCTCTACTGAAGGAGCTCATCCAAGGCTGGGGTCGGCAGAGGCGCAGGCCCCAGGGGTGCCCAAAAAAAAGGGGGTCCCCTCCCTAACCTCCATCCCTTCTCCTGCCTCCAGCCCGGACTTGTTCCCGAGATCCTTGGAGAGGGGGGGGGGGGGGTGGTGCTGCGGGACTGGAGAAGGGGCAGCCGGGGACCCGCCTCACAAAAAATGGAAACTGCGTGAGGCCGGTTACAGCCGTAGCTCAGCAGTGAGAAATCGAACGAAGGCTCTGCCGAAGCGACGGACAGTGGACGCAGGACCGGACAGCGTCGGCGTGGTTTTTACCACGGGAGGATCGGGCCAGACAAATCTCATCCATTTTTTTTTTTTTTGCCGTTCGGTGGCCAGAGAATTAGACGAAGGGTGCGGGATGGGTAACGGTTTTCTTGGGATTTCAGCGAAGTCGCAACCCCAGGAGGCCTAGGAATGAAATCAGCAGCCTGGCGGTGGCTCGGGAAGGTGACGGCGGGCGGCGGGAAACGGAAGTCGCTCTGAGGAGAGATGCGCGGTGAGTGGAGCGCCTCGGGGATCGCTTCTGGTGACCGGTTCTGTTCAATATCTTCCCGAGTGCTGTCGTGGCGGGATCACAAGGAAACGTCTGCCTTTTTTTTTTTTTTGCAGAGGATGGTAAAACGTGAACAGGGAGAGAGAGAGTGAGAGAGATAGAGACGGGGCCCCTGTGGCCCCTCGTGTGGAACTTTCCGGAGGCGGGAGGGCCCAGGAGTGGGGAAGCAGAGCTGGAGCGGATAAAGGGAGCTCAGCTCAGTGCAGCTGGGACCACAGTGAGAGGAGGAGGAGGCCCCCCTCAGCCGATGGGGACAGAAACCCCAGTCTGAGATGACGCCCGGGACTCTCTGGGGACCTGAAGGACGGCAGGAGCCTCCGTGGGAGAAAGGAGCTTGGATTGGGAGAATGGGTGACTAACAAGTGAGACGTGAAAGCGCGGATACGCTGAACGCTGTTCCTTCAACATTTGCTGACTTTGCACTCTTTCATTTTTCTTTCTGCTGTTTGGAGCGCGGTTTTACGGGTGGGCTGAGGTTTTGGGTGGGTGCATTTTGCTGATCCCCAGCGGAGGCTGCAGGCGGGTATCTTCCACCCCTGGGAAGGGGCGGGGAGGGGGCTACCTAAGGAAGCTTGAAGAGTGGTCAAAGGCTTGGCGCGTCAGATTCAGCGCCAAACACTGCAGAGTCCTGCATTCGGGGTGCAGATGTCCAAAGGAGAGCGGGGGCGAGGGACTGATGTGCACGAACCAGGTGAGGGAAAGACAGGAAGAAAGGAGGAGAGAAGCAGAGGAAAAAAAGAGAAAATGGAAAGGAGAACTAGGAAATGAAATTAGAACTCAGGAAGTGGAAAGCAGAGAATGGACCAAGGAGAAAAAACCTAAATAACCAAGGAAGAGAAAAAACACATTTTATCTCAGTTTAGGTATTAGAATATGACTGCTAATGTACTAAATTATGTTCTATTCTCAGCAGCAGGGGGTGCAGCAAAATCCTGCCAGTACAAGGCCAAGAGGGACGCTGTGCCAAAGCCACTACCAAAGAATGGAGCACAGTGCTGGAGCCTCTGCCACTATAGGAGGGAGCACAGTGCTGGAGCCACTGCCACTATAGGAGGGAACACAGTGCTGGAGCCTCTGCCACTATAGGAGGGAGCACAGTGCTGGAGCCACTGCCACTATAGGAGGGAGCACAGTGCTGGAGCCTCTGCCACTAAAGGAGGGAGCACAGTGCTGGAGCCTCTGCCACTAAAGGAGGGAGCACAGTGCTGGAGCCTCTGCCACTATAGGAGGGAGCACAGTGCTGGAGCCTCTGCCACTATAGGAGGGAGCACAGTGCTGGAGCCACTGCCACTATAGGAGGGAGCACAGTGCTGGAGCCTCTGCCACTAAAGGAGGGAGCACAGTGCTGGAGCCACTGCCACTATAGGAGGGAGCACAGTGCTGGAGCCTCTGCCACTAAAGGAGGGAGCACAGTGCTGGAGCCACTGCCACTATAGGAGGGAGCACAGTGCTGGAGCCACTGCCACTATAGGAGGGAGCAATGTGCTGGAGCCACTGCCACTGAAGGAGGGAGCACAGTGCTGGAGCCACTGCCACTATAGGAGGGAGCAATGTGCTGGAGCCACTGCCACCGAAGGAAGGAGCACAGTGCTGGAGCCACTGCCACTATAGGAGGGAGCACAATGCTGGAGCCACTGCCACCGAAGGAAGGAACACAGTGCTGGAGCCACTGCCACTATAGGAGGGAGCAATGTGCTGGAGCCACTGCCACCTTAAGAGGGAGCAATGTACGGGAGCCACTGCCCCCGAAGGAGGGAACACAGTGCTGGAGCCACTGCCACTATAGGAGGGAACACAGTGCTGGAGCCACTGCCACCGAAGGAGGGAGCACAGTGCTGGAGCCACTGCCACTATAGGAGGGAACACAATGCTGGAGTCACTGCCACTATAGGAGGGAACCCAATGCTGGAGCCACTGCCACCTTAAGAGGGAGCAATGTACGGAAGCCACTGCCACCGAAGGAGGGAACACAATGCTGGAGTCACTGCCACTATAGGAGGGAACACAGTGCTGGAGTCACTGCCACTGTAGGAGGGAACACAGTGGTGGAGCCTCTGCCACTGTAGGAGGGAACACACTGCTGGAGTCACTGCCACTATAGGAGGGAACACAATGCTGGAGCCACTGCCACTATAGGAGGGAACACAGTGCTGGAGCCTCTGCCACTATAGGAGGGAACACAGTGCTGGAGTCACTGCCACTATAGGAGGGAACACAATGCTGGAGCCACTGCCACTATAGGAGGGAACACAATGCTGGAGCCACTACCACCGAAGGAGGGAACACAATGCTGGAGCTACTGCCACTATAGGAGGGAACACAGTGCTGGAGTCACTGCCACTATAGGAGGGAGCAATGTGCTGGAGTCACTGCCACTATAGGAGGGAACACAATGCTGGAGCCACTGCCACTATAGGAGGGAGCAATGTGCTGGAGCCACTGCCACCTAAGGAAGGAACACAATGTTGGAGCCACTGCCACTATAGGAGGGAACACAGTGCTTTAGTCACTGCCACTATAGGAGGGAGCAATGTGCTGGAGTCACTGCCACCGAAGGAGGGAACACAATGCTGGAGCCACTGCCACTATAGGAGGGAGCAATGTGCTGGAGTCACTGCCACTATAGGAGGGAACACAGTGCTGGAGCCACTGCCACTATAGGAGGGAGCAATGTGCTGGAGCCACTGCCACCGAAGGAGGGAACACAATGCTGGAGCCACTGCCACTATAGGAGGGAGCAATGTGCTGGAGCCACTGCCACCGAAGGAGGGAACACAATGCTGGAGCCACTGCAACTATAGGAGGGAACACAGTGCTGGAGTCACTGCCACTATAAGAGGGAGCAATGTGCTGGAGTCACTGCCACTATAGCAGGGAGCAATGTGCTGGAGCCACTGCCACCTTAAGAGGGAGCAATGTGCAGGAGCCAATGCTACCGTGGGAGGAAAACAGTGCTGGAGTCAATTTCACTGTAGGAGGGAGCGATGCACTGGAGCCACTGTCACTGCAGGAGGGAGCAATGTGTGGGAGCCACTGTCACCACAGAAGCTGCACTGGAGCCATCGCACTGGAGCCGCTGCCACCACAGGAGGGAGAGCTGTGCTGGAGCCACTGCCACCATAGGAAGAATCAATGTGCTGGAGCCATTGCCACCATAGGAGGGAGCAATGTGCTTGAGTTGCTGCCAATAGGCGAGTTGGGTGAGGGAGGTGCATGACTGAGGGTTTATCTAGGGTGCCCAGTACTCTTGCACCGGCCTTGTCTATTCTGCCTGTAATTTTTGTGTGCAACCCCCTGACGGGGTCCATAAAATGATGGCAGGGTGTTTTTCTGTTAGGTAAGAGTGGTGGGTTCTTGAGTTTGGTCATCCAGATGGTGACACGGACCTTAAAGCAACAGCAGGATTAGTGGTGACGCCAATCTTCTCTTGTACTGACCGGAGAGGGAGGGGAACCATCAGCTCCCCTGCTGTGCCTCACCCCAGGGGGCTGGATCTGGATCTCACCCAGCCCTGCGGCCACGTCCTCCTGCCACTCGCTCAGTCTCTACTTGCAAACCATTCACCTTTTGTTCACTGGAATTGTATTAAATTTTCAATGTCACCACACACCTGTCCATACACCCAAAACTTTGAGTATCCAACAGTTCAGCATATACAGGCACAATATTCAAAATAACCCCCATCAGGACAATGCCCTTCCCCCATCCGATACCCCCCACCCAACCTATCCTACCCTTCTACCCTGTAACCCCTTCCCTTCCGTCCCACCTTACCTCATGCAATCCTGGGGGTTTGGCAAGGAACATAAGAACATGCCATACTGGGTCAGACCAAGGGTCCATCAAGCCCAGCATCCTGTTTCCAACAGTGGCCAAACCAGGCCACAAGAACCTGGCAAGTACCCAAAAACTAAGTCTATTCCATGTAACCATTGCTAATGGCAGTGGCTATTCTCTAAGTGAACTTAATAGCAGGTAATGGACTTCTCCTCCAAGAACTTATCCAATCCTTTTTTAAACCCAGCTATACTAACTGCACTAACCACATCCTCTGGCAACAAATTCCAGAGTTTAATTGTGCGTTGAGTAAAAAAGAACTTTCTCCGATTAATCTTAAATGTGCCCCATGCTAACTTCATGGAGTGCCCCCTAGTCTTTCTACTATCCGAAAGAGTAAATAACCAATTCACATCTACCCGTTCTAGACCTCTCATGATTTTAAACACCTCTATCATATCCCCCCTCAGCCGTCTCTTCTCCAAGCTGAAAAGTCCTAACCTCTTTAGTCTTTCCTCATAGGGGAGCTGTTCCATCCTCCTTATCATTTTGGTTGCCCTTCTCTGTTCAGCTCTAGCATTTCCTTCACCTCACTCCCTACCCTCCAAAAATCGCACACCAGGCTCCCATACCCTCATCTTTTCTGTTTTCCCTTCTCCATCTCCGGCACTGCACGGCCCTCCCTCACACACACAATACTGGAGCACGGTAAGACGCCCCCTCCGGCAGTCTCTTGGCAGATTTCCTCACGCCGTCTAACGGGGGTTTGCACTCCTGCTCCTCTACGTCACCCCCCAAGCTTTAGGTCCTCTGATCTCCTAAGGTCTAACCTGCCCCTTCCCACTGCCTTCAAGGCTGGACCTTTACTTCCCCTCTCAGGTGCGAGTGCCCCGTGGCACAGCGGCGATTCCTGTAAACTCATCCCACGCGCCGAAGCCGGGAGCCACGCTGGCACGGGGGTCATAGTCCCACCTTTTAAAGGGAGGCCAGCGCTCCTGCTTCAGCCACTCCAGCGTGCGCCCTCTCTCCTCGTCCGTCGCCCCATAGCCGGGGAGCTCCGGCTCCTCTCCCGGCGGCCTGGAGGGGTCTCGGAGGAAGCGGTCCAGCTCGCTCAGCTTTCCCAGCAGCGGATCGTAGCGCAGTCTGACGGGGAAGGCCTAAGAGAGAAAGGAAGAGTCAGCCACGCCCGGCTGCAGGAGGGGCAACCGTGGCTTCCTAGGTTCAGCCCAGTCCAGTCCTGGTTTTCTAACTCCAAGCAGGGCGCACTCTGGGGCTCAGTGCCCTGCTTCACACCCACATCATCAAGCAATTTGAGTCCAGTTCTGCTTTTCTGGCCTACTTTGGAGCACGAATTTGGAGCATAACAATATTTGTAACAAGGATAGTCAGTTCGACAGATCTGCGGCTCCAAACAGGCAGACAAAGCACCAGCAGGCCTAAGGCAGTCAACAAAGCAATGCCTTACTGCATGTAGCCCCCCTCCCCTAAATACTCTGTGCTCCCTCATGGTCTGGTCTGGCTCCTTCAAATGCCAGACTGACATATTTACCCGGCGAGGGGAGAATATGAGAGGGGGCAGGCTGCTTCTTGTAGTATGATCTTAATCTATTATAATAATAATACTCCAGAAAATGCAAGAGGCTGCAGTGCCAGCAGTGGTCACAAGGTGTCACTATCGGACTCGGTTTCATTTCAGGGAGAAGCCAAGGATGGGAGGGAAGCAGGACAAAGGGCTTAGAGGAGAGAAGGAAGAAGGCCAGAGACAGATGGGGAGAGGGAAGAAAGGCAGAGAGGAACAAAACAGGCAGGGGAAAACCCCCAAAGAGGCAGAAAGAAGAGAGGAGAAGGACTGAGGGGCACAAGGAGAGAAAACAGGGCACAGAAAAGAAAGGGAGAGGGTCAGGAGAAGAGGAGGAAAGAGGAAGGGAGGGAAAATGGACAGAGGGGAACAGAGATGGCACAGGAAGCAAAGAAGAGAGGCACCAAGGGCACTGGGGTCAATGAAAAGCTGCCACTGAGGGGAGAAAGATGGGAGAAAGGAAGGAACAGTAAAGGGTTAGGGGAGAGGGCAAAGGAGAATGTATCATTGATGCAGTGAGAGGGGAGAGAAGAAGTGACCATTAATGAGGAGAGAAGGGAGGTACCATTGATGAGGTAAGAGAGGGGAAGATAAATTGATGAGGTGAGAGGGGAAGGTACCATTGATGAGACGGGAGAGGGGAAGGTAGTATTGATTAGATGAGAGGGGGGAGAGGAAGGTGGCAATGACAGGGTGATGAGAGGGAAAGGAACCACTCATGGGGCTGGAGGGAGGACAAGTGAAAGTAGCACTGACAAGGCAAGGGGAAGAGAGATGGTAGCATTAACAGGTGGAGGGACGCAGGGAAGGTAGCCCTGATGAGTCATGGAGGGGGGATAAGGGAAGGTAGGACTGAAGAGGCATGAGGCATGGTAGGGAGATAAGGGAAGATAGGACTGATGAATCATGGTAGGGGGATAAGGGAAGGCAGGGTTGGTGAGTCATGGTAGGGGATAAGGGAAGATAGGACTGATGAGTCATGGTAGGGGGCAAGGGAAGGTAGGACTGATGAGTCATGGTAGGGGGATAAGGGAAGATAGGACTGATGAGTCATGGCAGGGGATAAGGGAAGATAGGACTGATGAGTCATGGTAGGGGATAAGGGAAGATAGGACTGATGAGTCATGGCAGGGGATAAGGGAAGATAGGACTGATGAGTCATGGCAGGGGATAAGGGAAGATAGGACTGATGAATCATGGTAGGGGGATAAGGGAAGATAGGACTGATGAGTCATGGTAGGGGGATAAGGGAAGGTAGGACTGATGAGTCATGGTAGGGGATAAGGGAAGATAGGACTGATGAGTCATGGCAGGGGATAAGGGAAGATAGGACTGATGAATCATGGTAGGGGGATAAGGGAAGATAGAACTGATGAGTCATGGTAGGGGATAAGGGAAGATAGGACTGATGAATCATGGTAGGGGGCAAGGGAAGGTAGGACTGATGAATCATGGTAGGGGGATAAGGGAAGGCAGGGTTGGTGAGTCATGGTAGGGGGCAAGGGAAGGTAGGACTGATGAATCATGGTAGGGGATAAGGGAAGATAGGACTGATGAGTCATGGTAGGGGATAAGGGAAGATAGGACTGATGAGGCATGGTAGGGGATAAGGGAAGGTAGGACTGATGAGTCATGGTAGGGGGATAAGGGAAGATAGGACTGATGAGTCATGGTAGGGGATAAGGGAAAGATAGAACTGATGAGTCATGGTAGGGGATAAGGGAAGGTAGGACTGATGAGTCATGGTAGGGGGATAAGGGAAGATAGGACTGATGAGTCATGGTAGGGGATAAGGGAAGGTAGGACTGATGAGTCATGGTAGGGGGATAAGGGAAGATAGGACTGATGAGGCATGGTAGGGGATAAGGGAAGATAGGACTGATGAGTCATGGTAGGGGATAAGGGAAGGTAGGACTGATGAGTCATGGTAGGGGGATAAGGGAAGATAGGACTGATGAGTCATGGTAGGGGATAAGGGAAGATAGGACTGATGAGGCATGGTAGGGGATAAGGGAAGGTAGGACTGATGAGGCAAGGTAGGGGGATAAGGTAAGATAGGACTGATGAGTCATGGTAGGGGATAAGGGAAGGTAGGACTGATGAGGCATGGTAGGGGGATAAGGGAAGGTAGGACTGATGAGTCATGGTAGGGGATAAGGGAAGATAGGACTGATGAGTCATGGTAGGGGATAAGGGAAGGTAGGACTGATGAGGCATGGTAGGGGGATAAGGGAAGGTAGGACTGATGAGTCATGGTAGGGGATAAGGGAAGATAGGACTGATGAGTCATGGTAGGGGATAAGGGAAGATAGGACTGATGAGGGATGGTAGGGGATAAGGGAAGATAGGACTGATGAGTCATGGTAGGGGATAAGGGAAGGTAGGACTGATGAGTCATGGTAGGGGGATAAGGGAAGATAGGACTGATGAGTCATGGTAGGGGATAAGGGAAGATAGGACTGATGAGGCATGGTAGGGGATAAGGGAAGGTAGGACTGATGAGGCATGGTAGGGGGATAAGGTAAGATAGGACTGATGAGGCATGGTAGGGGATAAGGGAAGATAGGACTGATGAGTCATGGTAGGGGATAAGGGAAGGTAGGACTGATGAGTCATGGCAGGGGATAAGGGAAGATAGGACTGATGAGTCATGGCAGGGGATAAGGGAAGGTAGGACTGATGAGGCATGGTAGGGGGATAAGGGAAGGTAGGACTGATGAGGCATGGTAGGGGGATAAGGGAAGGTAGGACTGATGAATCATGGTAGGGGATAAGGGAAGATAGGACTGATGAATCATGGTAGGGGATAAGGGAAGATAGGACTGATGAGTCATGGTAGGGGATAAGGGAAGATAGGACTGATGAATCATGGTAGGGGGATAAGGGAAGATAGGACTGATGAGTCATGGTAGGGGATAAGGGAAGGTAGGACTGATGAGTCATGGTAGGGGATAAGGGAAGATAGGACTGATGAGTCATGGTAGGGGATAAGGGAAGATAGGACTGATGAATCATGGTAGGGGATAAGGGAAGATAGGACTGATGAATCATGGTAGGGGATAAGGGAAGATAGGACTGATGAGTCATGGTAGGGGATAAGGGAAGATAGGACTGATGAATCATGGTAGGGGGATAAGGGAAGATAGGACTGATGAGTCATGGTAGGGGATAAGGGAAGGTAGGACTGATGAGTCATGGTAGGGGGATAAGGGAAGATAGGACTGATGAGTCATGGTAGGGGATAAGGGAAGATAGGACTGATGAGGCATGGTAGGGGATAAGGGAAGGTAGGACTGATGAGTCATGGTAGGGGGATAAGGGAAGATAGGACTGATGAGTCATGGTAGGGGATAAGGGAAGATAGGACTGATGAGGCATGGTAGGGGATAAGGGAAGATAGAACTGATGAGTCATGGTAGGGGATAAGGGAAGGTAGGACTGATGAGTCATGGTAGGGGGATAAGGGAAGATAGGACTGATGAGTCATGGTAGGGGATAAGGGAAGGTAGGACTGATGAGTCATGGTAGGGGGATAAGGGAAGATAGGACTGATGAGGCATGGTAGGGGATAAGGGAAGATAGGACTGATGAGTCATGGTAGGGGATAAGGGAAGGTAGGACTGATGAGTCATGGTAGGGGGATAAGGGAAGATAGGACTGATGAGTCATGGTAGGGGATAAGGGAAGATAGGACTGATGAGGCATGGTAGGGGATAAGGGAAGGTAGGACTGATGAGGCATGGTAGGGGGATAAGGTAAGATAGGACTGATGAGGCATGTAGGGGATAAGGGAAGGTAGGACTGATGAGTCATGGTAGGGGATAAGGGAAGGTAGGACTGATGAGGCATGGTAGGGGGATAAGGGAAGGTAGGACTGATGAGTCATGGTAGGGGATAAGGGAAGGCAGGGTGGGTGAGTCATGGCAGGGGATAAGGGAAGATAGGGTTGGTGAGTCATGGTAGGGGATAAGGGAAGATAGGGTTGGTGAGTCATGGTAGGGGATAAGGGAAGATAGGACTGATGAGGCATGGTAGGGGGATAAGGGAAGGTAGGACTGAGGAGTCATGGTAGGGGGATAAGGGAAGATAGGGTGGGTGAGTCATGGTAGGGGATAAGGGAAGATAGGGTTGGTGAGTCATGGTAGGGGGATAAGGGAAGGTAGGACTGATGAGGCATGGTAGGGGGATAAGGGAAGGTAGGACTGATGAGGCATGGTAGGGGGATAAGGGAAGGTAGGACTGATGAGGCATGGTAGGGGGATAAGGGAAGGTAGGACTGATGAGTCATGGTAGGGGATAAGGGAAGATAGGGTTGGTGAGTCATGGTAGGGGGATAAGGGAAGGTAGGACTGATGAGTCATGGTAGGGGTATAAGAGAAGGTAGGACTGATGAGTCATGGTAGGGGATTAGGGAAGATAGGACTGATGAGGCATGGTAGGGGTATAAGAGAAGGTAGGACTGATGAGTCATGATAGGGGGATAAGGGAAGATAGGACTGATGAGTCATGGTAGGGGATAAGGGAAGATAGGACTGATGAGTCATGGTAGGGGGATAAGGGAAGATAGGACTGATGAGTCATGGTAGGGGATAAGGGAAGATAGAACTGATGAGTCATGGTAGGGGATAAGGGAAGGTAGGACTGATGAGTCATGGTAGGGGGATAAGGGAAGATAGGACTGATGAGTCATGGTAGGGGATAAGGGAAGGTAGGACTGATGAGTCATGGTAGGGGGATAAGGGAAGATAGGACTGATGAGGCATGGTAGGGGATAAGGGAAGATAGGACTGATGAGTCATGGTAGGGGATAAGGGAAGGTAGGACTGATGAGTCATGGTAGGGGATAAGGGAAGATAGGACTGATGAGTCATGGTAGGGGTATAAGAGAAGGTAGGACTGATGAGTCATGATAGGGGGATAAGGGAAGATAGGACTGATGAGTCATGGTAGGGGATAAGGGAAGATAGGACTGATGAGTCATGGTAGGGGATAAGGGAAGATAGGACTGATGAGTCATGATAGGGGGATAAGGGAAGGTAGGGTGGGTGAGTCATGGTAGGGGATAAGGGAAGGTAGGACTGATGAGTCATGGTAGGGGGATAAGGGAAGATAGGACTGATGAGGCATGGTAGGGGATAAGGGAAGATAGGACTGATGAGTCATGGTAGGGGATAAGGGAAGATAGGACTGATGAGTCATGATAGGGGGATAAGGGAAGGTAGGGTGGGTGAGTCATGGTAGGGGTATAAGAGAAGGTAGGGGTGCTGATCAGCCTGTCAGGGACACAGCCCCCTTCCCTTCCTGAGTTACAATGTGTTTTCGATCTGTGCAGAATGCACATTTTACCCAGATTGTGCTTTTTAAACTCCCTATGTATTTGCATAAGATTATCTTACTGCCTTGGGATTGAAAAGCAATGTAATCTGAGCCTTACAAATGTGTGCTGAAATCCTTGAGAAGTGACAGGAGACAGCCCTAGCAGAATCCTGCATGCAGCAGATTCAGTCCCTTTAGCAAACCCCTGCTGGAGGCAAACAGCATTTATCCAGCTGTGGAAATTACTCCCAGACCCAAACATCTGCATTCTACCCTGTTATCCGGTGCATTCCTTGTTTCCTTCTGCAAACTGGAGTTAGATTGTGAGTATAACTGCTCCTGTGTCTACTACATTCCCTGCAGGGGGGAGGCTGCTCGAAGACACACTCCAGGCCTAAATCCCAGGTCATGCCAAAGCCCGCCAACCACGGAGTCCAATGACTCTCCCTGCAAGCTCTCAGAGGGTCTCCGAGCCTCAGTAAGCGGAGGAGAAGTCCTGAGTTCAGAAACTCCTTCAGCGCTGTTAACTTCTGTGGCAAAAGATCTGACGCTTCACTCTAGGAGTTGGAAGCAGATGTCAGGGAGAAGAGGGTCAGAGGCGGCAGCTTCGAGGGGAGATGCAAGAGAAGGAGGTCATGGCCGACTTACCGGAAGAGCAAGGAAGGCATTGAAATAGTCCAGGAAAAGGTCATTGAAGGTCAGAAGCTCCTCCAAATTGTCCTCCAGCACCTCAGCACCTGTCGCAAGAGCACCAGTTTGAAAGGTTTAATGGTGTGGCCTGCGGAGTCGCACAGCCTGCCCACTGTACTGTAACATCTCCTCGCCCCCTCTGTCACTAGTATCTGACCTACGACGTCCCCTACCACTAGAATATGGGAAATCTCCTCTTTCTTCCTGTTTTTTTTCTTATTAATTTGCATTTCTAAGGTTATCCAAGCTCTCATAATAGAAGTCGACGTGGCTCCATCATGCAGCCAGACCCCAGTACACTGCCACCAGCTTCTCATGGGTCTCCCGCCCAACCATCTTTCTCCACTGCAATCTGTGACTTGTCCCCCTTCAACCTCGCTGTGACCAGCTAACACCGCTTCCAAAGTCGCTGCACTCCCCATCGAGTTCAAGCTTCCCTTACTCACCCTGCAGCTCCTCATTACCTCTCCTCTCTTATCCCCCCCGCCCCATACCCTTCCTCGTGAGCTCCATTCATCGGGCGATTCGTGCTCGTCTCTGCCCTCTCCTCCACCACCAATGCCCAGCTCCGTGCTTTCCGCTCTGCTGTGCCGTGTGCATGCAATAGTTGTCCTGAGTCCATGCGTCGTGCCTCCCTCTCTGGGGCACCTTACACTCAGTCTGGACACACTCAGAGGAATGCCTTTCCATCCAATCTAGACACATTGGGTGGAAAGGCATTCCTGTTGTCAAATCCAGTCTCAAACCTCGCCTTGCTGAGGCTGCCTTTAAACACTTCTCTACGATAAATTCACTTCCCACAGACTCCCTGTTTGTCATGCATGTTTGTCTTGACTAGACTGTAAGCTCCATGAGGCAGGGACTGCCTCTTATGTTATCTGCACAGCGCTGCGTATGTCTACGTACTCTTTAGGAATGATAAATACTAGGAGTAATAACCCATGGCCCTCTATTCTTGTACCGGGAAAATGGGGCCTACTTAGAAAAGGCCACACTTTGAATTCAAAGCTTTATTGGCAAACTTTCCCCTCATGTTAACGACGAAAATAATTCATACCATTCTCCGGGCAAGCATTTCCCTGTACCAAGGAGTCAGCCTCTCTGTCTGAACGGGTTACTTTTATATGCAGATACTGTCCAGCGATAAATCAGCTGGCCCGGCCCCTGCCTAATGACTCTTGTGTCCAAGCAACACTATTTAATCGCCTGCCATCTGAAAGGTGACAATTTACAGCAGGAGCCATGGATGTGCGGGCGAGCAGCAGCAGGGTCTCCGCCAGCCTCTCCCCTGGGCAGGGGTCTCGCTGCTGCCTGCCTCGCCTCTCAGCCACCTTGCAGTGCATCGTCCCCGGGTCAGAAATCTGGAGGGGGAGGGCATGACAGGGGTCCCCAGGGCTGCGGCCACGCCGCGTCAGGTCTGCTAGAGAGCTGGACATTCGGATGCCTCTATAAGGAGGGGTGCAAAATCATCTTCTGCAGCACAGCTACCCTGGGTAGTGGGGCTGAAATTTACTGAGGGCTCTCGCCAAAGAAAAAGAATAGAAGACGTCGCCCGGCCCAGTACATTAAGTCCCCTTTGAGAGGACACCGGCTTAGCAGACACAACACCACGGCAGCTAAAAAGCAATTCTTCAACCACATTTATTGAATTGATTTATTTCCCAAGCATTTGTTACCTGCCCTTCCTACGTTCAGAGCGGGGTACAATATGGAACAAATACATACACTAGAGGGGAAGGAGAGCCAATGCAAGCTTTTAGGAGGAGGGCAGAGGCCAGCAGCGGGGGGTGAGGCCAGGTGTGCCAAGGTTCCCACAGTGACCATCGCTCACCTGTCATCGGGGGTGGATGTGCCCCAGCCATGCCTGGCTGGTTAGGGAGCGATCCGTACCCTCCCCCCCGAGGCGATCTCCTGAAATGGATTCCCTCCTGCGCCCCTAGCCGGTTTGGCTGCCGTCTGTCCCTCTGTGTGCAGTGGCTCAGCTTTTCTGGAGCGTTAGTTATTGACATATGGTGGTGGCTAAGCTACCAGAGAGGGCGAGGCACGAGGTTGCAAGCTTTCCAGCTCACAGGAACCCCCGGTCCTAGCAAGGAGAAGGCTCTGCGGCTGCCTGGGATGAAAATGCCGGTTCCCTGCTCAGAAACCCGAATATGACGGCAGCTAAGGACCTCCCCCCCCCCGGGCCTTCTCATCCACCCGCTCTCCCAGTCCCCTGCAGACGTGCGGGCTTCACCCCTCACCGTTGAGGACTCTCAGTGCTTGTGCTGCCTCAGGGAGATCCCCAGGCCCCGCCACCGGCAGGAGCAGGCCTTGAATCCTGGCTTCCCGGTTCCCAGATCATGACTCCTAAGCAGAGAAGAACCGGGGCTGGGGATACTGCACGGGGGAAGGGGGGGTGAGGGGAGCCTTGGGATCATTCTGCGGTGACACCCCAGAGCCAGACTCAGGGTACCCGGGTACCAGGAAGCAGAGGGAAGCGAGGTCTGTGGGCCCGGGCAAGGACAGTCACTGCAACGGCTGGGCTAGGACAGGGAAGATACTCCCAGCTACTTGTGCATGCAGGCTGACGGCGTCGTGCCCTGCGGATACAAGTCCCACTGAGCTGGAAGCCCAAAGCAGCAGGAGGAAAATAGCAAATCAAGAATAATAATAATAGTAATACAAAGCCAAGGGAAGACGTGAAGGCCATGCTTATACCTGAATTTTCTAGCCCTTTTCAGCTGTGACCCAGGTCAGACTGAGGTCATGTTTAAAAGGGTAGGACGTGCCAGGCCCATGCTTCACCTCGACCCCCCCCGTAAGCTAAAATGTTAAAATGTAAGCTCTCTGGGGTGGGTAATGAAATCAGAATAGTGCACACCTTTTGGTGCATGGTGCCAGAAGTGTGCACTATTCTGCTACACAATCACGTGTTAGCTGTCTGGGGTGGGTAATGAAATCAGAATAGTGCACACCTTTTGGTGCATGGTGCCAGAAGTGTGCACTATTCTGCTACACAATCACGTGTTAGCTGTCTGGGGTGGGTAATGAAATCAGAATAGTGCACACCTTATGGTGCATGGTGCCAGAAGTGTGCACTATTCTGCTACATAATCACGTGTTAGCTGTCTGGGGTGGGTAATGAAATCAGAATAGTGCACACCTTTTGGTGCATGGTGCCAGAAGTGTGCACTATTCTGCTACACAATCACGTGTTAGCTGTCTGGGGTGGGTCTGGGTCACAGGGTAAGCTCTGTGGGGTTGGGGTATAAAAGGTGGAATAGTACACACTTTCTGGTGCATGGTGCCAAAGTGCATGTTATTCCATTACACAGGTAAGCTCTTTCAGGTGGATCACTATGTCACGGAGCATATGAACCTCTGAACACTCTGTTAAACATCGACACTTTGTGAACCGTTGTGATGGCGAAACCGAATGAGGGGTTATAAAACTCGATAAATCCTGCCCCCAGACAGACAGAAGGACACACTGAAATGCTGCATCAAATGCAGCGCAGGTTTCGGATGTAGTCCGTAGAAGTCTCCCAGCAGCAGGTGGGCAGAGTTGGCTTCAGTGTCCCGGGGCCTGATTTACTAAGACTTTTGTTCTGTTCTGTGCCCATCCAGAAGTAAAGAAACCTTCTTTCCAAGGCAGGTGCATTCGCAGTCTGTGCATATGTGTGGATCCAGAAGAGAAGACCAACCATAGGGTCTTCATGTCCCCCTGACCTGCCCTGAACATTTCCTAGCGAGCTCATAAATATTCTTTTCTGTCGGAAAGTAGATTAATACATCAGTAAGTCAGACTCCCCGTGTACTACAAAACACATATGAATTTATATACATTGATATATATTTATGAAATTGCCCAAATTCTGGGGATTCTGTGCCTCTGATTCTCTACACACTCAGGAGGTAAATTTAGACAGAGAGCATGGCCTGACTGAAAACCTTCCTCCCCAGTGTGGTAAAACACCGGAGTCTGCCAGAGCACAGGTAATCTTAGCTGCATTAAAAGAAGGCATTCCTCTGGGCGTGTCTAGATTGGGTGGGAGGAATTCCTGAGAGTGTGACTAGACTGTGTGCGAGGTGTTCCTGTGACTGTGTGTAGATTGGGTGGAAGGGGCTCCTAGGGGCCTATCTAGATTGGCTGGGAGGTGTTCCTGTGAGTGTGTCAAGATTGAGTGAGAGGGGTTCCTGTAAGTGTGTCTAGATTGAGTGAGAGGGGTTCCTGTGAGTGTGTCTAGATTGAGAGGGGTTCCTGTGAGTGTGTCTAGATTGAGTGAGAGGGGTTCCTGTGAGTGTGTCTAGATTGGGTAGGAGATGCTCCTGTGAGTGTGTCTAGATTGAGTGAGAGGGGTTTCTGTAAGTGTGTCTAGATTGAGTGAGGGGGGTTCCTGTGAGTGTGTCTAGTTTGAGTGAGAGGAGTTCCTGTAAGTGTGTCTAGATTGAGTGAGGGGGTTCCTGTGAGTGTGTCTAGATTGAGAGGGGTTCCTGTGAGTGTGTCTAGATTGAGTGAGAGGGGTTCCTGTGAGTGTGTCTAGATTGGGTAGGAGATGCTCCTGTGAGTGTGTCTAGATTGAGTGAGAGGGGTTCCTGTAAGTGTGTCTAGATTGAGTGGGGATTCTTGTGAGTGTGTCTAGATTGAGTGAGGGGGGTTCCTGTGAGTGTGTCTAGTTTGAGTGAGAGGAGTTCCTGTAAGTGTGTCTAGATTGAGTGAGGGGGTTCCTGTGAGTGTGTCTAGATTGGGAGAAGGCGCTCTTGTGGGAAGGAGGTGTTCCTTGTGTGAGTGTTTAGATTAGGTGGGAGGCTTCCCTCTGAACATATTTAAATTTGGTAGGATGTGCTCTTGTGAGTATGTATAGCTTGGGTAGCAGAGGTTCATATGAGCTTCTTTAGATTGGTTGAGAAACTTCCCTTTGAGTGCATCTGGTCTGAATGGGAAGAATTCCTATGAGCGTGTCTAGATTGGGTTGGAGTTGCTCCTGTGAGTGTGTCAAGATTGATTGAGAGGGGTTCCTGTGAGTGTGTCTAGATTGGGTTGGAGTTGCTCCTGTGAGTGTGTCAAGATTGAGTGAGAGGGGTTCCTGTGAGTGTGTCTAGATTGGGTAGGAGATGCTCCTGTGAGTGTGTCTAGATTGAGTGAGAGGGGTTCCTGTAAGTGTGTCTAGATTGAGTGAGAGGGGTTCCTGTGAGTGTGTCTAGATTGGGTTGGAGTTGCTCCTGTAAGTGTGTCTAGATTGAGTGAGAGGGGTTCCTGTGAGTGTGTCTAGATTGAGTGAGAGGGGTTCCTGTGAGTGTGTCTAGATTGGGTTGGAGTTGCTCCTGTAAGTGTGTCTAGATTGAGTGAGAGGGGTTCCTGTGAGTGTGTCTAGATTGAGTGAGAGGGGTTCCTGTGAGTGTGTCTAGATTGGGTAGGAGATGCTCCTGTGAGTGTGTCTAGATTGAGTGAGAGGGGTTCCTGTGAGTGTGTCTAGATTGGGTAGGAGATGCTCCTGTGAGTGTGTCTAGATTGAGTGAGAGGGGTTCCTGTGAGTGTGTCTAGATTGGGTTAGAGTTGCTCCTGTAAGTGTGTCTAGATTGAGTGAGAGGGGTTCCTGTGAGTGTGTCTAGATTGGGTAGGAGATGCTCCTGTGAGTGTGTTTAGAATCAGTGATATAGGCAGGAGGAGTCTCTGATACTAGGTGCGTGAAGGTAAGAGTGAGCTTGATACACAGGATTGTCCATAAAAGGTAAAACTTTTATTCTTAAAGTACTTCAGAAAAATGTAGTCCTACAGAAGTACTTTAAGAATAAAAGTTTTACCTTTTGTGGACAATCAGTGCAGATGTTCCCTGATGTGTCCAAGGGTACTCAACTCAGGAGAAAACATTTCTTATCAATGAGGCAGAGGGTTTTGGCCCTGGGGGCCACCTTCTTCCTTAAATTTCCCTGTAATGTTTAATTTCTTTTCAAAAGAATAAGTTTGTTTTCACAGATCCAGGGCATTTAGATATTTTTCTTCAGGACAAAGGTGGGTAGAGTTGATTGCAGCCTCCTTGATAGATAGATATTGGTAGAAAGTATAATGACTCTCCTTGGTTTAATGAAGATACATAATTACTTGTATTTTTTTTTCTTATTTAAATGGCTTCCCATGATAATGTAGTCTGCACTCTTGATATTACAAATAGAAGATTTCTTGTGAGTTAAAGTGTTAAATTGTTTTCTTATGTAATACATAATTTTGCTTTTTTCTTATTTCACATTAAATGTATTAAGAAATTTAATAAACTATAAATTAAAAAAAAAAAAAAGAATGGTAGGAGATGTTCCTCTGATCATTTCTAGATTGGATTGGAGGAGCTCCTGTTGGTGTTGTCTACATTGGCTGGGAGGTGTTCCTGTGAGTGTGTTTAGATGGGTAGGAGACACTCCTGTAAGTGTATCTAGATATGGTGGGAGGCATTCCTGTGAGTGAGTCTAGATGTTACAACTATGGCTGCTGTGCAGCCGCCTCACCACCAGAGGTCCCTCAAGAGCATGCTCTCCTGGCTGGCCCAATCCGTCCTAGTCATCTGCTCTATGTTCTAGACTTCCTTTATAACCCTGCCTACCCAATCCTTCAGTGCTTCGGCATCGAGCTCTTTTGGGCTCCCTGCTCTAGCCTCCTTTCTGTCTTGCTGTGTTGCCTTCAGGCATTCTGCCTTGCCTTCCCTGTCTTGCTGTCTTCGGCTTTTGTGTTTTATGTTCAGTGTTAGTACTGTCTGGTCAGTCTGTCTAGTCATTGTCAGTCTTGCTTCCCAGAGTTCCCTTAGTCCAGTCACTCATACCTACAGTCAGTATCACCCTTACCTGCTCACTATCCTGAGTCCATCCTTACCAGCACCCAGTTCCAGTATCCTGATCACCTTTACCTGCACTCACTTTCACACATACCTCCATGCTGCTCCTGTGTATCAAGCTCACTCTTACCTTCACGCATCTAGTATCAGAGACTCCTCCTGCCTATTTCAGATTTCCTCCAGCCAGCTCCCTCCACCACAGGCATCCTCCAGTTAGCACTCAGGTCCACAGGTTCCAGCCAGCACCCAGCTCTACACACTCCTGCCTGCACCAGTTTCCTTCCCAGCCCTTATCAGAGGCTCTTCTGCAAACCCTGTTTCTCTCTGTTCTGGAGTCACCCCTGCAGGTGGTGTTCACTACACCCGACCACTGCCCAATTGTAACACTAGATGGATAGGAGGAGTTCCTGAGGATATGTCTAGATTGGGTGGGAGATGCTTCTGTAAGTGTATCTAGATTGGGTAGGAGGGGTTCCTTTGAGCATTTCTAGAGTAGATAGTAGGTGTTTCTGTGAGCATATCTAGATTGGTAGGAGGCACTCCTGTGGACATGTTTAGATTGGGTAAGAGTCATTCTTGTGGACATGTCTAGATTGGAGAGCAGGGTTCCTGTAGGTGACTAGATTAGATGACAGGCGATCCTATAAGTATCTAGGCATTTCTCTGAGCGTGTTTAGATTGAGTGAGAGACATTCCTCTGTGCATGTCCAGATTGGATAGCAGGGGTTCCTGTGCATGTCTAGATTGGGTGGGAGGTACTCCCATGGGTGTCTAGATTGGATAGGAGGTGCTCCTGTGGGTGTATCTAGAATGGACAGCAGGGTTTCCTCTGGGTGTATAGATTGGGTCAGAGGCACTTCTGTGGGTGTGTCTAGATATGGTGGGAGGCATTCCTGTGAGGGAGTCTAGATGGATAGGCGGGGTTCCTGAAGCTATGTCTAGATTGGGTGGGAGATGCTTCTGTAAGTGTATCTAGATTGGGTAGGAGGGGTTCCTTTGAGCATTTCTAGAGTAGACAGTAGGTGTTTCTGTGATCATATCTAGATTGGTAGGAGGCACTCCTGTGGTCATGTTTAGATTGGGTAAGAGTCGTTCTTGTGGACATGTCTAGATTGGAGAGCAGGGTTCCTGTAGGTGTCTAGATTAGATGGCAGGCGATCCTATAAGTATCTAGGCATTTCTCTGAGCATATTTAGATTGAGAGAGACATTCCTCTGAGCATGTCCAGATTGGATAGCAGGGGTTCCTGTGCATGTCTAGATTGGGTGGGAGGTACTCCCATGTGTGTCTAGATTGGATAGGAGGTGCTCCTGTGGGTGTATCTAGAATGGACAGCAGGGGTTCCTGTGGGTGTATAGATTGGGTCAGAGGCACTTCTGTGGGTGTGTCTAGATTGACTAGAAGGTATACTTGTGAGCGTGACTAGATTGGCTGAGAATCTTTCCTCTGAGCAAGTCTAGCTTGAGTAGAAAGTGCTCCTGTAAGCGTGTGTAGATTGCATAGGAGGGCTTCTTGTCTAAATTGGATAGACAGCAATACTGTGGGTGTCTAGTTTGGGTGGAATGCACGTAAGGATGTGTCTAGATTGGATAGCAGTGATTCCTGTGGGCCTCTTAACTGGCATTACTTCGGGCATGTCTGGATTGGATAGTAGTGCTAGATTGTGTGGGAGGTGCACCTGAAGGTGAGTATAAATTGGATAGCAGTGGTTCCTGTGGACATCTAGATTGTGTGGGAGACACTCGGGTGGGTGTCTAGAATGGATAGTAGTGGTACATGTGGGCATCTAGATTGTGTGGGAAACATTCCTGTGGGCACATCTAGATTGGGTGGGAGGCACTCCTTTTGGATGTCTAAATTGGATAGGAAGCGCTCCTGTGGGCATGTCTAGATTCATATGAAAATAGCACATGAGAATGGGATCTTAAAAAGCAGATTTGTTCATGTGTCCCTGCTCCGCTGCCCATAGGAACAGCAGGTGCAAGCACACAGATGTTCTAGCATGTGCCCTTCCAAAAAGAAACAATGTGGGAAGTTTCTCTGTGAAAATTCGGGTAAAGTGCTCACATTAGAACAATGTGAGGAGTTTCCCCATTGAGAATGGCGCTATGTACGTGTGCCAGAACAGCCCACGTGCTTTGCACACACTGCAACTCCTCACCCCTCAGAAGGATATTTTCAAAGCTGCTTACATTACAGCTTCAGAAACTCATTGGCTATGGAGAGAACAGACCCCCTCCTGTCTGCTCTCACAGAATTTAAGCAGCAGAGGGTGGGTCTCAGAGTTTGAACGAAAAATTCAAGGATGTTTTAGAAATGTTTTAGATGTTTTAGATGTTTTAGAAATGTTTTAGATGTTTTAGAAACTAGCTAAAGTCCTTGAAAAAATAGTCAACGCACGTCTCTCCGATCACCTGGAACAAAACAATATTCTCCCTTCTACACAGCACGGTTTCAGAAAGCACTTAAGTACTGAAACCCTGCTACTCTCCCTACATGATACCCTCATTAGAGGAACTGACACAGGTTCTTCCTATCTGATAGCCATGCTTGACATATCAGCGGCATTCGACACAGTCAATCACGATGTCCTCCTCAACATCCTCAGGAGTATCGGGATTACTGGCAATGCCCTATCCTGGATACGATCGTATCTCCAGGACCGCCTTTTCACTGTATTAGTTGATAACAATGAATCTGACCCTATTAGTCTGCCCCAAAGTGTTCCCCAAGGGTCCTCCC
Source organism: Rhinatrema bivittatum (assembly GCF_901001135.1). Lineage (NCBI taxonomy): Eukaryota > Metazoa > Chordata > Amphibia > Gymnophiona > Rhinatrematidae > Rhinatrema > Rhinatrema bivittatum. The sequence continues at coordinate 10,063,557 of NC_042617.1, read as the reverse complement.
TCTCCTCCACCCTCTTTAATATATACATGCTCCCCCTCACTACCCTCCTCACTAAACTCCACATCAAGCATTTCATTTATGCGGACGATGTGCAACTCATTTTCCCTTTCTCTGATTCTCTCCATAATGCTCTTCTTAAATGGGAATCCTGTCTCTCCTCTATCAACAACTTACTAAATGATATGCAACTAGCTTTAAATCCCAGCAAGACTGAACTCTTAATCATATCAAACAGATCACCGCTCCCAGATATCCCACCTGCTTACTCTTCCACATCTTTCCCATCACACGTTCGCAACCTTGGGGTGCTTATTGATAACCATCTTACCTTCAAACCCTTCATTAAATCCATCATCAAGGAATGCTATTTTAAGCTCCAAACCATAAAAAAAACTGAGACCAATGCTTCACTTTTCTGATTTCCGCACTGTACTCCAGTCTATCATTTTATCTAAGGTAGACTATTGCAATGCACTCTTGCTGGGCATTCCCGCTATCCATACCAAACCTTTACAGCTATTGCAAAACGCTGCTGCTAGGATTCTATCAAATTCAAAAAAAAAAGATCACATCACCCCCACACTTATAGAACTCCATTGGCTCCCCATACACTCTCGAATTCGCTATAAAGCCCTTGCTATCATCCACAAAAGTCTGCTTAACTCCAACCTCAACTGGATTAACCCCCCTCTCCTCCCCCGTACCTCGAATAGACCCACACGTACAGCCCTCCAAGGAACCCTACGCCCCCAACCTATCAAATCTTTTAAATTATCATCCACCATAAGTAGAGCTTTCTCTCTAGCCGGCCCTTCTATATGGAACTCCCTGCCCCCGGATATACGCCTGGAAACATACACACCCACCTTCAAAAAAAAACTGAAAACATGGCTCTTCCAGCAAGCTTACCACATATCACCTTCCATTACATAAACCCTCTGACTAAAATTCGACTAACTAAGAATCTGCTACATGACTAATGAATCGACCCATCGGAATCCGTCTTATGCCTATCGATTTGGTACCTTTGACTCGGCTATTTATGTCTCTATCTATTGTATATAGTTTTGATTTTATACATATATAGTGATTTTGATGTATCTATCTATTAACCTCATGGACTCTGCCCCGCATAGTCAGCTCTATACCCTTTCCCTGTTTTAGCCTCATTTTTACTCAGTTACATGTTAGGGCCCTGCCCATAAGTTACTCTGTTTTGCAAAGTTATATGTAAGGGTTTCCGCCCAACTGTTACTGTTTCACTGTAAACCGATGCGATGTGTGAACGGTCATCGGTATAAAAGAGACTTTAAATAAAATAAATAAATAAAAATAAAATGAATGTTATTGAAAAAAAATCATCATCATTTTCAAAAAACATGAATCTTATTTTTAAAGAAGTGAAGGAATATGGCCCAGCTTCCTTATTAATGCAAGTTTTAATTATGAGTGTGTGGGTTTGTATTTGTGTGGTTGTCTCTGCAGGTGGTGGGTGGGTGGGTTTTTAAGAACATTTATGTTTTATTGTTATCCGCCTAGTGCCCAGTAATTTTGGATGAGGTAGGATATACATTTTTTTAAATAAATAAACAAGAACATAAGAATTGCCATTCTGGGTCAGACAAGGTCCATCGAGCCTACATCCTGTCTCCAACACAAGAACCTGGCAGATCCCATAAAGAAGATCTAATTCCTGTAACTCACTCCCAGGGTCTGCAATGCTTTCTTTTGTCTACCTGGATTTCGTCTCCTGGAAATTGTCCAAATCTCTTTTATGTTTTATCGTTTTTATTGGTTTTCACATTACAACATAACTCATAGGCAAGAAACAGCTGAGAACCAGTTGGTACTAGCGACCAAATGTATAACAGAACAATATCCACGTAGAAACATGAATTATATCATTATAACAGCAATTATCATTTGCTAATGGATATCGGACCAATGACAACCTTTTGTAGACTATCTTCTCAAGAAACCTCACCAGATAGGTTCACGACAGCCACACTAATACGGAGCTATATACCCACCCACCCAAGCCGTATAACACATGCACCAATTAGTACCTAGCATGAACATGTAACAAATTTATGTGCCAGGAAGTTGATATCGCCTCTTATAGGAGTTTATTTCTCACGTCAACTGGGAGCATAGGAGATAAAGGTCTCCAAATTGCACGAAAACCGTTAACGGAGGTAGGTTGTGAGCAATCCACTGAGCGAAATTCCAGCAGAATTAACTCGATCGTAGCCAATTTCCATACTTCCAGCTGGGGAGCAGAACTAACAAGCCAAACTCTTAATATTCCTTTTTTGGCCACCAAACTACATTTTGCACGTAGTACTTTAAAATGTTTTCGAATCTCAGCATTTTTCTCGACATGGCCAAGTATGCAGCAAGATGCAGACCAAACATTAGTAGGAATATCCAATTTAGATAAAAATGTCTTAATGGATAACCAGAAGGCTTGAATAGTAGGGCAACCCCACAAACAGTGCATTACAGTAGCTGCCGCCTCGTCACATTTAACACAAGCACTTGAGAGTGCAATGCCCGCTTTAAAAGCTTTAAGCGGCCAAAAATAAATCCGATGATTAATATAATACTGCATCTCTCTCAGCGAAACACTTTGGGCCGCCTTGGCTAATGATATTGAAGTAGAAACAAGGTCATAATCAGTCAAAACAACTGCCAAGTCTGTACTGCCAACATCAGCCAGAGATCTCAGAAACACAACATTTCATATTGACAATAGATGTTTATGTAGCATCGACAAGAACGCTCAACGTTTCTTATACAGGTGACTGAGTCTTTGGAAAGGACCAGAGGTTTATCAGCCCTTAGCACATCTCAAGCACTTGTCTATGTAACCTTTAAGTTGCAGATAATAAAAAAAAAATCAACCTTTGAAATAACGAGGATGAGACTAAATGTGAGAGAGAATGTGTTTCTTCTGTGGACATTATCAACAAAACATGATATATCTGGTGCTGCACTATCTTTAAGCTCCACGAACCTCCGGTGCACATTACCTGGGGCAAAGTCGACATTACCCACTAGCAGAAGGAACGGTGAAACTTCCCAGGAAAGATTTAATAAGGTCCATGCAGATCTATTAGCACCCACCAGCATGTAGAGTAAAAGCAGTGTCAAAAGGGCTAACTAAACTTTTCTCACAGTGCAGACAAGTGGATCTCAGCTTTCCACCAAGCCATTCCTCCATTGACATCAGGTTACAGGCCATGTTATAATACCTCAAACTCTAGAAACCCCAACCTCCTTCATCCTCATCCGTGACTTGCGGTTTTGCCTCAGAAATCTGGTAAATAAACGTAGCAGCAAACATAAATCTTTCCGACGTAAAATCAAAGGGGCCGTCTGAAATAACAGAGCAATTTAGGAATCAGTGCCATTTTAGCTAAGGCCACCCAACCATTGAGGGATAAGGGGAACTTCAGCCAGGAGTCCAAGTTACGTTTGATCTCACTAACTATAGATGGCATGTTACAAAGATGCCACTGCGCAGACTCGGAATGAATAAGAATTCCTAAGGAACGAAGAGATACGTTGGCCCCACTTCATTGGGAACACTACCCAATGCGATTGCAATTGACCATTGACATCCAGACCCTCTGACTTATCAAGATTTAGCTTTAGCCCTGAAAGCTACCAAAATCTTGGATAATCTGTAAGGCCCGTGGCATGTGTCAGGGTCATCAGCCTATCATCGGCAAATAGTACAATTTTCCAAGGATCCACTCCTATGGACATTGCCCGTACCTCATTATCAGCTTTTAATTTCCTGATTCACGGCTCCAAACTCAATGTAAATAGTACAGGGGACAGCGGACACCCCTGTCTAGTGCCCCAGGACAGTGAAGTGGTGCCATTAACATTTATAAATGCCATTGGACTGGAATATAAATTGTTTGTGGCATCATAAATGGGACCCACAAAACCGCATTGGGTCAAAACAAAATGCAAAAAAATTCCACGAGACTCCGCCAAATCCTTTTTCAGTGTCAAATCTAACCGCTAAAGGATGGACTGGTTTAGAATGTGTACTAGATTCAATTGCCAATAACAATTGTCGAATGTATGCATTCGGTGCCCTCCCAAAGACAAAACCGGATTGTTCTGGAGAAATCGGTTACATCTTCACATCCAAACTGAATAAAGAAATTGGATGGTACTGAGAAGGGTGAAGGAGGTCCTTACCCAGTTTAGGTAATACTATAATACACGCTTTACACGTTGTATGGGGTATCGGACCCTTTTGGACTATATAATTAAAGAGGTCAGTGAGTGTATCACCAAGGGAGGTCATTAATGCTTTATAAAATGTATTTATTATTTAAAGGTTTTTATCTACCGACATTCGTAAGAACATCATGCCGGTTTACATTGAATATATTTAACCAAAGAGGAGAAGTTACATAGAACTAGGGTAGGGAAACAGAGGAGTTAAATATATATAGGCATAACAGAAAAATTGTAAGACAGCGGTAAAAGAACACAACGAGATTTCAATATATATGTATAACGAAGGAGGAACAATATTTACAAATGCCAAATGGGGAAAAAAAGGAGGAGTGGAGAGGGCAAGTGAAATAGTAAAGGGCGTATGTGGCTGAGAGGGATTAGCAGTAGACTGAGCAGGGGGAGTGATTGACTAGGTTACACTGAGTTTAAGGGTAGGCTTGTTTAAATAGCCAAGTTTTGAGTTTCTTTTGAAATTTCTGCCTGTCGAAGATCAGGAGGCATGGTATTCCAGCACTGGATTAGGCACGTTCTTTGGTGGCGTGCAGATGGGAGAGTTTTGGGGAAGGTGTGTCTAGATTGCCTTTATAAGAGGATCTGGTGGGTCTATTAGATGTGTGGAAATTAATGGAGTCATTCAACCAGTAGCAAATGTAGCAGATGGTCCATCTGGCCCTGGTGATTTAAAATTAGGCAAGGCTTGAATACCTGCTACAATTTCAGATTTTGGGAAGGGCGAATTTAGCTTCTCTAATTGTCGGCTACTGAGAAGAGGCACTTGTGCCCCGGACATAAAGTTTGCCTTGTTCTTCATTCTTCTTGTTCTGCCGTGTACAATTTCATGTAGAAAGACTTGAAAATGTCCGCCCCGTACAGTGCTTATTGGACTCTGATAGTAAACCTGCAACAAAGCGGGAGCCCCCTGCGCCCTTGTTACGGTTGCTAGCAGACGACCTGACCTTAAAAAGCTTATATTTTGCAGCAAACAGAGAGGACGCAGCTCTCCTGTGCAACAAATCATTTAATAGTTTGGCTTCCACAGTCCCCGAGCTGTCTGCCGCTAGTGGTCTCTCCAATTCAAGAATTTCTTTATTAATCTTGTTCTTCGTGCGTTTCCCAATACAGGATTGGGTTAGAGAGATGTTGCGCATTGGAATCAGCATGAAGTTGCCATTTTTTTTCCAAGAGTGCCTTCAAGCTCGTATCATTAAGTAGCCAGTGAGGCATTTTTCCATGATGCAGAAATATTACCTGCACTGGTCGAATATAATGAACAGAGAACAGGACGGTGGTCGGAGATAACCAAGTGACCTATGGAACCATCAATCAGTTTAGGGAATAAAGATTCAGAAACCAAAACGTAATCGACGCAGGACTATGTATCATGCCCTCTAGCCAGGTGACTGAATTCTTTAGCATCCGCCAAGTGTCTATAACATGAAACCTGTTACACAAAAAACCCACCCCCTTCAAGTCAGAAACTCTTGTTGTCCCCGAGCTACCATTCTTATCCAGGGCCACATCTGCCACACAGTTTAAATCCCCACCCAAGGTAATCGGGGCATTACCCAAATTCTAAACATCCGCCACCAACTGCACAAAGAACTGGTGAGTGTATTGGTTTGGAGCCTATACTGAGGCCGAATAAGATACCTTTAACTAAAACATAGCAGCCAGCTGGATCGGTGTGGCTCCTTTCCATACAAAACGCCACAGTCTTGTGAATAAGAATTGCCACCCCGCGGTGTTTAGTAGACCCACAAGAAACCTGTGGCTTCCTCAATTTTGCATGTTCAGCTGGTAATACTATTTCTTTATAGGCGAACCCATACCTGCGACATTCCTAGTACCCACGTTAACCTGTCCCCCCCCCCCCCCCCCCCCATCATCAGGCATCAGGACAATGGTACTGAGAATGAAAGGCGAGCCGAGGAGATTCTGCGCTGTCCCGGGAAGAGCCGCAGTCTCCCCTCATTAAACTGAGACACCCCACACACCAACAAGCAAGGATAAACCTTGTGAACCCCAAAGCTTTACCAGCCATGATACCTTCCCATATCCCCGAAACCTCCCTATAAACCAAGGAAACAACAAAAATCCAAACGTAAATGAAGCTTACATCTTTTCCCCATTTTGAGGAAAACTTTGATCAAACTGCCCTCTATTAAAGAAGGCCAGGGTCACCTGGGATACGTTCGGGTGTCAACCCTCCCCCAGAAGACATTATATGTTTCCAGTATAATGCTAAGCGCACAAGGAACAAGTAGAAGCTCAGCATTCAAAAAAGAAAAATGAAAAACGTCATTCAAACTTAGCAGCTACTAATTAACCATGTATTATGAGTCCGAAACAGAGAAAGAGTTAATAAATTTCTTCGCAGACGCCACATCTTCACACACTGTTATGCCAGATCTTCAGTTTTGCTGGATACTGTAGGGCAAACTGTATCTCCCTCTTCACCAACTCAGCATATCGGGACAAATTCCTTTCGTTTTGCAGAGAATCTTGCTGAGAAATCTTGAAAAACCAGGATTTTATGCTCCTGGCAGGGACTTTTGTTGATGATAGGCTTGGAGGACTTCCACTTTCTGCATGTAACTCAGCACTTTGATGACAAGTACTCGGGGTTTAGGTCTGTTGGCCTGATGGGCTTCCATGCGATGTGTGTGTTCACTTTTAAGCAGACCTTCCACGTTTGTTAAGCCCAGTGCTTTAGGCATCCAGCACTCTATAGTTGACAACAGATTTCCATCTGATAGAGATTTGGGGAGACCCACAATTCTTAAATTACTCCTACGAGATCTGTTCTCCAGGTCCTCAATTTTATCAATCTGTTCTCGAAGTTGGGCCTCTAAGGTATGGATTTTACTCTGCATTGTGGTGGAATCATCCTCCATGAAACTCAATCTACCCTCCACCTGGTCAATACGATGACCAATGTCCGCAATGGAGGATTGAACTTCCAGAATTTGTGCTGATAAAGAGTCAAATCTCCCATTTAGCGCTTTTACCACAGCTTCTATCAGAGAAGTCACATTTATGGCACTTGTATCACTGTGCCTGTATTTTCTTTACCGGACGCCATCTTGGCAGTTGCGATTCTTAGATTCATTTTATCGTTCTTCGCTGACCTTGTATGCATAACCTCGATTTACCAGCAGTAACATAAGTCGGGAGTTGCTCCCGGGGCTGCCTGACAGGGAGAAACTTCTGCGAGGTCTTCGATGCACTCTGCCTCTGATCGTGTAACTTAGTTGAGACTGGCGCACCCAGCCAAGTTGGGCCTTATGTTTTCACTGGTTTAGCGCTGCGCCAAAGGAGAAGTTATCTCTGAAAATGGGGTTACCACAGAGAAGCGACCCTTTATTTCTTAGATCTCTGTTGCGATCCTTCAGCTCTCTCCGCTCTCTGACAGATCTCACTGTCCTCTTGCGAAGCGCACTCTCCTGTTGGCGGCCATGTTGAATTCAGGCAGATGGTGAGCCACACTTAGATATAAATAAAATTACTCCTCATAAAGGCTTAAGTAGCAGTACCATGGCTTCACCCGTTTTTCTCCTGGTTCTTATGTTTCGGGTAAAAGCTCTGCAAACTTATACGCTCGCCTTAAAAGGTGATTTCATGTGGGGGCGACACCCGGAGCCCTAGCTCAGGCAGCCTGCTGAGTCCGCTGCATCACTTGACCCCCAAATCTCTCTTAAACCCCGCTATGCCAGTCACCGTGACCATGGTCTCTGGCAACAGATTCCACAGCTTGTTGGCGCGCCGAGTGAAAAAATACTTTCTGCGATTCACAGGCGCCAACTCTGCGAGTGCCGTGGGTGTTCAGGCATCCCCAGTACTGAGCAAGCTCCTCTACTTTAAACAGGGAGGGGTAATTTGTGTTGAGTTTAGTATCCCCCAATCATTTTGAAAAGTTGACTCCTATGCTATGACCTGTTCTGAATCTGCTGGTTGTTGGTTTCATGGAGCGTCCCCTTGTTTTAGTATTTGAAAGGGTAAATAACCATCCTTTGTCTACCCGTTTCACACCACTCGTGATTTTATACACTTCAGCCATCTCTTTTCCAAGCTGAAGAGCCCTAACTCTTGAGGAAGGCAGTGTTGTGGGGTGTGGATGTGTGTGAGTGTGTGGGTAGGGGTGTGTGTGTGTGTGTGTGTGTGTGTGTTCATTGGGTGGGTGAAGGTATCTGTCTGTGTGGGGAGAGTGTAGGTGGGTTTATGTGTGTAGGAGGAAGGGTGAAGGTGGAATTGTAAGACAGAGCAGACAAGAAGAAATATGTGGAGGGGAGATGAGGAGAAGCAGAAATGTTAAATCTGCTCAGTATTTACTGGAAAGGGGACTGGAGAAGGGCTGCTGATTGCTGGCACGGATGTGCATGCTGCAGTCTTCATGGCACAGCATTTACAGAGGAAAGTGTGAGAACTAGAAAATCTACAAGTGGACAAAGCCATGGGACCGGATGGAAGGAGCATCAGACGGTTGGAGGAGGGATGGGAGGGGAGGGTTCCCTTCCAATTCTTAAGACTGGCGGTCAGCAGGCTGCCCCCACGGACCATCGCTCTTATATCAGGGCCTGGGCCAACAAACTCCAGGATGCCGCTAGAGATTCCACGTGGCTGGATGCCACCAATGATCCTGCACTTGTCCAGCACTTCTCCCGCTTAATTTAAAGGGCCTGCGGTGGGAACAGCCCCATGGCACCCCTGGATGATGTCTGACCTCTTGGTCTATAAAAGACCCTCCAAACCTTCACATCCTTGCCTCAGCAAGGTCTCCCTAATCCAGCAGTAGTGCATGGATCTCCAGCGTCCTTGTCTTCAGTTCTTCAGCGTCTCTCTCACCGCCCGCCTGTTCTTCTCCCCGCCATGCCTATTGGACGGATACCTCGTATTGACCTCGGCCTACCACCAACTGCTGCCTGTCCTTGGATAGGCTAAACTGCTGCCTGCCTCTGATTCCTGCCTGCCACCAGATACGCCCGACCTTTGCCTGCTCCGACCAGCCATCTCGACAGATCTGTCCGCCAACAGCAGAGGCCCCCACCTAAGACCTGCCGACCCCTGGCACCCAAAGGCTCAACCCGAGAGGAACGTGGGCTGGTAAAGGTGAAGCTCCAGCTGGGTCTCTACTTCGTCCGAGTCCGCCTTCCGAGGGTGGGGACCTGCAGGGCTCCTCCCTGCAGGCTGCATCAACCTTGCCTCGGCCAAAGGGTCCACGAACACCTCACCAATGATATAGGCGTAGGCGGCCCGTCAGGGAGGTTCCTCTCCGGTGATGTGGTCTCACCAGATCGGTTGCGCAGAAGGTTGCTTCTTACCCGCCACTTCCAACAGCTCAGAACCAGGGGTCAAATCTTGCTGCCACCCCCTGTGACCTTGGGTAAGTCACTTTGCCCTTCATGGCCCTGAAGTACAAACTTAGGAGCACATTTACTAAGCTGCAATAAGCAATTATCCTGTGCAAAGCAGTGGTTCTCGTGTGTAAGACACACGGCTCATTTAACTGTGCCTACTCAGCATGCAGGGCACATTTCTCCTATCGTAGATCAATTTATTTAGCCATTCTCAGATTCCTTAACACAAAGCTATTCCATCGTGGATTACGAATTGGAAGAAGGCATAACATTTACAGGCGTTGCTCCCTCAGATCTTCTGCCTTTATATCAACCTGCTTGGGTTTGTTCCCCTGCTGAAACAGAGCCAGCTAGTAAACACTGGGTCTCAGGCATGCTCTGTTACTGGAAACCTTTGCCATCATAAACGTACAGAAAGCAATAAAATACTCCCCAGTCTCAGGAAGCCTGTGGGATCACTTTGTCTTGTACTGGTGAGGTCTAGTATTATATTGTAGGTTATTGATAGGAATATATGGTTTTATTGGTTTGGCTCATTTTATGTATTTATTGGCTGTTCTTGTTTATATGTTTTAAATGATATTCTGTATGGTTTGATTGTAAACCACTTAGTACAATGTATTTGGCTTTAGGAGATATATAAAACTTTAAAATAAATATAGCAGTGATATTGTGCGATATTTAGACCTAAAACCCGCCCCTATTGAAATGAGCTGATTTGCATACATTTGCATGCATACACTTTACCAATGCGTGCAAAGTAGCTATTGTTTAGGTAATCCTATTCAAATTAGATAAGGCAGGTTGCCTCAAAAAAAAAGCAAACTGCATTATTTTAACAAAACCTCAGGAGCTGATCCTAAGGATATCAAGAAGCTAACGTGCATCCCGATGTCCCCTGGATGCTTCTTACAAGTCCTGCAGTGGCCCCACATTGCCCCCACCATATGCAAAACCTTGCCCAGGATCTTGGAAGCAGTGGTGGAATGTGAGCTTGTGTGGGGGGGAGAGCATATGAGAGTGGGAGCTTGTGTGTATGAGAGAGTCTATGAGAGAAAGCATGTGTGTGTATGTTTGAGGAAGGAAGGGAAGAAGACAGTAGTAGAAGAAAGACACTGAAAAGGAATTAGGAAATGAGTGACAAGGGAAAATGGAAAAAAAGAAATGGTGAACTGATTAGAAAAATATAAAGATCAGACAACAAAGGTAAAAATATATATAGAGAGAGATTTCAGCTATTGGAATCTGCCATCTTTGGGAATGTGCATTTCTTATATTTTCTCAGGCTTTCTATTTCAGTTTTGTCTGCATGTTTCTGTTTCTGATTTGTAGTCTCTTATTTCTACATTAGGTAAGGGTCGGTCTCTGTTTTGCCTGTGTGTGTGACTGAGGTGCAGTATTTCTGCTCGCGTGTAGTTTCTCTATAGTAGTCCAGCTTGTTCTGTTATTCCCATAGGGGGTGTATTAATGTTCTAGGGCCTGGTGTAGTATTTACATTGCTGCTTTTTCATAAGGTTGCTGTTACTTGAGTCCTGAGAGTCAGTGCTGTGACTGTATGGCATGGCAAGGTTCTAGATGCCTCTTTCTTTGCAGGAGTTTGAATTCCTTCACAAAATGTTTAGCATTAGAGGGATATTTTTTGTTGAGGTCACACCAGAATTTGAATTTTTTTTTTATGTTGGTTGTAATATGAATTGTCCTAGCTCTGCTCTGCACCTGATCTGATGATTAATGATATTTTATTGTAGTTATGATGATTTCTGGCTTTCTGCAAAGATGATTCATGAAAGAATGTTTTTTGTTTTTTTTTAATTAATGATTGGATCTGTTTTCTTTGCTTTTTTACATGATATACTTGTGCATTTATAAAATAAATTAATACAGATTCATAAGGAATTAATTTTTTTAATTCTTTAGTTCTCATTTTCAAGTATACAAACATGTTAAATTAGTTTGCATTCAGAAAAAAAACATGGTTTGGTATCTAACTTAAAATAAATAAAATAAATCTTTTCCAAGACTTACAAAAGGAAAAACATTAATGCCAATACCATTTAAACATATCAAACACAAGTGAGAGCGAGTTGCATAGTGGTATAAGAAAACAATTGGGAGAATCACTCATAATAGTTTACAATAAGGGCTTTCCACATAGTACCTGCTTTCTTTTCTAAATTTACTGACTAGGCATTGGGGATGAAGATGGAAATTTCTTTTGATCTAAAAAATCCTTTAACGGTTCAGGTATAAAGAAAATATATATATCCTCTTGCTTTTTTATCAGACACTTACAAGGAAAACGCAATGTAAATGAAAAACCCATGGAAATTACTTCTGGATGAAAAGCCAAAAAGGCTTTCTGCCTTAATTGTGTAGATATCGCCAGGTCTGGAAATATTTTTACTGGGTTTTCCAAGTAATTAACTGGATATTTGTTGAAATATTTCTTCATTATTTGATTAATATAATTGATAGAAGAGAAATTTACCAATAAGGTATCCCGTTCAATAACTTGAGCACTAGAACTCTCCAGAAAATTGGTGAGGTCACCTTGAAACATTAAATCTGATCTCTTATTTCTATTCCTAGACTTAGGTAGGAAATAGCAATTCATTACCATTGAAAAATCTTTCGACACAATGCCAAGAGTTTCAGATAAAAATTTTTTTTAATGTAATTAAGGGTATTTCACCAATTACCATGGGGAAATTTAGAAATCTTAAATTATAACGTTTGGCATTTATTCTCGAGAGATTCTATTCTTCTAGTAAGAATTTCCCTATCTTTAACAACACAATAATCTATCTCTTATTAGAACCGTACATATCTTCTTACCCCTTTCACTGTTGCCCTTGCGCATTTTCAAATATTGCACACAACCTAATGTACATACCACTTGTTCATTGTTTCCCTGTACATATTTTCTCCTCACGTTTCCGTCTTCACCCCCCTTGCCCCCCCCTTTGTCTCAACCACCCCCTCCCCTCCCTCCCCTATTTATTTAGTTATTGATCTGTTACTATGTTCTAGGTTACACAATGTTCCTTGTAAAGGCTTTGCCTATATATATCCTTGTTTTAAGTTATCTGTAAACCGGCACGATGTGCAAACGGTTGCCGGTATATAAAATTCCTGATTTTTGTTTTCTGACCATCTTCTAGCCCCTTTATTCTATCGACAGATTCCTTAATTTGTTTCTGGATATGAAATACTTCCTGTTGATTCCCAGCACTTAACGCATCTACTTTCACTTCCAACCCCTTTATATTAGATAACATTCCAGCCATCATTTCCCACAAAATGTCTAGTGTTACCACTGCAGGACGGGTGAGAGATCCTGGTATTGTCCCATGGGCTAGCTGGTCAATGTTCCCATCTAAGGGATTTGATAACTCCGGTTCTTTCTCACCACTTCCTGGAGTTAAACCAATGGTACTTAGTGCTCCTTCTCCTACTAGTCCATTATTGCGGGATAATAGTATTCCCGCTTCAGGGCTAGTATGGATGACCCCAATTGAGACTTTCTCAGGGCTTCTCTCACACAGTCTCTGTGCAGGTGGTACTCCGGTGTTCGGACTTAGGGAGGCCTCATCTGCCGGCTCAGGCTGTCCTCCCTGACAGCCTGGCACATCAGATTCCTTGGTTTCTGCATTCTTTAAAGCAGGGGAGAGCATAAAACAGCTAATCTCCTGCTGTATCGGTGAAGGCAATGGAAGTGAGGGAAAAACCCTCACTTTCCCTTTTCGTTTAAGAGGCATATTTATACCTACAATTTAATTGCAACTTAAACAGTGTAATCAACCGCTTATGCTCAGTCTATGTTGCCAGTTCCCCACATGCAACAGAATAACATTCAGAGAAGGCTGAGAGAAAATTATTTTCTTTAAAAAATACCTTTAGAGAAATCCATCCAATTGGAAAGTTATTCCTGATGAATTCTGACGAATCCAGGCGAAGCCTGGCTAAGCTGCGTGCCCCTTAAGCACGCGCGGCTTTAGTGGCGCGCCGGCGTCTGCTGCGCACCACAAAGCGTCCCACTTAAGTGGGCTCTACCGGGTTCCGCCTCCAGATCCACCCTTCGATGTCATGGCGTCGAAATTCTCCTCAGCTGGAGATTAGCGCAGAGAGCAAGAACTGAGACCATTCTCTGCACCGGACCAGCTGTACGAGTCCCGGGTGTGAGAGATTGCTTCCCCGACGCTAAGGAATTTTTAATGCTGGTAAGTGCTTGAAATAATTGAGGTAAAATGTTTTAAAATTTCATGCATGATGCATAATGGCTGTTGCAAATTACTTAGAAAGCCATTCTAGGGTGCAGTATATGGTATTATTTATCAATAAGAATACAACTATTAGGTCTCAGACCTGCAAGCCTACAGCCTACCCATGTTAACCTGGTGCCCACCCAAAAGCTCAGCCACTGCTTGGAAGAAACCTGCTGCCTCTAGAGGCAGCTTAAAAATTTTTTTTAAATACAATTTGTGATTATTTTACTTCTAGGCTACCTCTAGATGCTTCGGGGGAAAGTTGAGGTCTTCCAAGACCCCCAGGGAGAGGAAGGGGGATATGCGGTTTTTGGGGGAGGTGTTAGAGTGATGCTGGCGTCCCTCTGCGAAGGGGGTTGCCAAAGCATGTTTTGTTTGGGTTTTTTTAAATAATATTTTTATTAGAAAAAAGTTTATCAAATATAACAAACGCATTTTACATATCCATGAGTCATAAACCCCAAGCCACCCACATTAGTCCCTTGAGCTGAATCGTACACAAAGTAGTAAAAGTAGTAGAAGGAGTCTTTGGATAACCAGGAAAGAGTAGAAATCCGCCCGTATCGACATATCGTAGCTGTAGCTGTACTTAGTCCCTCACTCCACTACGGAGCTTTCAGGAAAGCAGCCCAGGTCTGCTGACGAAAAAGTCATTTTCTACCAAGCTCCTATCCATTGAGCTCCTTTCCAGTAGGCGCAAGTCTAGTCTCCGAGTAGAAAGATGTGTTATCTAGCCACTTGACAAGAGTAAGTTTCAGCGCCAACCAGACAACCTTTCACAAGGAGAAGTTTAAAGATGTTTTTAAGTGCTTGATTTGAGTCTACGTGACTTAGAATGCAAAAATGATTGCAGACCATGGAAACAGGTCTTGATGATAGGTGTATAAAAACTGAAGCACTGGCTGCCAGAAGACTTGCACGCCAACACAGTCCCATAGACACTGGAGAATGCGAGCATTTAGACTGTAACACAAAGTATTCAGGCTTATCGTGTAGGCACTTGTACATTCTGGTAACAGAGATTCTATTTCTCTCGTGCAGATGAAAAAGGCGTTGAAAAGATCCGTTTGTTTCCTCTCTACACTCTCAGATCTCCAGTGTGGCAATATGGCGTGGCAATTGCAAATATGTGAGAGAGTCACTGCTCTGAAACTGTAACGCTTGACAACAGAAACCAAATGACTGCAGTTCCCCTGTCTGTAAACGAATAAAAGGCTGCAGATTCACAGTCCCCGCTTATTTTAATTTTTTAAGTTTCTTATTGGAATAGCCAGGAGAGGAAACTCTGATTACCAAGGAGCGGAAGGCAAAGGGACTGTTTCCAGGTGCCAATGCATGTTCTCGCCCTTTGCCTGTGATATTTTTCTATCTCGGGTATTTTTCCCACAGGGAAATGGTTTTGATATTTTACCAGATGGGGCCTTCGCTCCTCCCTAGCGCCATAGTGTCACAGCACACTCTGCTGGATCAGGCGTGCCGCAGAAGGATCGGGGGGTTCTGAAATTGCTGACTTCGCCCGAAGCAGTGGCCGCTCCCCGCGGGTCGAGCCCCTGGGTGCAGGCAGCCACCCAGGACTCCCCAGACGCAGAGCAGGAAACAGGATCGTAACTGAAGGCCAAGGCTGAGGCAGGAAGCAGGCCAGGACCACAGCAAGAACCAGAAATCAGGAGGGTAGCAGACCAGCACCGCCTCCACGGGGCAGACACCACGTGAGCCTGATGGACCAGCAAAAGGTGCAGCAGACTTGGGCTTCCTTATAGACAGCTACCTACTAGGGCCACACCTAATGCTGGTCCAATATGGAGCCCCCGGAGGCGGCTCTGCCTGGTATTTTGCAGGGGATGCGTGTTGCTTCAGAGTCCCTGCGGTACTGGTGCTAGATCCCTTGGTCTTGAACAGCCATGGCTGTGGGCTTGGATCCTGCTGCCCCGACACACAGTAAATGATCTCTCTAACATGATTAGGTGAGGAATTACATATAAAGTTTTGGAGACTGGGTGTGATCCTATGGGACTGGAGAAAGGAGGGCTTTGTCTCTCTTCCTAAAAGCATTAATAGGGCGGAGGTTGGAAATCACAGGCAGGTTTGCCTGAGGTTGGTGGTGGGAAGTATTTAAGGTCCAGCAGGAGTTTACCAGAGGGAAATCAGGGAATGCTAATCTGATTGATTTGTTAAACTGAGAGACCGGGGCCTGAGCTGGATTGGATTTGGATTTTAGATGTGGTTTACTTTTGATAACGTCCTACCCCTAAGAGGCTGATGAATCCAGCGAGGGGCTGAGGGCTTGTCACTGTTGCATCCGTTGGTCTCAGACGGCTTCGACCTCTGTGCCTCACCTTTCTCTCTGCTCTCCCCGCTAGCCTTGGGAAGATGGCTGCCGCCTTGGGAAGATGTCCGCCGCCTTGAGAAGATGGCCGCCGCCTTGAGAAGATGGCTGCCGCCTTGGGAAGATGTCTGCCACCTTGAGAAGATGGCTGCCGCCTTGGGAAGATATCCGCCGCCTTGAGAAGATGGCTGCCGCCTTGGGAAGATGGCTGCCGCTGGAACGGCTATGGCAAGGCTATCCGCCATGTTTTTCCTGAGGGCCTCCTAGGGTGCGCGCGCGCACGCCACCCACGTCTTTATCCACGTCATGGCGGGAACCTCGGGGGCATCCCCCTCGAGTGATGTCACGCCATCCGGGTATTTAGCATGCCCTCGTTTGCTAATAATTCGAATTAGCAAGGATTGGATTGGATACGCCTCCGGTCTGAGCTACTCTGCCGCTTCCGTGCTGCCACTGGAAGCTCTCTCTGCCCTTTGGGGTATTTTTCTCTAACCTGGGTACCCACTCCTCAGCGGCCCTTTGCTTTCTTTCAGGTGCCAATCTGGGATACCAGGTATTTGCTCCTCGAGGGCATGCGCTCCCTGCCTTGGTGCCCTGTAATCCAACTATTTCTGCCTGCTGGGATCTCCATCTATACAGCTACCAACTTTCGGGCTGATTCAGTAAAGTCCGCGATTCATTATGCTAATTAGGCCCGGCGGTAAAACCAGGTAAAAGGAGGCGCTAGGGACACTAGCGCGTCCCTAGCGCCTCCTTTTTGACAGGAGCGGCAGCTGTCAGCGGGTTTGACAGCCGACGCTCAATTTTGCCGGCGTCGGTTCTCGAGCCCGCTGACAGCCACGGGCTCGGAAACCGGACGCCGGCAAAATTGAGCGTCCGGTTTTTGACCTGACAGCCGCAGGCCGACAAAAATTTTTTTTTTTTTTTTACTTTTGGAAAGTTTCGGGACCTCCGACTTAATATCGCCAAGATAGTAAGTCAGAGGGTGCACAGAAAAGCAGTTTTTACTGCTTTTCTGTGCACTTTCCCGGTGCCCGAAGAAATTAGCGCCTACCTTTGGGTAGGCGCTAATTTCTGAAAGCAAAATGTGCGGCTTGGCTGCACATTTTGTTTTCTGAATCGCGCGGGAATACCTAATAGGGCCATCAACATGCATTTGCATGTTGCGGGCGCTATTAGGTTCAGAGAATTGGACGCGCGTTTTCGGCCCCTTACTGAATAAGGGGTAAGGGAAAATGCGCTTCCAATGGCGGGTTAACAGTGCGCTCCATCAGAGCGCACTGTACTGTATCAGCCCGATGGTGATTAATCTAACCTTTGTCAGTCTCTCTCATCTACAGCTCAACACTGGGAACCTGCAACCGGAACTCCCTATACTACCGTGTGCTGCTAACATCTACCATTGTGAGACGGGTCTCCTCTGCCGAGGGTCCCTGGACTGCTACCTCTGGATCACCTCACTACTGCCACCTCTGGTGGTATCATCCAGCTGTATAATAAAAGACAAATATCTGTGTTTGCGTGTCTTGAGTCTAGCCTAGTACTGCAGCTCCTCACGGGGCTCCTCCCCATGGGTGTGGTCATCACTGCAGTACCCAAGAGTCCACTCCAAAACCTCAAAACCATAACAGTCACTGGGAGGAGAGAAGGATGATTACTGGAGTACCTGAGGGATCAGTCCCAAGGCCTCTGTGAGAGATACGGCAGAGGTGGCAGGGAGACAAGTTTCTCTGTCTTTCTGTGGATGATGCTAAGATCTGCAGTATACTGGACACCCCTGAAGGAGGTGGCCAACTCCAGTCTCCAAGTGCCACAATTGGTCAGATTTTCAGGATATCCACAATGCATTTTATTACTCCTGGGAGAATTCTGCACAAAAAATTTTAATTCTGCGCAAAAAAACTTAAAATTCTGCAAACTTTATAGTGGTCAAAATAACACAATTTACATGACAGTCTTTAAGTAATTACATTTGAAATTAATACAGAAAAAAATTATTACTTAAAGATTCAGAATTTTTAATATTTTGAGCAGAATTTCCCTAGAAATTCACTGTAAGAGTGTCCCTTCCACTCGCTCTCCCTACTCCCCTGGTCACTTTGCCCTCTCAGGCCCCAACTCCTCGACCTGCCAGTATCTCTCCCCTTCACCTCTAGGCTCAACCCCTTCCACTCTATAGCCAGTCCCAGAGTTTGACCCCGTTCTCAGTACTGCCCCTCACACAGGCTCCCTCTGTCCCTCCCTCTCTCACACACATGCTCCCTCTCTCTAGTGCACATACACACACCCTCATACAGGCTCCCTCATTCTCTCTCACATACACATCCCCTCATACAAGGCCCTCTCTCTTGCATACACACCCACACAAGCTCCCTTTCTCTCTCACACATACATCCTCTCACAGGCTACCTATGTCTCTCTCTTATTCACTTCATCACACAGGCTCTGTCTCTCACATACACAATCCCTTCACACAGGCTAGCATACACACAATCCCTTTTTCATACACACGAGCTCCCAATCTCTCACACACCTACACACTCCTTCACAATCTCCTCTTATAGGCTCCCTCTCTCTGGCACCCACACTCAACCACCCTCCCCCCACTCTCTCTCAAACACCCCTGCTTACCCTCCTTGGTCTTTCTCACACCCACCCTGCTCTCTCACCTCCCCTGCTCTCTCTCTCTCTCTCTCACCCCCCCCTGCTCTCTCTCTCACCCCTCCCCCTGCTCTCTCTCTCTCTCTCACATCCTCCCTTCCTCCACACCCCCACACCTCCTCCCCTAACACCCCCTGCTCTCTCACACCCTCCTGCTCATTCCTGCTCTCTCTCATCCCCTTCCCCTTTTCTCTCTCTCTCTCTTTCCCCCCTCCCCCTCCTCTGTCTCCCCTTCCTCTCCCCTCTCCCTCACCTCTCTAACCCCCCTCTCCTCCTCCCCCTCCTCTCTCACACACACACACACACTGTTAGGGATTGTGGACTCTTAGCCTGAGGAGGTGTTGGTGCTACTTGTAGGGACGAACCGCACAGGTCCCCAGCTGTGGGGACCTGTGCGGTTCATCCTGTTGGCCTCTACTTCCCGTTCGCCTCGGGAGGCGAACGGGAAGTAGAGGCCAACAGGAACTTCACCATTACCAGCCCTCGTTCCCCGCAGGTTGAGCCCTTGGATGCCGGGGCCAGCTGGTGTTAGGTGGGCTTCTGTGCGGCTGGTCCCAGGAGAGTGGCCAGAAGAGACAGATGTTTCAAGGCCATGAGCCTGAGGTAGGTGAGAGGCAGGCCAAGCCTGGTCTGTAGGGACTGGAGCAGGGGCCGGAGGCTGGACCGGCATGGGTCAGGTGAGGCTGGAGGTAGGCAAAAGTAGGCATGGTCAGGTCTGGTCCAAAGTCAGAGGCAGGCAGCAGTAGGCGCAGGTCAGGTCAGAGGTCAGGGCAGGCAGCAGTAGGCGTAGGTCAGGTCAGGTCCAAGGTCAGGGGCAGGCAGCAGTAGGCGCAGGTCAGGTCAGAGATCAGGGGCAGGCAGCAGTAGGCGTAGGTCAGGTCAGGTCAGAGGTCAGGGGCAGGCAGCAGTAGGCGCAGGTCAGGTCAGAGGTCAGGGGCAGGCAGCAGTAGGCATTGGTCAGGACCAGTCCAAGGCCCGAAGCCAGAGATGGGCCCGCAGGAGGCGAGGACCAGAGCGGAGGCACTGGGACCGGGGAGCTGGGATCTGAGTGCTGGAGCGAGAACGCTGAGACGGGAATGTGGGAAACATTGCCAAGTCGGTTTGCTGGAGCCAGAGGCGACCTGTAATAGACCGGAGGGACTGACGTCATCAGTGGGGGCTGAGCACCCTTTTCCCTCCCCTGGCCCTTTAAATGGGCCGGAGCGGCCCGTGCGCACGCCTAAGGAGGGCCCGGTCGTGAGGAGGTCGGCGGTGTCATAGCCGCCAAGCGAGCGGGAGCTTCGGAGGGCCCGGACCGGGGGAACTTGCGTTGGCAAAGGCTCCGCGCCGCTGCCAGGAAACCGAGGGGTGAGTGAAGCCAGCCGCGGAGCACATCCCGTGGGAACCTTCATCTTCGCCGCGAACGGCGCGTGCTCCATTCACGCCATGCCAGGGTCTCCTCTGCCATTTTCTGTGCAGAGTTTGGCAAGTCTGCGCAAACTTTGCCCTCTGCAGTAGCGCAGGATTCCCCCAGGGCTATAACTGAATGTGCACAAGATGTGTTTGCATGTGGCGGAGGCACTGCCTGCAAATGCATCTCATGCATATTCGTTGCAGATTTCCTGAAAAGCAGACTCTGCGAGCAGCACTCCAGGACCACAGCTGCCTACCCCTGGAGCGGACAGTATGAGACGGGGTCTAAGAGAACTGGAGGCAGGGGTGGCGGCTGAATTCAATCCTCCAATATGCAGAGTTATCATTTGTCATG
This sequence comes from Rhinatrema bivittatum, assembly GCF_901001135.1. Taxonomy (NCBI): domain Eukaryota; kingdom Metazoa; phylum Chordata; class Amphibia; order Gymnophiona; family Rhinatrematidae; genus Rhinatrema; species Rhinatrema bivittatum. The sequence continues at coordinate 10,042,941 of NC_042617.1, read as the reverse complement.
ATCGTGATGCACTTTGGATACAGGAATCCCGAGGATGAGTTCCTGATGGCCACAAAGCAGCGACCTGAGGTGATTGCATCTGATGATTTCAAAGCAGGAAAACAGCGCAGGAAGGTGGTGGTTAGAGCCACGGGGATGCTGGGGTGCCCAGGCGGAGGCAAAGCCAGCAGAGAAAATTCAGAAATGTCTTCCCTTTCTTCCTAAAACGGCAGGAATACAGGCAGCGGCACAGCCCCACTAGGAGAGGAACTTCCCAGGACTCCCTCCAAGAGCAAATGTTTGTCCTAATTGGTGAGAGGATCACACAGATAGGGCCATTGTACAGAGATTAAAAGATTATAACCTTCCACCAACTTCCAGTTATCTGTAATTTAGAAAACACAGACATTTTCATTAGCATAACCTGAAGCACTTAGCAGAGAATAATCTTCTACTCTGGTGAGCTCATTGCTTTTGAAGATGTGTTTTATTATGTAAATTTAGAAGTCACTCTATTTTCAAAAACCTGGGAGCAGCCTGCAGAATGCACTCATATAACAGGACAGTAGATATGCCTAAGGACAATAGGTATAATTTCAGGGATATACAAACCGTTCGCCTGCCAAGATAAGGTGAGATTTAAATCCAGGAGTCTCGGGAGCAATGGGAATTAGGATGAGCTTTCGGAAAACCAGTTCTCAAAACTGCCCAAAGTCCGTGGCTCCTTTTCCCCGCCGGCTGTGCACCAGTTCTCAAAGGGAAGGTACACGCGGGCTGAAGGAAGCAGTACCCACAGGGACATGCAGCTGCTTTTCCTGTGCATACTCTTTCCAGTGATGGATTTAGGGTTTTGCCACCCCTAAACACTGTTGGTGCTGTGGCATCCTCACCTCCATGCACACGACAGGAGGGGAGGGGCTGGATTAGGGAGCAGAGCAGCTCTTCTTTGCTCTGCTGACTGCTCCACTCACCCTCCCGTTGCGAGCATGGAACGGACACTCGAGAGTGTGAGCCCCTGTGCCGCGACGTGATTTGCGGGGGCTGGCTACAGTCTATGCCGCTGGCAGGCGAACACATCTAGGCACGGGCTGATTGGAACAGGAATATGCTTGAAATTGGAACATGGCTTGACCTTGGAATATGGTTTGAAGGTCTCACTGAACCTGCACACACAGGAAGGGAGACCCAGCAACGTAATGCTGGTCTCTGGGGTAGCCCTCCAGCCACTCGAAAGCCCTTTCGAACTTGCCGCTAGGGAACAACTTGTATGTAGGGATAGACAAAAGCTGAGGACTCAAGTGATGATGAAAGCTTGGACAAGATGAAGGCACTGGAGACTTGGAGCAAGACAAAGGCTCTGAGACTTGGAACTAGACGAAGGCTCCAGAGACTTGGAACTAGACGAAGGCTCTGGAGACTTGGAATTAGATAAAGGCTCCGGAGACTTGGAATTAGACGAAGGCTCCGGAGACTTGGAACTAGATGAAGGCTCCGGAGACTTGGAACTAGACGAAGGCTCTGGAGACTTGGAACTAGATAAAGGCTCCGGAGACTTGGAACAAGACGAAGGCACTGGAGACTTGGAACAAGATGAAGGCTTTGGAGACTTGGAACAAGTCAAAGGCACTGGAGACTTGGAAAAAGATGAAAGCTCTGGAGACTTGGAACAAGACAAAACTCTAGGAGTGCCCGGCACTGCTGCACGCCCTACACCACCCGTGGGCTGGTCGCGGACCACAACAATAGCAGTGCAGGCACTGGACATAGGAACAAGGCGGAAGCTGGAACAAAAACTCCGAAGACCAGGATAGGTCTCAGGAACTCAGGACCATGGATGGGTCCCCAGAATTCAGGAACTCAAAACTTTAAAACCAAGGGACTTCTGGAGACTGGGACCACCAAAGGAAGACTCTGGAAAATCTGGACAGGATGAAGACTTGAAACCAGGAACAAGATGTGGAACACAGAAATGAAATCCTGGACTCAAGAGCAAGACGCTGAAGACAGGTACCAGGAACCGACGAGAGACCAGGAACATGGAACAGGCAACATGGAAGACCTTGAAAGTGCTAGCAGACCTTTGCTAAGGCAACAAGGAACTGACTGACGAGACCTTTTAAAGGGCTGGCTGGAGATGACAACATCGGGAAGCACTGCGGCATTTCCCACCGCGGGCCTTTTAAATCTTCAACAGAGGTGCATGCGCCTAAGGGACGTCAGGGAGAGCTGGAGTCAGCAGCATTCAGGCCGCGGAGATCAGGCAGAGATGGCAGCAGCCCGGCCATGCTGAAGCAGGCCGCAGAGAGGTGACTCAGCGCCGCATGGGAGCTGCAGCATGGCTCGGAGGCAACGCTCGCATCCAGGGAGGTGAGTGAGTCGCTGGTGGGCCTGTCCAGCCAGTGCGATTCACAACAGCCCTCCCCTCCTGTCCCCTGCATGCTGCCTGGGAGGGGAGGGGCTGAGCAGGAGGAAGAGCAGCTGGGAGGCAATAGATCTTCATCCAGCCTACTGCCACCAGATTTCTGCAGCCATAGGCACCGGCCTAATGTGTCTATCGGCAAATCCAAGCCTGACTTTTTTTCAGCCAAACAACGCACATAACTGTGTACAGGCAGGGAGAAGGGTGAGTGACCAGGTCTTATGCGTGCATCTGCACCCACGTATCATGCGGGCAAGTTCATGAAAGGGCATATCTGCGGCAAATCCCCTTTAAAACGAGCTCTCGGTGTACAAAACCGGAAGACGTGCTCCCGATGAGCGGCCGTCCGATCCGATCATTTCCTCCTACACTGGAATAACTCTGGGGAAAGAGTTAATTCAGTTGTGATGATGGTTGATTTCCCGATGCACAGACCCGCTCTCAGTCCATTGAAGCGTTTGCATTAGAAAAACAAGAGCACGGTAAAAAGCGTTTGGCAGTGCATTGGTGCCAGCAGCTGCTCTCTGGAAAATGGGTTTATCCTGCAACCAAAGTCCTGGTGACTCCGCAGCGTGAGAGGGAAGATATTTCATGGAGAAACTTACTGCTCTTCTGAAGAATAGGAGTGAAGTTCCTCAATTAGGCTAGTACAGAGGGTATGTCACCAGTAATGCATGTACAAAGCCCACCCATGCATGGCGCCCATCTGCCTCACGTTGACCGGATCTGTGTGCTGCGTTGGCAGTAGTGAGGAGCGGCCGGGGAAGAGGCCGGCTGTTTGATGAATAGGTTCCTGGAGGTGGTGCCTGCATGCATTGTGAATGACAATGGGAGTAGGGCCGGCTCACCCGTTAGCTAGACAGGTGAATGCCTAGAGAGAAGCAGTTTTGCAGGTGGCGTCAAAGGATTCCCAGGGCCTGGGGGGGCCCCCCCCCCCCCCGAGACTCTGCTATGACGACTTTACTGGACAGGGCAAAGCAAAGACGTGTGCGCCTTGCTGCTCCCGAATCCAGTCCCTGCCCGCCTGGAGTCGGAGGGGAATGAGGGTGGCGTGCACAAGAGTTCAGCTTTTATTTGTACGTTTCGGTTTATAATTTGTGGTCACTTATTCTGTATTTCCAGTAGGCCTTTCAGCTTGCCTTCCCAAACAATGACGGAGCTTTACGGCAGTTTTAGAAATCAGCTGCAGCAAGCCCCTTACCCGAGAGAACAAAAGATAAAAGACAGGACCCCGAAGCAAGAGAACATCCAGCACAGAACCCAAATGTTCGGCACGGGTCGCACACATAACACCCCTCGTCCGGTCACTGCGCCGGGATGTCTGCGGGCCTGCACCCTCGCTCAGCTGCTGCGTCCTCCATGAGCCCTCCGTCCGGTCCCGGCGCTGGCTCCGGCGGGCCCGGCGTGTCCTGAGGTGTCTCTGGGATTAGGAACCCTTCCCTAATCCTGCGAGGCACTCCAGCGTTTGAGCAGGAGCAGTCTCTCTGTGTGTGGCAGGGCTCCAGTGATTTCGATGGTGGAACCTCTAGCAAACACAGGGATCTTGTAGCACAAATGAGGCCAAGACGGATGAGCCCAGCAGGGTCTGGCCTGGCTCCTGCTTGAGCTGTAACTCCGCCGTGGGCACAGGGCTGAGAGGCTCTAGGCATCCCTAACATGACTGGGATAGCCTGATGACTTTTCCTTGGAATAACCACACTGTTTCCCCATGGGGGGGGGGGAGATATTCCTGACGGGCTGAGAGTTCACGCCGCCTGCTTGAAACTGGTCCGAACCGTTCAGGCAGTTTTACCACTTGATCACCCTTCCACACCAGTTCAGGACGCGGGTCAGCACAGGATCCTTTGCAGACAGCCTGGAGGGCAGCGTCAGGAGCAGATTGTAGCATGAAAAGGTTACCCAGAGGTGCAAGTGGCAGGTTGGCCCGGTTATGCCCTTCCTTTGCCAGGGCTGGATGCCAGGGTATAGTCGTAGGCGTGATGCAGCGTGATGCTCCAACGCTGTATCCACGGCAACCAGAGGAGGGATTGAGGATCTCCTTGGGAGAGGCCGGTGGTTAGTACTGATTTCAGAAGCCCGGCCGTGCCCGCAGCTGGGGGACTTTTAAACCCGCCTGCCGCTCTATCAGTCAAAGCCTAATCCTGCTCGCATGAAGGCAAGGTTTGAGGAGAGTGGGGAATCAGTGCCTCCGGGATGACTGGAAGAGCCCCGGCGCCATGCGACGAGGCATCGCAGGCGGAAAGGAGAGCACAGGGCCAGTGCAAGGCTATCGAGCCAGCCACCCCCCTCCCCCATTAAATGTCAGGCCCATAGGCTACCCCCCCCCCCCCAAGATTTTGATAATTCAGCCACCGCCAGCCCAAAATAATCCTGTAAATAACACAGGACTGGACCTAGGGAGCACATTTCACAGCTGGAAAAATCGCCCGGGACCTTCATTTTCACTTTTATTTGATTTTTCCCAGGAATTTATCTTGGAGTTTATTATTGCTAGAGCAAACATTATCCCAAATCATTTTTTCCATTTTTGTTCTGCTTGCAACAAACACCCATACATTCTTTAAAAATATTTTTAAAAAAACCCCAAAAATGCCCCCCTTGAAAATTGCCTGAAAGGAGGCAGGGTTGAAAGGGAAAGGATGCTCGTACGTTCCCTGTGAGAACTGGCACAAAGCACGTAGGGAAAAATGCACGCAGGCTTTGCAGCAAAATGTACGATTGTGAAAACTGCGCCGTACATTAAACATTAAACTTTATTTCGATGCACACATAAGGCCACAGCGTCTGAATGGCATGCGGTATTTTTGAAGATAGAGTGCAAAAAATAAATAAATCAGGAATACCTAAAGTTTATCAATGGAAGGAATCAATCTATATCCTGCACTGGCTGGAGATAATCTCCGACTGGCTGGCAGCTTGGGTCAAACTAGGATGCTTCCCCTTTTTCACTCACCGTACAAGACATTTGAAAAGTGTTTGTCGGCTCAGTAAAGTGGCACTAGCTCCCTCCTCACCAGGCTCACTGTGAAGGAACTCAAACCCTTGTTATGCTGGGGCCACATGCTCCAGCCCAGTGGTAATGGACGGTGGGGGCAGGGAGGAGGAGCTCAGCAGGACAGGGCGGGTCCTTGACACACAGCAATCAAACCCCCAGCACTTGCTGCAGGCATTTCAGCATCCAGCAGGCTTAAGCAGCATCATTTCTAGCACCCGAGGATCCCCTTCCATCATGGATCCCGGCCTCTACCACAGTCAGAAAAACCTTCAACCCGACAGGTAGGAGGAGGCCTTTTCCCAGCTAACAGACCCCCTCACCTCAGTCACCAATGCAGGCCACAAGTATAAATAGTAAGGTGCAGACAAAAAACTGGACTGGAAACCACTAAAAGCCAGAGTCATAAGCAGTGGCAATAATGCAAAAACATAACTAACACCATTCCTTATATAAACAAAGTAAAGAAATATAAATCAGTCATAACAGTGAGGAACCATAGTAATAAAAAAAACATATTTCAAAGCAAATAACACATAGAACACACCCTAATAATTAAGAAGAATAAGGATTTAAAAAAACCCTTTAAAAATTTACCCAAAATCAATCAAATATTTCAAAACAGCAGACATATCAATCACCCAATAATTAAAACTAATAAGGATTTAAAAAACATTCCCCCCTCTCCACACCTGGAAACTTTTCATTTCCAGTCACCCTGAGATTGTAGACTCTCTCTTTCACAGGAAAACTCAAGCAGGTTCCCAATCTCTCTCTTTCATAGGCACACACACAAGCAGGCTCCCAATCTCTCTCTTTCACAGACGCACACACACACAAGCAGGCTCCCAATCTCTCTCTTTCACAGGCGCACACACACACAAGCAGGCTCCCAATCTCTCTCTTTCACAGGCACACACACACAAGCAGGCTCCCTATCTCTCTTTCACAGGCACACACACACACAAGCAGGCTCTCAATCTCTCTTTCCCAGGCACACACACACACAAGCAGGATCCCAATCTCTCTCTTTCACAGGCAAACACTCAAGCAGGTTCCCAATCTCTCTCTTTCACAGGCACACACACACAAGCAGGCTCTCAATCTCTCTTTCCCAGGCACACACACTCAAGCAGGTTCCCAATCTCTCTCTTTCACAGGCAAACACTCAAGCAGGTTCCCAATCTCTCTCTTTCACAGGCACACACACACAAGCAGGCTCCCAATCTCTCTCTTTCACAGGCGCACACACACACAAGCAGGCTCCCAATCCTCTCTTTCACAGGCGCACACACACACAAGCAGGCTCCCAATCTCTCTCTTTCACAGGCACAACACACCAAGCAGGCTCCAATCTCTCTTTCACAGGCACACACCACACAAGCAGGCTCTCAATCTCTCTTTCCCAGGCACACACACACACAAGCAGGCTCCCAATCTCTCTCTCTCACAGGCACACACACACAAGCAGGCTCCCAATCTCTCTCTTTCACAGACGCACACACACACAAGCAGGCTCCCAATCTCTCTCTTTCACAGGCGCACACACACACAAGCAGGCTCCCAATCTCTCTCTTTCACAGGCACACACACACACAAGCAGGCTCCCAATCTCTCTCTTTCACAGGCACACACACACAAGCAGGCTCTCAATCTCTCTTTCCCAGGCACCACACACAAGCAGGCTCCCAATCTTTCTCTTTCACAGGCACACACACACAAGCAGGTTCCCAATCTCTCTCTTTCACAGACGCACACACACACAAGCAGGCTCCCAATCTCTCTCTTTCACAGGCGCACACACACACAAGCAGGCTCCCAAATCTCTCTTCTTTCACAGGCACACACACACACAAGCAGGCTCCCAATCTCTCTCTTTCACAGGCACACACACACAAGCAGGCTCTCAATCTCTCTTTCCCAGGCCACACACACAAGCAGGCTCCCAATCTTTCTCTTTCACAGGCACACACACACAAGCAGGTTCCCAATCTCTCTCTTTCACAGGCACACACACACAAGCAGGTCCCCCAATCTCTCTCTTTCACAGGCACACACACACAAGCAGGTTCCCAATCTCTCTCTTTTACAGGCACACACACACAAGCAGGCTCCCAAAGACACAATTGTACCTCTGCTCATTCTTCAGCCCTGCTGGCCTGGGTTGAAGTGGCAGCCCATCACTTGGTCTCTCTTCTCCTCTGGCGGGTGCGCTGCTGCGTTTCCTTTCTCCTCCTTTCCTCCTTCGGCCCTGCTTGCCTGGGCTCCGGTGAGTGCTGCTACCGCAACTTTTTTTATTCTTTTTTTGGCCCCGCTGATCTGGGCTTCAGAAGGTGCTGTTGCCTCATCTCTGTCAGGGCCAGCCAATCCTCTGCTAGTTCCTGGGGGTAGCCTCCAGCCACTCCAAATCCCTTTCGACTGACGAACAGAAACAGTGAATGCATGAGCCCCTGTGCTGAGGCGCAACGCAAGGCAAGGCCCACGCCAACGGCAGGAGAGCAGGGACCAGACAGAACCCACAAATCCACGAAGGGAAAGAACGTATAGCTGAAGGCTTGACAAAGGCAAGCTGAACAGCAGAGAATTAGCAGGGCTTGGCTCTTGGCTTGCGACAAGACTGATTACTTATAACAGATTGATGGCTTGCACAATGCACAGCTGAACTGGAGCAGAACTAAAGACCAGAAACCAGGCCAAGCCAAAATCAGGAACTAGGATGTACTGAAGAACATAGCAGCAGGGTCTGACAGAAGGCCAGGGTCCAGCAGACAGTAGGCATACAAAGATCAATACAATCCACAGCCAGGAAAAGCAACCAGAATCCAATAACCAGCCCACGGTCAAAACAGGCATAATCCAAAACCAGACACTCAGCAAGCAAGGAAAGAACCAGGAACAAGCTACGAAACCTCTTCCAACCATAGAGTCCACTAAGTAGTAGGAGCATGTGACTTATCATCAGGGTAAATGCCAGTCTCCCTCCAATGTGCAGAGAATCGTTCATGCCCATGCACACTTACACAGTGTGTTCTCCGTCACGTCTTAGTCAGGGCGCCCGCTGGCAGTTCCTTACCATACAGTGAGCAGCTGAAGCCGGGGATTCTGGGAAGGCAGCTGATTCTAGCAGTCTCTGTCTCTTGGAGAGGATCTTTCCTGGCTGGTAGGGGGGTGGAAACCCTGCCAGCACTGATGAATGCGGTCGCTCTCACTGAGACTCTCTCATCTCCCACTGTAAGAGGGCACTTTC